>NC_045770.1:15672063-15975093 GCF_008692025.1 Phocoena sinus
TTTAGCAGTTGTGAATAAAGCTGCAGTAAACATTTGTGTATGGGTTTCTATGTGGATATAGTTTTCAGTTTACTTGGGTAAATACCCAATGATTGCTATATTGTATTGTTGAGATTATGTTTAATTTTATAAGAAACTGCCAGTTGTCTTCCAAAGAGGCTGTATCATTTTACATTACCACAGAGAGCGAGGATTTCTGTTGCTCCATATCCTTGCCAGCATTTGGTATTGTCGGTGTTTTGGCTTTTAGGTGTGTGAATTTAGTAGTGAATTTTAATTGCTCTGTTTTCTTTTTGGTTATACCTTTCTGCAATTTTTTTTCAGTGTTATAAGGATCACAGTACGTATCTTTAATTTATCACAGCCTACCGAGAGTTATAGTTGTACTATTTCACGTAAAATACAAGAACCTTGCAACACTGCAGTTCTACTTAGCCTTTGTTTTTAGTGCTATTGTTTTCATACATATTACATAAAAAATGGTATAGATCCCACAATACAGTGTTAAAAGTTTTACTTTGCAGTTATATATTTTTTTAAGAAACTAAGAAAACAAAAGAAAAAATACATAGTTGTTAGTACTTACTCACATAGTTACAATTTCTGGTATTCTTCCTTCTTTCCTAAAGAAATTAGGAAGTTTTAATATTCCTTCAGTGTAGGTCTGTTGGCAAAAAATTCAGTTTTTGTTGATAGGAAAATGTCTTTATTTCACCTTTGTTTCTTAACAGCTTTAATTTTGAAATAATGTTAGGCTCACAAGAACTTGAAAAAATAGTACAGTGTATTAGTGTACCATTCACCCAACTTCCCCCAATGATAATATCTTTTATAACCATAGTACATTATCAAAGCCAGGAATTGGTATTGGCACAGTTCTATTAATTAAATTAGAGAATTTTTTCTCACCTTCGTTTTTGAAGGATTGTTTCACTGGCATAGTGTTGAGGGAGGTTATTGAGGGGATGTGACCACTGGTTGACCTGTGAGCTGGACCCAGGCAACTGGAGCCTCTTACCTCTCCCCTGTCCTTGGAATGTACATCCTGCCTACTCTTCCCATACTGGCAGCCATTTCAAGGACATAGCCTTGAGAAAGTTGGGTGTTGTTGAGACCATCTGGACCATCTGGACTGAACCCTTATATATAAGGCCTCTATATAAACTTTTAAGGTTCTGGCAGGCAGGTGCGGAGAACCACTTGTCCTGCGCCCAAGACAAACCTTGTATGTAAGTTCCCTTGCTTATTAAACCTGCCACCTGCCAATCTGGAGTGATCTGCCTCTTTCTTTGGTCTCTCGTTGTCCTCCGTGTATGGGGGCCAATTTCAGATTTTACCCAGGGAACTCCTGAGGTTTCAAACCAACACAGAGAACTCAGGATTGACAGTACCAGACTTCTGTGACAGGTCTGTCAGCCCTTTAAAGACTTCTCATCACTTTCTGGCCTCCATTGTTTCCAATTAGAAGTCAACACTCAGATTTCATTTGTTTCATTGTCTCACCCCCTAACCCCAACATATACACATTATAATATATTCTCTGGCAGCTTTCAAGATTTCCTTCTGGTCTTTGGTTTTCAGCAGTTTGACTATGATGTACCTAGGTGTGGTTTTCTTTGTATTTATCCTTTTCTGAGTTTGTTGAGCTTTTTGGATTTATGAGTTCATGTTTTTCACATTTGGGAGGTATTTGGCTGTTTTTTGTTCAATTCCTTTTTTTTTAAACCACTTTTCCTTCTCCAATTACACTATTTCCACTACGTGATATTATCCCACAGATCTCTGAAGTCCTGTTCATTTTTCTATCATTATTTTTCTCTCTGTTCTTAAGGTGGGATAATTTCTTTTGATCTGATTTCAAGTTCATTGACTCTTCTGCCATCTCTAGCCTGTTAGGCTCATACACTGAATTTTTTGTTTCAGCTAGTTTAAATATATTTATTAGTTATTTTTAGCTGTGTTGGGTCTTCTTTGCTGCACGTGGGCTTTCTCTAGTTGTGGCGAGCAGGGGCTACTCTTTATTGCAGTGCATGGGCTTCTCATTGCCGTGGCTTCTCTTGTAGCAGAACACGGGCTCTAGGCACGTGGGCTTCAGTAGTTGTGGCACGTGGGCTCAGTAGTTGTGGCTCACGGGTTCTAGAGTGCAAGCTCAGTAGTTGTGGCACATGGGCTTGGTTGCTCTGTGGCACGTGGGATCCTCCCAGACCAGGGCTCGAACCCGTGTCCCCTGCATTGGCAGGCACCACTGTGCCATCAGTGAAGTCCCTCAGCTAGTTTATTATATTTTTATAGTATAACCACTGTGCCACCAAGGAAGTCCCTCAGCTAGTTTATTATATTTTTCAACTCTAGAATTTCCATTTGACATATTTCTCTGCTGAGATTTCCTACCTATTCATTCATTCATTATGCGTCATTTTTTTTCCCTTGAGAATATTTATAATTGGTGCTTTGAATTCCTGTCTGCTCATTGCAACATTTGGATTATCTCAAGATTGGTTTCTATTCATAGTTTTTTCTTGAGTTTCATCACATTTTACTGTTTCTTTACATGTCTGGTCACTTAAAAATGTTATACTGGACATTATGAATGGTACATTGCAGAGACTTTGAATTCTTTTATATTCCTTTGAAGTGTATTGATTTTTTTAATAAGATGGTGTAGCCATCTTAGTTTTAATTTTGTTTATTAATTAATTTATTTTAATTACTTAATTTATTTTGGGCTGCGTTGGGTCTTCGTTGCCTCGCATGGGCTTTCTCTAGTTGCAGTGAGTGGGGCTACTCTTCATTGTGGTGCGTGGGCTTCTCATTGTGGTGGCTTCTCTCGTTGCAGAGCACGGGCTCTAGGCACGCGGGCTTCAGTAGTGGCACACGGGCTCAGTACTTGTGGCTTGTGGGCTCTAGAGCGCAGGCTCAGTAGTTGTGGCACATGGGCTCAGTTGCTCCACGGCGTGTGGGATCTTCCCGGACCAGGGCTCGAACCTGTGTCCCCTGCATTGGCAGGTGGATTCTTAACCACTGCGCCACCAGGGAAGTCCTTGAAGTGTGTTGATTTTTATTCCAGCAGACAGTTAACTTGACTGTATTTTAACTCCAAACTCTAACTTCTTTGCAGTGGGCAGCAGCTAAAATTTCTGCTCAGTTCTTTCAGTTTCTAGCTGCTGGTTTTTCACGGGGCCCAAGGGGGTTTCCCCTGCACAAGCACAGTTTAGCAGTTAGCCAAAGACTTGGGTGCAGTTTGTATGTAGATTTTGGAGTTCATCCCTTTTGAAGCTCCCTCCCTTTCAGTATTTCTTCCCTGATTTTCCAGCTGCTCTGCTCACTCTGCACTGACACCTTAAGCCAGTAAGCCTGTGGCTTTCTGCCTCCATGAGCTGTGCAGTTTGGGAAGTGCCCTCTGGCAAAAAGCCTCACAAATCTCTTCTGACACCCAGACTCCCACCCAAGTTTTGTCTGCTTTTGGTCACTCTCTCATGCCTTCAAATACTTGCAGATACTTGTATCTTTATATTTTGTCCAGATTTTATAATTGTTTTCTGAGTATAGGTTAGTTTGCACGAGTTCTCTGCCATGACTGGAATCTACCACTCTGCTTTATATGGGCCTAAGGCATTATCTTCTGTCCTTTAAGCTGCCATCTAAATCCAGAGCTCTAGTTCCTGATATTGGCAGGTATCCTCAGGGTGGCTGTGGTTTCAGGCTCCTTTCCTGCCTTCGTTTGCAGCACACTGTATATCGGCTTTTTGGTAACAGGAGGGTTTTTCAGAATACTAATTTGCTGTATAGCCAGAAGTAGATCTTTTTATAGCCACAACCGTAAAGATACTCCTGCTACACTGAGTTCATTCTTTTTTTCTTTTTTCTATTTTTTTTTCAAATTTCTGGACCCAAAAGAGAACTCTCCCTGACCTGGTTTTTAACTGGTATAATTTTTCTCCATCTCTCCCAGTAGTTTTCCTACACTTCTCATTCTTCTTTTCTCCTAGATTTTTCCTTTTAGTTCCCTTTCTCATCCTTGCTTTCTTTCTGATTATTTATTCTTTCATTGCCTTTTCTGCTTTTGTCTGTTTTTGGCAAGTGAATATTTCTAAAACAGATCTGTAGTATGTAACAGTTAGAAAAACCCATAAGGTCAATTAAACTAACTTACATTATTTAAAAGAGAAACGGAGGCCCGGATAAATTTTACAACTTACAGTCTTTCAGCTCACCTGATAAAGCTGGAATTAGACTTTGGGCATCTGATTCTTTGGTCTAAATCTCTTTCCACTGTGTGTTCTCTTGCAGTTTGTTTTTTTGATTCTGTTTAGGGTTTGGTTTGTTATTCATAGGACCTTTTGTCTGTTTGATCATATTAGTGTTGATTCTCTTAAGTACTTATTCCCCAAGACAAGAAGCAGCGGTTTCCTTGTGCTCTAGAACACCATGCATGCTTCTAAGGTTGGAGATGGTGCCATTCATAATAAGCTTCCCTTCTTCCTTACCCTTTCACTACTCACCCAACTGATCCCTTAGGGAAGGCCTTAGGAAAGAGGGAAGTCTGTCATCCCAATCAGTTCAGTAGCACTTAGCATATGTATTATAATTTTAAGCAGCTATGTACTAGGTGCCAGGGTCTCACAATTAGTGAGAGACGGTCCTTGAGCACAGCAACTCACTTTCTGTCTAGAGGAGAAGACAGACAAGTAAATAATTTCAGTGCTACTTGCTAAGTATTACTATAGAGGATTTTCAAGGTGCCTTGGGAGCACAAAGGAAGAGTAGTTAGATTCAGCCTTGGGAGACTGGTCAGGGAATGCATGCTTCCTAGAGGAGGTGATACATGAGCTAAGTCTTAAGGGATGTCATTAACCAAGATAAGAAGGAAAGGAAGGATATTTAAGGAAGAGCATCCTGTATCGCAAGGTCATAAGGATACGGAACATCCTAGTGTTTGGTGGGGTGGGGGCCTGTTATAAGCAGTTTGATGTTGGATAGCAGTAAGTGTGAAATGGAGTTGTGTGAGATGGGCTGGAAAGGTAAGCAGGGGCCTGGTCACTGAAGGACTTGGAAACATTTCTGAGGAGCTTGGTGTTCACCTTAGAGGCAGAGGGGAGCCACTGGTGGATTAACAGTAGCTCTACGTTCTAGATAGGTGATGCATTGTAGCAGTCGTACGAAGCATTTGCAAGGCACACATTTGGAAGTAGAGAGACAAGATACAAGGTTGTTGCAGTAGATTAGGCTAAAGATGATGGAGGTCTGAACCAAGACAGTGGTAGTACGAATGGAGAGAGGAGGAAGTGGGAAATTGGTTAAGTGATAAGATGGCAGGACCTAGTGACTGATTAGGTGAGAGGGAGAAAGCACTGGGTTTGGCAATAAGGAAGATCAGTAATGACTTGAGAGAGCGTTAACTCCATAGCATAGTGAAACAAAAGCCAGGTTCTAATGTGTCAATGAGTGAATGAAAAATAAGGAAGTAGACAGTGAATAAAGACTCTTTCAAGAAGTTTATATAAGAAGACGAAGTACATGGTATTAGAAGGGAGTTGAGGGCCACTCCTTGAAATTCACCCCTGTAGTGACTTCCATGACACCCTACTTCTGGTTATTTTCTCTTATCATTTCATCTCGGCCACCTTTATGAACTTCTGTTCCTCTGTGCCCCCTGCTTAAATGTTTCTCAGGGCTCCATCTGTAACCCTTAGCTGTTCTCACTCCATGTGCTCTCTTGGCTGAATCTAGTCTAGTACACCTTCACTTACCAGCTGTATGTACATGATTCCCAAATCTGTATTTGCACCTCAGTCTGGAGTATCTGGCTGTGCATTGGATTTCTCTGTTGATATGTACTTGAGGCATCTTAAATGCAGACATGTTCAAAACTGAACTCATCAGCTTTCCCTACTCTAAGCGTGCTCCTACTCTTGTGTTCTGTCCTGGTTAATGGCAGCCTCATTCATCTAGTCACTAAAATTATTAACTCATGAGTCAAACTTACCTCTTCCTCCTTTGCTCTTATATAACTAATCAGTCACTAAGTCCTACTATGTTTTCTCTCTTTCTGTCCCTCTTCTTTATCATTACTTTCATCATCTGTTGCCTGGACCATTGCAGTAACTTTCCTGCCTTCAGTCTCCTCCAGAGTGATCTCTTTGAAATGCAGTTTATGCTCCCACTTTAAATTTATCCTTCACAAGGAACTCTACTCAATACTCTGTAATGGCCTACATGGGAAAAGAATGTAAAAAAAAAAAGTGGATATGTGTATATGTATAACTGATTCACTTTGCTGTACACCTGAAACTAACACAACATTGTAAATCAACTGTACTCCAATAAAAATTAAAAAAAATAAATTTATCCTTACTAGGTGAAATCTAAGCTTTATACTATGGCTTACAGAGCTCATTATGATTTGCCCTCTACCTACCTTTCTAACTTTGTCTCGTGCTACTCTCTTTTCATATTTGAGGCTCCAGCCATACCAGTTTGCCTTTGGTTCCCTGCATGTGCCATGCTGTTTCTTACTTTTGTGCCTTTGCTGTTGTTGCTCGTGCTATGCTCTGTGCTGAAATGCCCTCCTGACCCTTCTGGCCCTCTGGTTAACTCTTTCTTTTCAGACTTAGCATAGGGGCCCCCTTCACGAAGGCTTTGCTGACCATTCTTGTCCATCCCCCTCCCAAGCTGAGTAAGATCCCCACTCTGCTTCCATGATACCCAGTGCATATTTCTACCATGATCTATGCTTTTTGTTTTAATTATTTGCTTAAATGTCAATCTCCTCCACTAGTCTGTGAGTTTATCAGGATAGGTGCTGTGTTATACTCATTTTCATGACACAGTGCCTAGTATATAATAAGAATTCACTAATTGTGTAATGAATGGATAAAGTATAATACGTAGACATCAGCTGAGAGTGAGTTGGGCCTTTAGAGAGCGGTGAATGTTTGAAACAGTTGTCAAGAGTTTGAGAAAGAACTGAACAAGGACTAGTAAGAGGGTGGATTATTCTGTCTTTCTGATTCTGTTGCCTATGTCTTAAATATTTTCACATGATTGCCTTTACTTTCCTTTTTGCTCATTAGATTGTGAACTCTTTTTTCAAAAATAAATGTTCAGTTCAGGATTCTGGCTGATTAGTATTTCTTGATTGCAGATCCAATGGATTTGAACAGAAGCGCTTTGCCAGGCTTGCCAGCAAGAAGGCGGTGGAGGAACTTGCCTACAAGTGGAGTGTTGAGGATATGTAAAACTTTTCTGAGGCAGTGGGGGTGGCTGTGGGTTGTGGTGGTGGACACTGGGTGGGCAGACGTCCAGCTGCAACAGTCATCTGTGCTCATAATCAGGGCCCACACAGACCAGCGACTTGTTGGATGCCAGTTTTGACTACAGAAGAATATTTGAGACGTAATGTTTGGACTGAAGGACCTGTACTTCTCAGGTGTGCCGACACTGCCTATTGCTGGCTTTCAGAGGAAGCGTTGATTTCTCTGTGTCCCAGGGTTTGTTCTTGGTTAGGGTTTTCCCTTTTTAATAAACACACATTTATTTTTTTAAAATAATTTTCTTAAACGGATATTGTGTTTTGGGGAAGAATACAAGCTAATATTGAACCCCAGGGATCTTGGAGGGTGATAGTTGGATTTTTCATTCATCTAGGAAGCAGGATGAGTAAAAACTTTCACAGTGATAGCTCCTTCCTCTTAGAAAATAAGAATTATTGCTAAACTAGACTTAGGAATAGACATGGCAGTTTGGAGACATGGTGTCTGGTAAAGGTAGTGTTACAAATTAGTGGGGAAGAGATAGATTGTGGTGCTCGGAAAATTGACTTATTATATGGACAAAAATAAAGTTGGATCCCTGCCTTAAACCACATAAGGCAAAGACAAATCCCAAAGTGATTTTACCTAAATGAAAGGTAAAATGCTACAGCCAATTAGAAAAAATGGAGAATGTCTTTGTGACCTTGGGGTGAGGATAAATTTGTTAAATTAGATCTCCAAATCACAATCTGTAAGGTTTGATAGCTTTGCCTACATCATAATTAAAGATTTCTAGTCAACAAAGCACCCCATAGTCAAAGTTAAAAATGGGTATAGATTAGGAGAAAATATTTCCAATGTCTAAAACTGATAAAGGATTACATTTATAAGAGATTGAATGTAGAAGGAACTACTGCAAATTGGAAAGAAATACAAAACACAAAATAAAAATAGGCAAAGAATATGAATATGTAAAATCTAAAGGGAAAACCAGAATGGGTAATAAGTATATTACTACTAGTAATTAGAGAAATAGAGATCAAAACATTAATGAGTTTCTACTTTGTATCTATTAGCAAAAGTAAGGAAGAGACTGAATTCTCATGGGGAATGAAAACTCATGGGAAGTTTCAACTGGTGCATCCATTCTGGAGAACAAATGGGCAAAACATAATTGAAAATAAGTAATATCTGGGATGTAGTATTGCAGAATTTTTGAGAGAATATTGTCTGAGTTTGAATCTCAGGTATGTCTTTTACTTTGTGACCTTGATAAGCCACTTAACTTCTCTGTGTTTTAGTTTCTTCATCTTTGAAATGGAGATAATATTACCCACCTCACAGGTTTATTGTGAGCCTAGAACAGTGCCAGGCACGTAGTACCTGTCACAAAATTACTAGCTGTTGTTATCATTGTCTTCCTAATCATCAAGTGTTGCTAGCCAGCTTCCAATGTGGCCCCAAATGATCCCTGACTCCTGGTATTTAAGCCCTTGTGTAGTCCCCTCCTACAGTGAATAGGGCTGACCTGTGTAACCAGTAGGATGTACTGGAAATGTGTGACTTCTGAGGCTGAGTCATAAAAGACATTGAAGCATCTTCCTTGTATTCTCTTGAATTACTTGCTGTGGAAGAAACCCGCTACTATGTCATGAGGACACTCAAGTGGTCCTCTGGAGAGGCCCATGTGGAGAGGGACTGAGGCCTCTCACCAGTAGACACACCAATTTATCAGCCCTGTGAGTGAACTACCTTGGAAGTGGATCCTTTTAGCTCCATTCAAGCCTTTAGATGTGTGCAGCCCTGATCAACAACATGGCTGCAACCTCATGAGAGATCCTGAGCCAGAATCACCCAGCTCCAAATTCTTGACACAAAGAAATTGAGATAAGAGGAGGTGTTTATTTTTTAACAGCTTGAGATATAATTCACATACTATACTGTTTACCCATTTAACGTGTACAGTTCAGTAGTTTTTAGCATATCACAGAGTTGCATAACCTTCACCACAATTCATTTAAAAATATTTTGGATACAGGGAGTTTTGTATCCATCAGCAGCCACTCATCACTTGTCCCCAGCTCCCCTAGCCCTAGGCAACTGCTAATCCTTCTGTTGCTGTAGATTTGCCTGTTCTAGACATTTCATATAATATGTGAATGGGAGTATCATACAATACATGGCTTTTTGTATCTAGCTCTTCTCACTTAGCGTAGTGTTTTCAAGGTTCATCCGTGTTGTAGTATGTATCAGTACCACATTCCCTTTAATGGCTGAATAATATTCCCTTGTATGGATATACCACATTTTATCTATCCATGCATCTGTTGATCTGTTGATCTGTTTCCACTTTCTGGCTATTGTGACTAATGCTGCTATGAACATTCATGTACAAGTTTTTGTATGGACTTATGTTTTCATTTTTCTTGGAGTAGAATTGCTGACTCATATGGTTAACTCCATGTTTTGCTTTTTGAGGAACTACCAAACTTCCAAAGCAGTGTATGAGAGTTCCAGTTTCTCCACATCCTTGCTGATACTTGTTTTTGTTGTTGTTTTTGGCCATGCCACGCAGCTTGTGGGATCTTAGTTCCTCGACCAGGGATTGAACCCGGGCCACGGCAGTGAAAGCGCTGAGTCCTAACCACTGGACCACCAGGAAACTCCCGCTAATACTTGTTATTATCTGTCTTCTTGATTATGGCTATCCTAGTGGTGTGAAGTGGTATGTCATTGTGGTTTTGATTTGCATTTATCTAATGCCTAATGTTGTTGAATATCTTTATCTTCTTTGGAGAAATGTTTATTCAAATTCTTTGCTCATTTTTTTTTTTTTTTTTTTGCGGTACGCTGGCCTTTCACTGTTGTGGGCTCTCCCATTGCGGAGCACAGGCTCTGGACGCGCAGGCTCAGTGGCCACGGCTCACGGGCCCAGCCGCTTTGCGGCATGTGGGATCTTCCTGAACCGGGGCACGAACCCGTGTCCCCTGCATCGGCAGGTGGACTCTCAACCACTGCGCCACCAGGGAAGCCCTGCTCACTTTTCAGTTGGGTTATTTGTCATACACATACACACATATATGCTGTTATGTAGAATTCTTTATATATTCTGGTAACAAGTCTCTTACTAGATATATGATTTGCAAGTATTTCCTTTCATTCTGTGGGTGTTATTGTTTTAAGCTGCTGAGTTTTTAAGTAATTTGTTATGCAGCAATAGATAACTGATGTATTAAGTTTGTACATACCCTACCTCAAAGCAGTTCCACTCCTGGCTTTATCCTTCAGAGAAACTTGCACAGATCCACAAGGAGTTACGTATATGGATATTTATCTATATGTATCTTGGGTAGCGAGAATCTGAAAACAGCTTAGAAGCCTGTTTCTAAAGGAATTGATAAGTGAAATGTGGTATATGTATATGATGGAATATTATAAAAAAGTCAGATGCAAGCTGTTAGGACATGATAGACTCCAAGTGAGGAAAATAAGGAATAATGAAATTTATAGCAAAAATTAGCTAAGTAAATTGAACACAGAAAGTATTTTTTTTTTTTTTTTTTTTTTTTTTTTTGCGTTACGCGGGCCTCTCAATGCTGTGGCCTCTCCCGCCGCGGAGCACAGGCTCCGGACGCGCAGGCCCAGCGGCCATGGCTCACGGGCCCAGCCGCTCCGCGGCATGTGGGATCTTCCCGGACCGGGGCACGAACCCGCGTCCCCTGCATTGGCAGGCGGACTCTCAACCACTGCGCCACCAGGGAAGCCCAGAAAGTATTTTTTAAGGAGAATTTACACCTTAACTTACTAGAATAGTGTCTGAGGGAGGGAACAGAATGGGACTAGAATGCGGAATGAAGGAGGGAAAGGGAAACAAAAGAGGGGCCTTGCATGGATGAGTGAGATAGTGTGTCCTGACCTCAGGCATGTGATCCACTCAGTTCTTTGTGCCTGGGGCTCTAAGCACACATCCAGAGGCAAGGTCTTGCGCTAATGGAATTGACATTTAGTACCTGTATTAGTTGGGGTAGGCTAAACTGCTATGACATTCTCCAAATGGACTGGCTTACCACAATAGAAGTTTTTTTCCTCCCTCCTCACTCATGTCCAGGGTAGTTTCAGATTGGGTGAGAGGGAGGGGGATTCTCTACTCCATGCAGTCTTTTAGGGACCAGGCCGATGCCAACATTAACATGGCTTCCAGGGTTGCTTTGGCTATTGCCATTTTGGTGAGCTGAGCAGAGCTTGGAGGGTTGCTTGATAGATATTGTGGGCCAACTCTAGAAGTGGCACACAGCCATTCACATTCTGTTAGCTAGAACTTAGTTGCATGGCTGCCCCTTAATGCAAAGGAACTTGAGAAATGTGATGCACACCCAGGAAGAGGGGAAAAGTGGATGTTGTTGAGACAACAATCCTCTCTGCTGCAATCCTGAAAAAAGGCTGTCTGCCCCGCCCCCGCCCCACCATTTGAGACTTTTGTGGATTTTGTGGAAAATCCCAGAGGGACTCCATTCTCTACCTGGAGAGTCTCAGCTGAAGTCACTACCAAGTTAGGAATATCTCTTTCCTAATTGGTCAGTGGCTGTCAGAGGAGAGCTTAGGCAGAGAGATGAAGGGTAAACTTAAATTGTGTCTAGACTCAGCATTTGTGAGAGGAAGGTAGTTTTAGAGAGGAAACAGCTCAAAATAAACTTGAAGGTTCTATAGTTAACATGTGGCAGAGTTGGGACTAGAACCCAGTGTTCTCCTGGGCTCTGCAGTATATGGTCCTTTGGTGCCTTGCTGTAAACATTTTAAAAAAAAATATTTAATTTATTTATTTGGTTGTGCCGGGTCTTAGTTGCAGCTTGCCAGCTCCTTAGTTGTAGCATGCGAACTCTTAGTTGCGGCATGTGTGATCGAGTTTCCTGACTAGGGATCGCACCCGGGCCCCCTGCATTGGGAGCGTGGAGTCTTAACCAGTGAACCATCAGGGAAGTCCCAAACATTTTTTTAAAAGGCCCAAGGTTAGAACGTTGTGGTGAAACTGGTAAAATCCAAATAAAGTCTGGAATTTAGTTCATAGAATTATGCCATTGTTAATCTCTCTGTTTTGAAAAATGAACGTAGTTAGGTGAGTTAACAGTCAAGAAATTTGGGTGAAGAGTAATGAGACTTTCTGTATTGTCTTTACAACTTTCTGTAAGTCTAAAATTTTTCCAAAATGAAAAGCTTATTTTTAAAAAAGTCCCCAGGGAATATAGGCTCTGGACACTGGATCCTACTCTAAGTTACTACTTTTGAGTTTATACTTTCGTAAGTTATGTTAAAGCCAGTCCCTTTCCTGTGAGTGGCGGTGAGCATGTTAAACTTCTAGCCTATTGTCACATCTGTTGTACACAGTTGGCATTTATTTCCACGTGGGTTCAGGTTTTAACTTCATTTTTGTGGGGCGCTACACTGTTTCTTAGGAAGAACTCGCCTTAAGAGGCTTTTATGGACTGAACGTTGTATCCCCTCAAAATTTATTTGTTGAAATACTAGCTCCCAAGTTGATGGTATTAGGAGGTGGGGCCTTTGGGAGGGGATTAGGTCATGAAGGTAGAGCCCTCATGAATGGGATTAGTGCCCTTATAAAAGAGACCCCAGAGAGATCTCTTGCTTTTTTGGTCATGTGAGAGCACAGCCAGAAGCTGGCTGTCTGTGAACCAGGAAGCTGGCCCTCACCAGACACCAAGTCTGTTGGTACCTTGATCTTGGACCTCCTAGCTTCTAGAACTATAAGAAATAAATATTTGTTATTTAAGCCATCCTGTCTATGGTATTTTTGTTATAGCAGCCTGAATGGACTAAGAGGCTCAGATATTTTGAAAATCTTAAACCACCAATTTTTTTCTTAACAAAAGAATTTATCACCTGTATTCAAGCAGAGACCGAGGTGGAGGGGAAGCAGATAGATTCTATTCTGGGCAAGCTTTGTGTTTAGTGGGCATTGGTGAAAATTTATAAATTCCTCCTCCCTCTGATTTCTCTGCCTTTTCATGTATGAGCACAGCACACCTTTAGGGCAGAGACCTCCAAGCCTGTTCAGCTGGAAGCTGACTGTCATTTCCTAGGCTGGCTACTAGAGGGCAGTGTGATACACCTTTTCTGGACTGGGGAAGCAGGGCGCTGGGTCCACGCACATTTTCCAAAATAAGAAGACCTAGAATCTTTCAAAGGTATAGGTGGCTAAATTCAGTTGCATGTTCTTCCACGTCTTATCCCTACCTTAGATCCAGAAACATGATCCTATTTTCAATATGGTAAAGGTTTTCAAGAGAAACGTAGTATTTAGGTTTTGACCAGAATCTCCCTTACTTGGGCTTTGGAAACCTTTCTCTACATGGAAGACTTTTTTTTTTTTTAATTTTTAAATCATATTCAGACCCTCTTGTTCTTCTTCCTTTCCTATGCCTTCTTCAGCCTGAAGTTTAGACTTAAGGAGCAGTGAGCAATACTAAAAACTACTGAATTGTACACTTTAAAAGAGAACATTTTATGGTATGTGAATTATATCTCAAAAAATATAAAGGGCAAAAAACAGCGGTGAGCAGACGCTGTAGCTCAAATAGAATGTAATTAATTGATTTTACTGATTTGAGAAGCCTTAATGCTTTGCCATTGGTTCATTAGCAAGAGGGCAATACTCTGATCTCTTTCTTCCTCAGGTATCTTGGAACACACTGACCTAGGACACAGAGAGCGTCGTTCCTTTCTAAAGAGGTTACTCACCCTAGTCAAAGAGCTGGACTAGGGTTAGGATGTGCCTGGGGAATCCCAGTGAGAAGGCGGAGTCGAGGCTGTGAGGTAGCTATCTTGAGGCCTGCGTTTTAAGTTTGAGTTTGTTAAGAAATGTGTGTCCTGAACTGTGCATTTTTGCAAAGGTTATTTGGGCAGTTTCTTTCTTCCGGTTTCGTTTTTATTTTTAGTTTTGAGTCCTGTTTTTGGCATAAATACTTCTGGAACTGGCTTTCAGGCAGCTGGACTGGCCTGTAAAAGTAGGTAGAGAGATTATAGGGCCAGGCTGCAGCCGAGTCATGATTCCCCCAGGATGCTGGCCTTTTCTGCCATATGCAGACAACATTACTGTATCTGGTAATGACTCAGTCTCTCCTTTGTACCTGAATATTTTCCTCTGCTCAGTAGAGAAAGTGTGTTTGCCTCACATTCGATGCTGTTGACCTTGGGCTTACCCAGGTTCACCCTTTCAGAAAACAAGGGCATGTAGGAGGTCTTGGTGGTAGTTTGATTCTCAGTTGGTACCTGTGAACCCCTACCCTTGGGAGGGGTCAGAGAGCAGTCAGCTGAAAAAGGAATCAGTCTTCCTCTTCCTGCGTGTTACGTTCAGCACCCTCTGTCAGCTCAGGAATTACAAGGAGTCACAGGTAAAACAATGTCTAGTGCTTAGTAAGCAGGGCCTGTTTTCTTTTTCTTTTGGCAAGAGAGGGTGACTTGCTCAGAATCGCTGTGTGCAAGAGAAAAGAGCCAGGATTTAAACATCAGACTCCTCTCTCTGCAGTTCTCCCCCCATCCATCCTCACCCTGATAGCCAGGTAAGAGGCGAAGGGAGAGTCCAGGGGGTGGTCTCCTACCCACAGGAAGGAGTACTTACCAGGGCCTTCTCATAGCCTCTGTGATGAGCGTCTCCACGGCATACTCGGGGCTGAGTTCCACAGTCCTGGAAGAATTGCTTGCTGGCGGTTTCAGCTTGGAGCTTGGCTGTGAAGACCCTGAATGTACTAGAGGGGTACTTAGCCTTGACCCTTTCTTCCAGGGATTGAGGAGGTAGCAGATAAGATATCTGGGAAGAGAGGAATGCATGTCTGGGGAAATAATGATAATAAAATAATGCTGATGATTTTTTTTTTTTTTTTTTTAATTTAGTTATTTATTATATTTGGCTGCGTTGGGTCTTCGCTGCTGCGCGCGGGCCCTCTCCAGTTGCGGCGAGCGGGGGCCACTCTCTGTTGCGGCGCGCGGGCCTCTCATTGCGGTGGCCTCTCCTGTTGTGGAGCATGGACTCTAGGCATGCGGGCTTCAGTAGTTGCAGCACGCGGGCTCAGTAGTTGTGGCGCACGGGCTTAGTTGCTCCGCGGCATGCGGGACCCTCCCGGACCGGGGCTCGAAACCCTGTCCCCTGCATTGGCAGGCAGACTCCCAACCACTGTGCCACCAGGGAAGCCCAATGCTGATGATTTTAATGGCTGTCTTTTGTTAAGTACTTACCACGTGTCAAGCATGTGTTAACTGCATACATACCTCACCTCTGTGGTCAGGGAGAGATCAGAGTCTGTAAGTGGCTGCAGATTTGGGAGGGCCAAATTTCTGGATTTCCCAAGAAAAGTGGCGTTGGGATATCCTGGCCGGGTAAACTCTTTTTCTTGTTCTCTGCGCCCCCTCTTGGGATGAGGGGTAGCTAGGATCTTTATGTGACCCCCTTTGGCAGAGAGCTCAGGCACTTCACCTTGATCACTGTGTCTCTATCAGACTTGGCAGCACTCTTCCCGCCCAGGAAGTCATCTCCTGCTTCGGCCAGCTCGGCTTCTGATGTTGATGCGTAGTGGTCTGCCAGCCAGGAGTGGTGACCTTCCACATGGTCTGGATGTAGTTGCTGCGTGGGGTAAAAGTATTTCTATAGGTCAGAATCCATACCTATGAACCAGTCCAGGGATGCTGAATAGAAGGGCACCGGGCCTCTGCATGCTTCCTTTGCCTGTCATTTGTGTGCCTGCCTAAACTGTACAGTGTATTTTCAGGTAATTTCAAATGAAAATTTATTTCTTCTCTGAAAACAAAAATTAATTTATTTTATCTCCGTTTCTTTTCACACTCCCCGGTTATCATACTAAGACCCGGCAGAGAGGATGTGACACCTGCAGCCGAAGGATAGGGCAATGGAGACACTTTCTAAATCACCCTGTTAGGCAGCTTGAGGCTACAGCTTAGGAAATGTGGTCTTGGGAAACAGGAGCTTGGACGTGTGTTTGCTGAGGGGGCAGGGAGAGGAGCTGTTTCATTGCTAAGTTAGTGTTCCTGGTCACTTCGGGGTGAGGATTATCTTTCCATCTACCACCTTGGAATAGGATGGCTGTTTCTGTAACACTTGTGTAACATTGTGCACATATTACTGACTTTGGGTCGGAGCTGGGCCTTCTAATGTTCACGGATGAGTTAGAGGTATGCAGAGGGCCATTCCAAGCCCCAAGGAAGCAGGCTTTAATAGGGGAGAAGCTAAGACAAGGTTGGGCAAGTGGGATGTCTGATTCTCTATAGTTTCATGGGTACTGGATAAGCCTGGCTACTCTACCTCCTGGCTTGCAGTTAGAGTTCACGTCTCCCAGGATGCGTAGGGCAAGAGCTGACCCCCGCCCCACCCCGCCCCGTTATGAACAGCATGCAGTTTGTCCTTGCTCAAACCGTATGTGAGATGAGAGGACTAAGTTAGTCTGAACTAGATGGAGATCCAAGATTGTCAAACAATTAGTCCTTTGCTCTGTTGCCTTCTCCAGCTTTGTCTCTCAGTTGGACAGAAGACAGTCTGAAGTTATTACCTTTGTCTTGGGAAATAGAGCCCTCCTCTGGCCCTTCCCCCCCACAGCAAACTTACAGTAGGTTGCCCACAGTTCTGGTTACTCTCTTGGTCCCCTGGCTGCTCTTGTCTTGGTCAGGTTTGAGGACTTGATTCCATCCTGGGGCTTGGAAGTCACTCTGATACTGGTTGATACACTCCATGTAGACTGGATGCATTATTAGTGCAATTTTTCTGCCCTGAATGTGAACTGGGAACATCGACTGACCAAGAGGAGGGTTCTGGAAGGAAATCTGATGAGTGGTGGTCATGTAGTAGTCACCTAAGGGGAGTGAGAAAGTGTGCAGAGGGTGTCCTCTGTGTGGGAGAGGCATGAGATTAAAGGTGGGAATCTGGACCCCAGCAGGCTGGACCTCCTGCACAGCCGGCTCAACTCGACTGAGCCTTTTATAATGGGAATAGCAGATCCCAAATATATCCACATTGCCTCCTCTACACCTCTGACCTTCAGAGTTGTCTCCCCAAGACCAGAAATAGAGAGTCATTAGTGCGGAATCCCAGAGTGGCCTCCCAGCCCCTTTTGGATCACCTGAGCTTTGAAAGCCTGGACTGCAGGGCTGCCCGCTTGTCCAGCCCAAACAGGAAGGAGAAACATAGGCTGGGTTGGGGTAGTGGGTATGGTGCCCTCCCAGAGGGGTTCTGGCTAACCATGGAGCCAAATATTGCCTGCAAGGCTCTTGAAGGGAGAGGGCTGGGGTACTTGCTGCTTATTGTATTCTCCTGGGTTGGTGGTTCCCAAGCCTGGGATCCACCTCGGGGACGGGAGTGCCCTTGGGTAGGGGGAATTGGGTAGGTTGGGAACAGAGGGGTCAGTTTCTGCTTTATGCAGAGTGCCACTCCTCTATTCCCTATTACCCTGCACCCCTCCAGACTAAGTCTCACCTGAATGGGAAGGTTTCTCTCCATGGTAAGTTCAGGGCTTGTAACATTCTTCATAGGTTGTACTGAAGTGAATCCATGGAAGCTTGCTGGGCTGGCCGAAGTAGCCTAGATGTTGTGTCTGGAGTGGAGCCTTGGGAAGGGGCTCCAGGCAGTATTTACCATCTCCTGGGGCTATTTCCTCCTGGGCTTCTGACTCCTGCAAAGCAATCCCCTACTGCTGCTTGCCCATCACGGGAAGTTCACTTCCACCTCTTTATTCAGAGGGGTCCTTCTTATCTTCCCCTCATTAATAGTGGAAGTTGGTGGGAACCAGCCTCCTAGAGAGGTCAACAAACTAGGCAGGTGCTACCATCTAGCAAGTTACTTAAATCCTCTGAGCCATGGGCTTCCCTGGTGGCGCAGTGGTTGAGAGTCCGCCTGCCGATGCAGGGGACACGGGTTCGTGCCCCGGTCCGGGAAGATCCCACATGCTGCGGAGCGGCTGGGCCCATGAGCCGTGGCCGCTGAGCTTGCGCGTCCGGAGCCTGTGCTCCGCAGTGGGAGAGGCCACAACAGTGAGAGGCCCGCATACCACCAAAAAAAAAAAAAAATTATCTGAGCCATAATTTCCTTACTTGAGAGGATTTGAAATAAAGTAGCATAGTGCCTGGCATGTAGTAGGTGCTTAATAAAATATTAGTATCTTCTCTTAAAATGGTATTATTAAGATATTTCGAGTGGTGCCTGCTGCATCAGTGGCATGTGCCCCTGTTGACTCCACTCTAACCCCCTCTTGACTTTACCTGAACAGCAGGATGGCTTTTCCTTGGCTAGGTTTGGTGAGCCAGCATCTCTTGCTGGGTGGGATTGAGGGCTGTGCCATTTGAAGAAGGGTATTGAAGTGGGTGGGGTCTTCTGTCCACTCACACCCATGTTTAAACACTTTGTGTCCTCTCACCACCTCCTGGGACAGAATGTATTCCATTCTTGGGCAACTCCAGCTCCTTTCAGTTGTATTTCCTGTGGCTTCACCATTTGAGTTATTCATCTTGGGGCTTACAAAAACAGACTAATAACCCTTCTCTACCTGACAACACTTTAGATGTGTTGGGACACATTTTTCTTCCCATGCCCTACCTGCTTCCCTCCCAGGAGCCATAAGGTTAAGGTAATAGGAGGAGAGGGGGTGTCTAGAGCAGGGGGAGGAGTCGTGATTGGCCTAGTCCAGTGATCCTTCCCCATCTACCTCCAGGCAGCCTTCCCTCACCCATTACCCGACTAAGGGGAGAAGTGGGCCACTGCTGCTGATGGTATGTCCAGACAGGACCCAGATTTAGTTTATTTGTGGTTGGATCAGTAAGAACTGGTGGGGGGCTTTCTCTGTAGGTAAGGCCATATGGCATTTCAAAAGCAGTTCTTCTCAATGAGTATTTCAGCTATCTTTTTGTTTTTTGGGTATTTTTTGGCTTTGAGAGTAGTGCTGGCTGGCGGAGGGGTGGCTTACAAGGAGGATGGGTAGTGGTGGACTCACTGAAAGGTGGGCGGAGCTCCAGATAGGCGGCTACCCTGCTCCAGGGCTTGGCGCGTTTGCTGTGGTGTCTGTGTTTCCTAAGGGGCAGAGGAAAGAGTAGTCTAGGAGCGCAGGAGGATTAGAGTCATGGATTTTGTTCCCTCCCTACTTCTGAAGCTGCGAGGAAGGATACACCCCTCGGGACCTGTGGAAGCCCCTCCAGTTCCTCAGAGAGAGAGGAAGGTGGTCTCTGCATTGGCCACACAGACACAGCATTTGAGTTTCAAGGGTGGCAGATTGGGAGAGGGGGTGCTGCTGCCCTTTTAGAAGCACCTTTTTGACTGGTGAATAATGAACATTTTTGACCGGCCAGTGTAAGATGGACAAGGCAGGGTAGGGTATATGGTGTCCTTAGGATGGAGAAAGGGGCTGCCAAAGGGCCATTTAACCTCTGGTTGATACTGAGAGGCTGCAGTTACAGTGGGGAGCAGGTAATGAGAACTCTGTGGGAGGACTGCCCGCGAACCATCGAGGTCCGGGTGAGCCCTGAGCCAGAGTAGTACCCAAGACAGGAAGTGTCCTGTGTCCTCTTCTTGTCAACCCTGCATTGGAGGACAGAGCAGAGAGCAGGAGCTTTGAGGACAGGTAGGGGAGTGGGTGGCAGTCGTGGGAGAGGGGTGACTGGATACTCACCCACAGTCACAGAGCCCACAGAGGGGCTGCAGGTGGGCACTTCGGCGCATTGGCTTTCTGGGCCACGTTGGCACTAGCTTCTCTGCCTGGCCCTGTCCTCTGTCCCCCGCTCCTGAGTGCCTGTGCTTTGGCATATTGGTGTTGGTTCTGAGCTCTGATGGCTTAGAGTGCTGTGACTTAGAGGAGGCAGAGGCCGCTGTGTCCCTAACGACAGACGCTGTGGCTGCAGCTCGGGAGGGGGTGGGCATGGGCCTGCTCAGGCCTTGTGTCTGCCGCCAGCCTCAAGTCCAGCTCTGGATCTCTGCTGTGTGTGTGAGCTGTGTGAGCCCAAGCTCTGGCCCTTCCGATGCCTGTCCTTTCCCGCCCCCATCTCCACCCAGTGTGCGCGTGCACACATACACCCACACACCAGCTGTCGTCTTGAGACAGAAGGCTGACTGGCGTCTTGTCAGCTGTATAGATTTGCCAGTGGCTGACACTCTTTCACAACCTGTAATCATAAAATAGGAATCTCAGAGTTGGAAGATACCTTAAAGGACTTCTCTACACTACACTTTCCCCACACCAATTAATTTAAAAGTATTTTCCGTCAACTTATTAGCTCAACTGCTGTCCCAACTTCTGGTCCCATGGAGATGCAGTGCTAATTATCTTAATCCTAGAATCAGAGTTAGAAAGTGTCATAAAGAAATCTAATCCTCACACCCACTCCAGTGCTGGAGTTCAAAGGCAAATCGTATTTCTGGGAAGAGCCACTCACACCCATGTTTAAACACTTTGTGTCCTCTCACCACCTCCTGGGACAGAATGTATTCCATTCTTGGGCAACTCCAGCTCCTTTCAGTTGTATTTCCTGTGGCTTCACCATTTGAGTTATTCATCTTGGGGCTTATAAAAACAGACTAATAACCCTTCTCCACCTGACAACACTTCAGATGTGTTGGGACACATTTTTCTTCCCATGCCCTACCTGCTTCCCTCCCAGGAGCCATAAGGTTAAGGTAATAGGAGGAGAGCTATGTATTGAAACTTGTATAAGAAAGGAAGCAAGTCGATCTGTGCATAATCAGGTAGTAGGAAATTAATCTTCATACATAGAGAGTTTAATTGTATTTATAGATACTTCACATAGGGCCTCTTCCCTCCCCTCCACACCCAATCCAGCAGCAGAACCAAGCGTGACAGCCCAGCTAGAGGCTGACAGGAGAAGAAGAGGTGGGAGGAAAAGGATGAAGGACTGTAGGAGAGGATCAAGGGGGTGAGCTGAAGGGGTCTGGAGGCCCGTTCAAGTTAACCTTGAAGGGTGGGCTCAAGGTGGGTCCCAGAGTCATAAATAAAGATCAGGGGAGACCGAATGGGCTAGAGGAACTATTCCTGAACAGTGTCGTCCTTCAGGCACTGTGTGGGTTGGGCTGTACCACATGAACGTGAGGCAGGGACCCAGGGAACAATCTCTGGGATCCATCGTGCTGGAGTGGCTGACAGTAAGACTCTTTCCCCCTTAATGTGGCACCTCCTGTGTGATTAGGAAGTAATGTCACAGTTATGTTGACATTAGAAGAAAGCTGCTGGGCCTATCTGACTCTTTTCCAGTTCCTTCGACCATCCTTATAATGGATGATTTTGAGTCCCATATTTTCTTCTCTGAACTCACTCCAGTTTGTTGCCGTCTGTTTTAAAGTACAGCAGCTGGTGTGAGTCCTGAGGCTCAGGGTATTCTGATCAGAGTACAGTAGGACTGTCACTTCCCTCCGTGTAGATCGGGTTATATTGTAATCAATGTTATTTGATAATCAATGTCATCAGTGTTACGTTGCAATCAGTGTGTTTAAGACCGAATTAGCTTTCACGGTGACCACATCCCACCGTTGATTACCACTGAGCTCACTACTGTCAGCAGTTCCCACAGCTCCTGTACACATATTATGAGAGAGGGGATGGGGCCATGTTGCCCCCATCTCCACGTATGCCGTTGGTGTTTGCACTCAATGTGATTACCTTCAGTCTCCAAGAGAAATCCCACTTTCTTGTTCTGCTACGCTTTCTCAGCATGCAAAGTGGTAGGATGGTGGTCCTTGTCCTGGTTTTGCTTGGTGCAGGAGAGGAGGCTGGAATGAGGGTTATTGGGGCCCATTTCTTCTCCTGACGCTCAGACTAGCCCAGCCAACATGGCCTCATGCTGGAGAGGAGTTAACTTCTGAGTCTTTTGGGGAGTCTTTTGATGTGGACTAAAGAGAAAGTGTTGACAAAGGCAAACTCAAGCAACCACCCGAGGTACTGGGGGACCCCCAGGTTATGGGGCAGGGGCTGGAAGGGCCTGTCTTCCCAGTTCTGCTTCGGAGCTCAGAATGCAGACTCGTTCTACTTCTCCCAGGGTAGAGTCTGCTCGCCTATTCAGCCTTTCTCTGAGTTTCCATGGCACTTTGTACCCATCATTCAGCGTGCTGTTTTGTGGGTTGTAAGCTCCTATGGCCAGGACTCTTACTCATTTTCTGATTATTATTTTCTTATTCAGGTCTCTTATTCACTTTCAAATCTCCACCTTGTAGGCCGAGGCGTTACACCTCAGAACTAATAATAGCTTTCATTTATTTAGGCTACTAGGGGCCAGGCCTCTCTATATATTAATCTCATAAAAACCCAATAAATTTGACGCTAATATTTCTATTTCGCAGATGAGGAAACTAAGGCTAAAGACCACAGAGCTACCAAAGCCTGTGCTCTCTGTCCAAATGAATGAATGAATGAGTCCTGAGGGGTTGCTCTGGGTAAGAACGGACCACAGTGGGTGCTCTGGGCTGGGCTAACTGATTGTCATGTCTGCAGCATGAGGTAAATGCCTAATTAGCACATGGACATCCTGTCAGATGTTCATGGAGTAGTTCTGCCAGCCAACCCAGGCCCAGCGACAGAGAGTCCGTGGCTTTTGTGGGAACAGGGTGTGGGAAGCACGATTATCCCAGTGTCGGCAGGGGAGACCGAGGACAGGAACGTCCTCCAGGGCCACGTGGGAGGCCGACAGCACGAAACCCTTGCCTGCAGGTTGTGTCCAGTATCCTCAGCGTTCTGTCAAGGTCCCTTGCGCCCTGACCTGTGGGCCCCTTCCCTGTGGACTCTCTGGACTTCTCACTCCCCTTGGTCAGATGCCACTGGTTCAGGCCTCTCTGCTTTTCCAAGCTGCTGCTTCTGCCCTGTTCCTCCTTCCGCTAGCAGAACCTTCAGGGCCCAGCTCAGATGTCATTTCCTTTGTGGAGCTCTCCCTGGCTTCCTCGCTACAGGCAGATTGGCAGAATGAAATGCCTCCTCTTTGGGCTCGCTCCCATAATACTTGTTCATACCTGACTGTAGTATAAATCTCTTTATATTACAGTGAGTGTGGTTTTGCTCCCCTGGCCTGACTTAGAGCTTACTAAAGGCGGAGACCACAGTCTCCAGCATCCAACAGGAAGCCTGCCCTATAGGAGACACAGTAAATATTTGCTGAATTCAACTAAATGCTAGGTTGAGGTTCCATTGCAGGTGAGACCCAGGCAAATGTGAACTTCCAGAACTCAGCAAGCGATGTGCAAGTGGAGGTAGGGCTTTTTTGAAATCTTTGTAAGGATTTTGTGATTCTTCTTTTTTCTTTTCACAATAATCCTCTCCTGCATGGGGAAAAGGGGGATAAAAATCCCAGTTTGGCCTCAGCTACCTGCTGGGAGAGTCTTAGGCTGGAGGGGAAATGGTGGAGGTGTGGGACTGAGGCCCAAGGGCCAACCAACCAGACCATGAGCCACTTCAGTGCAGGACACACCGTCCTCTGCCTCCACCAGGGTCTGGCCATGTGCTTCATGGTGGGGGCGGGGGATGGTGGGGGGTGCTCAGGAGTGGGAAGGCAGTGCAGGAAAACCCCTGTGCACCAGTCGGTTTCTCTTCCCCCTAGTCTCACAAGGCTCTGTGGAGTAGTTACTGCTGTCTGAGTCCCCATATTGCCACCACTGTTGGTCCCTGATGTAGATCCTGTGCATTTATGTATTACTTTGCAGCCAATTTGCATTAACTTCTCCAAATGACAGAACGTGTAGAAATTCCCCGATTTCTATGACTCCATTCCCATCCCACAAAGAAACACACTGTTCTCTATACCTCTGTTCTCAGGTATCTCTACCCATTTGGTAGAAGGGGTCCCCTAAGATCCTTGCATCAACCAGGCAGCAGCACGAGACGAAGGGATCCAGGAGTCCTGCAGCCCCTAGTTTGGGCTCTGAATTCTCTTCTTCCTCTCTTAGGTTAAGGGTGGGGTGTGTGCACGCGTGCGCGTAGTGTGTTAATTTGTTGATTTTTGCGGCTCAGGCTAGGGAGTCAGCTGGGGGAAAGCGGGTGTAGAGTCTAGTGAAGGGAAGGGAGAGGCTTTGCAGAAGAACAGAGGCCACACGCCAGAGCCAGACAAGGCAACCAGCTGGATAGGGCTTCCCTGCTGCCACGGGGATGGGTGGATGCAGACTGCTCTGTGTTGCCACCTGCTGGACACATGTAGAGATAGCACTTTACTCCCTCAGGCTTCCTACCCTTTTGCTGAGTTTTCTTCTGTCTTCTTTGGGTTCCTGTCTAGTATTTCCTCCAGTGGGAAGGAGCTGCTTTCCCTCTCTCCCCAGGCAGGACTGTCAAGACACGTCTGCTCTGGCCCAGGGCAGGGACTCTGAGCTTCCTTCTGTGTTGCCTAGAAGAGAGTAACTCTGGGTGGGGGTGGAGAGAAGATTGCTTGTCTCCGTGCTTGGAGTTTTTCCACCTTCTCCCCGGGCTCTCTGGGACCCTGAACTTGGTTGTGATTAGTTTATCCTCCAAACCAGGACACTTTTTGAGTGAATGGTGTGTGTGCTCTTGATAATTATGCCGAGACAGCAGGGGTAAACCAGGTCTCTCCCAGGTCCATGATTGGAACTCACAGTGGGCCTGGATCCGAGGGGCTGCTGCCTTCTTTTCATCCCGAGGTCGGGTGTGGGAGGCGAGGGTGGCCAGCAGAGGATGCTGTGGCACTGGCTATATGTGCAGGCCTCACTGTCTTCGGGGCTCCCTTGGCCGCTCAGGGGCTGTGGGGAAGCAGAGAGCTGGCTGTGGTGGGTAAAGCTGGGTGTGGTAAGGGCTGGGGTCCCCTGAGTGACAGTGTAGCAGAGTGTCAAGTCTGGCTCGTGAGAGCCTGCTTTACAACATGCTAAGGGGGCTGTGTGCACCCTCTAGCTGGGGTTGAGGACATAGCCCAAAGCCCTGAGGCCCGGTTTCTCCCTGTAATTCCTGGGTTGGACTGCACCTCCCCTGAATCCTGGCAACTTTTATCCTGCCCCTTCAGGCAAAGACTAGGCAAGTGGTTCCTGGTACTACCAGCCCCGGAGGCTGGTGCCATCCTAGGTGGATTAGCACTTGACTGGAGGGCCCACAGGTACCCTGTGCCAGAGGAGGCCCCAGGGATGCCTGGAACTTCTCTGCCGGACCGTGCTGACTGACCTGCAGGTGGGGAATGCAGACCAGCCGTAGAGTCCTGTGAAGGAGAAGGGCTCCCCTGGAAGCTGGTAGCCCTCCCTCCTCTCACCCAGCTCTAAATCTGGCAGCAAGACCCCACTTCCCTCTTTCCCATCCAGGGGACTTCCCTCCCTTGGCCCCTAAGGGCAGAGTTGGGAGGCCCTGCTCCTTGTGGGAGGAAGGGATTTCCGTGGTAGGACGGGGCCCTTCCTCCTGTTCTGGCCTGGGGGAGGCCTCGGTTGCTGTGTGAAGTTTGCCCCCCGCCCCACCCCATCTTCTCTCCCTACTCACCTGGAGGGAGAGACCAGGGTCTGACTTTGCAGACCATGTGTAGGTGATCATGCCCCGGCTCCTCGCCCTTTGTCTGCAGCGATGGCAAAGGGGAGGTGTTCTTAGCAGGCTGCGGGGTGCGCTGCCTACCTAAGCAGAGAATTCTGGAGCAGCAGTGGGTATCCAGGGCAGCCTCGGGATTACCATGGCAACAAGCCGATAGTGGTGGGGAGGCGGGGTTGGAGCTGAATTCCTGGGGTGGTCAGAGAGGGCCTAGAGGGTAAGAAGGAGAGAAAGAAACCCACCAAAGCCTCCTGACAGAGGACAGTGTGCCCCTGCTTGTTGCCTCTGGTCAGTCAAAACCCAACACTCCCTGGCACAGTCTGCAAAGTGCCCCGCTGAGCCTGGGCAGAGGGTCTGCCGGCCTGTGGAGCAGCGGTGGCTCTAGAGGGGAGTGGGGGGACCAAACTCAGCTGCAGAGATGTGTTTTCTCCATCCATCTGAAGAGTGGCAATGGGTTTTAGACTGCTGCAGCGTGCTTTTCTACCTGGGGGACCCTGAGCCATCAAAGTTAACCTAGACTAGTAACCGGGGATCAATTACTGGCCTGTGATGTGCTTTCTGACGTCCCCTTGCAAAAAGCAGGCTGTTTGGGGGAAAAAAAAAAAGTGAAAGTGCTTTTTTGATCTCTGGCGCCTCTGGGCCAGTATGACCCCTCCCTCTGCGGTGCCTTTGCCCACTCCTCACTCATTACCTCTACTGGTTAGGCAAGCCTGGGTTAACCCTTCAAATGCCGCGTTTGGGGTGAGGGGTGGTTGCTGTTGCCTTCTCCAGACAGGCCCTCCTCTGGGAGACAGCTCTCAGGAGCACAGAGTGGGCCAAGTCCAGTGCCTGCCAGCCTCCTCCCCGCCCTCCCTCTGGCTGCCAAATCTGACTTTGCTTAGCGTGTGGAGGGGGAAGAAAGCAGGAAAACAGAATATTAAAATCTTAATTCAATTTAAAACACTGTCATTCACAGGCATGCCAAACAGTGAGATGACTAATTATTATGCAAATTAGGCAGATAGAAAAGTGATTAATAATTGCACAAATTAAAAATTATTGTAAACATCCTGTGACGAGCGATAAGTCCAATGGAGAGGCGAGGGCGGTGGGCCGGGGAGGCCATGGTGGAGCTAGCTCCTGCATCCTTATTTCCTCATTAGGGGGATTTAATTAGTGCCTGATGATGGGGCTCAGTGCTGCCAGGGGTGGAGGAGTGGGTGGCCAGGCCTGGGGCTGGCTGTGCTGATCTCAGCCCCTCTCCTGTTTCTCCTCATTGTCTGGTGGCCAGGCTGGAACGGGCTGAGCAGGGGCTGGGGGTGGGGAGGCAGGCCAGTCACCCTGAAGGGGTGGGTGCTGACAGCTTCTCTGCTGCTTTCCACTGGCCTACACCAGCTAGCTGCTAGCTCACACCAGGCCAGGGATGATGGAGAGGAGGCCTCTGGGTGGTGGACTTGTGGGCATATCCTGGTTCAGCCACGCAGGTCCTCAGGCCTAGTGAACGGATGTGCAGAGCAGTCCTGGAAGTTCAAGTGAGGGTGGACAGGTGCATGATGTTCCTTGGGGCCTCGTGGGTACCTTGGATCCAAGGTTCCTTGATGCTGGGGCGGCAGGGCGTAGAGGAACTAAGTCGGTGTCCTGAGCCGAGTGACTCACTCTTCTCCAAGTCCGTACTTCCCCAGACAGGCATGCATAGGAGCTGCTTTGGTGTGGGTTGCCTTGGTTGTCCAAGGCTGGGGGCAGAGGTGGCCAAGCTCCTCTGGCCCAGCAGCACCACTGGTGCTTTCCAGGGCATGCAGCTATCTTGGGTCCCATCCACTGAAGTAGAGCAGCAGCTGTATTCTCTTTAACAAAACATGCCGGCTAGCTGGAGCACAGCCACCTCCCACCAGGCCCTGGAGCCCTGAGCCCTGAGCAGGTGTGGATGGGACTGGGGCCAGTCCTAGGGCAGGTGGTGGGTCCGTCCCACTGCTCTCCCCCAGTCACCATGCCCCTTAGGGAGATGGTCTTCCACGTCCGGAGAAGACCACAGAACAAGCCGGGAGGTCAGGGGCCTGGTGAGAAGCTCTTGTTATTTGAAGGGGCAATGCATGTTGGAAACCGGGAAGGTTTCTAAGAAGGGCTAGGGTGGGGAAGGTGCAGAAAAGGGGATAGGAGTTGGGGAATAGGGACAAAAGGGTTATCCAAGTCTTTATCTTTCCCCAAGGGTCCCAGATTCCCTAGCAGCCATTACCACCCAGGGCCAAGAAGCTGAGGTTTGTTTTGCACAGGCCAGAGGTCCAGCCTGTGTGCCCGCAGATCTCTCTTCCTGAGACTGGGATACATATCCCCACCCTGCCCCATGGGGCTTTGGGAATGGGGAAGAGTTACTTCTATGTCAAGACTCCCACCATTAGTCCAGCCTTAGTAACCTGCACACAGCCTTGTCACCATGGCCAGCACTAGCTAATGTCCCCCACCCTGGTGTCTTGTCTTCACTCTAGCCCCATTCTGATTCTTGGAGGAGGACACTGTTTTCCTACTGGGACCCCAGTGATATCTGCCTGAAACCTCCTTCCTTCACCGTGAGCTGTATGACCAGCAGGCACCGACCTTCTGCAAACCTCGCTCCCCATCTCCTCTCCCTGACCTCTACTGACTCCTGCCTGTGCCGCTCCTGACCCCATGCTCGGTTCTTATTCTGTTCTTTCTTTTGTGTTGGGCCTTCCAGGGCTCTTCTGATGAGGTACTGACTCTTTGTGACCTCGGGCAAGTTGCTTCACTTCTCTGAATCTGTTTCCTCGTTGTTATGATGTGGAAAATACTACAACCTCATGAGAGATTAATTTATCCTTTCATGAGATTTTTAATATATCCTTTCCCATGGGCATCCACCCATTCATTCAATCACTTCCATGTTCCACGTGCTGGGGATACAAAACTGCAGGCAGTCTCAAGGATTCATGGGAGACAGACAAGGGAAGAGCACACGCAGAGGCCCAGAGGAGCGAGAGGAATAAAAGTTTAGAGATTGACAAGGAGCTTAGGGTGACTGGAGGATAGATTGTGTTGGGGACTGAAGGGCATTGGGCTGAAGGGCATTTTACTCCTTGGAATTTTGATACTACTTTATGGGCTCTGAGGTGGCAAGAGAGGACTTTGTGCAGGAGGCAGGGATGACTGGAATGGTGTTTTACAAAGAACATTTTGCAACTGCGTGGAGATGGGCAAGGCCAGAGGCAGGGTCCCAACCCACTGGCTATCTGCCTGAGAGGTGCTGCCATGGTGCAGGGCCCAAGGAGGAGGAGAGAGATACGTCTTGAGGCAGAAAAGGCAAGATCTGGCCCCTGAGTGGCCGTGAGGGGCAGAGTGGGGTCCAGGTTTTTGGCGCGGAGGGGTGCTGTTCTCCGAGGAGAAGAGGCATATGGGGAAGAAGGAGAGATGGCGATGTTGCCTGGGGACACCTTGGGGGCAAGGACCGCGTTTGATGGAGTCACTTGGGATGTAGGAGGTGTTGAATACCTGCTAGTTGATAATAAACATGCTCAAGTTTGGGGCTTTGCCTGTCTTGCCTTTTTTTTCTTTTCTTCCTCTGACCATATCTAGATCTTCAAAAGGAGCCGGGCCCTTTCCTGGAAACTGACCTCGACCTTCCCCTTTCGGCTTTTTGGTTAGTGGGTGTCTGCACTGTCTGCCTGCCTGTAGCAGGACTCTGTGAGGTTAGCCCTCTGCCGCTCCGTGGTGTCTGCATTCCTGTCGCCTCCACCGCAGGCTCCTGTGAGATTGCAGCTACCCACACATGACCCTGGAGCATGGCTTGGGTTGTTGTTTCCTCCCTCCAGTGCCACGACCGTGGGGAGGAAGGCTGTTCTCTGCTGAGTACCTTCTAGATCCCTGTGCTCGAGCTCTGGGAACAAAGAGGAAGCTTTGTTGTTGATGAGGCCCCTGCCAGCCCCACTGGGTCTCCCTGCTTCAGCCCTGAGAGGGTCCTTGCGGCCAGTGGTCCTGCCTCCCGGAGCCCTGGGTATTCTCTCACCTGGGGGTGGATGTAGGGCCTAGGGCCCGAGTTTGGGGGCACTGATGCCAGGCAGGGCTCCCAGCAGCCAGGCAGAGCTGCACCCCCCTTCAGGGTCGGTTTTCCAGACCAGGCTGCACGTTCCCCGAGCCTGCCGCCACACCACGGAAGCACAGACTGGTGGTTGCTGCCCAGTCCCAGGTCCAGATGCTGACTCCCTCTTCTGGGGCAATGCGGCCCTGTGTCTGGCTCCCAGGCAGGCTACCCTCCCAGCCACCCATGCTCCTCATCAAGAGAAGAGCACTTAGCGGAAGCTGTGAGTGCCCTGCGGGGAGCCCCTGGTGGTCCCCAAAGGGCCCCAGTGGGCATTGCGTCCCAGAGGACCCTCGGAATGCCCAGGTGTGTGCTTCTGCTCCCAGTGGCACCCCAGAGAGTTTCCCAGTAGCCTTCCAGTATGTCCCCAGCAGCTCCTATTGTATTCTTACTGTGCTCTGGTATCTCTCCAGTGGAGACCCTGTAAGGCCCCCAGCCCTCAGGGTGTGGAATCCCAGGAGCACTCTGGGAACTGTCAGGAAGGTCCCAGTGTGCCCAGGTTGCTCCAGACACCCCACAGTGGGCCTCTCGTGATATCTCAGCCTGTGCCCAGGAGTGCATGGTGTTCCCCCCCAAAGGTTCCAGCATGTTCCAAAGAATGCGCCAGCACGTGGCCCCAACATCCTACTGTCCCTGCAGGACTTCCGGTAGATTCCAATTCCCAGAGTGCCAGTGCTAGCTCCCCCGAGGAGTCTCTGCTGTCCCTCCACTCCCCGGGCCTGCCCACCAGCGGGGAGAGAGCTTCTCCAATGGGAAGGGGTGGGGAGGGAGATGGGGTGGAAAATAACATTTGCTGAGTGCCAGCTGTGTCTTAGGCATTTTGTCTGTGCAGTAAGCCACAAGGTGGGTGGTTTCCCCATGTTATAGAAACTGTTACCCAGAGAAGTGAAGTGATTTTTCCCAGAGTCAGTAAGTTGCAGGGAGAGATCTGAAGGCAGCTCTGTGGGCTCCCACTATACCCTTGCCTGTCCAGAGCCTCAGAGGACCAGGGAGAAGGTGAATCCCAGTGGGCAGAGATGCATGGGGCAGGGGGGCAGGGTGGCAGGGTGGAGTGGTAGGCCCTGGACCGCTTCCTTCCCTCCCTACTTTGTTTCCTCTGTTCCCAGGAAAGAAAGGACAGGGCTTAAGGTTTCTTTGGAGTGAAGCTCTGGTTCCTGGGAGCTTCGTGGCTCTCAGGTGTCACATCCACCCCCTCCAGTTTCACAAGCCCATTCAGGTTCCAGATGTTACAGTCAGTGGCCCACCAGACTCAGAGTCCAGTCCAGGTGAACCGGGTTCCAGGGTCAACCTAGGGTTCTGGGCTCACCCCTGGACCTGCCCTGAGCCCTGGGAGCCTCAAGTCCAGGTTCCAGGTTGTGCAGCAGCCTCCCCATGCCCTCGCCCGTGCTAGCTGTAGATGCTCTTTCCATGCTACCCCTGTCAGCGGCCCATCTGCTTCTCTCCCACTGGCTGCCTTCCCTGGCACACAGGCACTCACAAGGTGACTTTGAACAGTGCAAACTCAGTGCGGGGCGGTGGGGGTGGGGTGTATGGAGCAGCCCTGCAGGTGAGGAAATGGGAACCAGACTGGGCCTTTTCCTCCCTGACCCAGCTGGGTCCCTCTGCCCTTAGGAGCGTGGCTGGAAGGGCAGGGAGGGCAGGGAGCCAGAGGTTGAGGGCATGACTGGGGGAGTCTGTGCTGGTGAGTTGGTTTCCCCCTGACCAAGGGCTCTGACCCCCTGCTCCTGCCTGGGGTGGGGAAAAGAGGAGGAAGGACTCTGGTCCTCTGTTGAGCAGTAACTTCCCCACGTGGAGTGGGGAGAGGAACATTTTAATACACCTTGGCTCCCTAACCATCCCCTCCCTACCCCACCCCTACCAAGCGTGTAATGGAGGATTTAGGTTTTAGGCAGTTTAGAGACAGACTGCCTGGGTTCATATCTCCCTCCATCACCTTGGACATATTAGAATCTCTGAACCCTAACTTCTCCATTCATAAAATGCAGCTAGTAATGTCACTTACCTGTCACGTAGTAAATGCTCAATTAAAAAAAAAAACTAATGCTCTGTGCATTTTTCTGCATGTTTGTTAATACTTCCTACACTCATACTTGCACATGTATGTGGTTGTGTGGGCTTTCCACGTGCTCTGCCCTTCCCCGCTTTGCACTTTGTTGTTGCCTCTAGAAGGTTGGGTGGGGGTGGTGAGGGGTCTACTCCTGACCACTCTGGCTCCTCAGGGGGCTGAATGCTGCTCAGGAGAGTCAGGTACAGAGGCGAAGGGGCTTAGCCTAGGGCAGGGGACCCAGGGTGTTGCTGGGGTGGGGGTAGTGGGGGAAGGAAGGAGGACAGGGAGGGTGGCCGGGGGCTGTGGCAGGCGTCTCAGGGCAGCAGAGGCTTGAAGTGGTTGGACAGCCCCCCGTCCATCCTGCCGGCACCCACCCCCTTCTCTCCTCACAGGAGACCCAGCAGTGCCTGTGTCAGGGCCCTGGCCTGGGAGTGCGGGCATTTGCACCTGCCACTTGCCTCTGCGGGAGAGTTTTTGGACTGGTAGGGGGTTTTGGTTCTCTCAGGTTAGCTCTTTCTGCTGGTTTACCCTAAACAGGGAACAGTTTGGTGGGAACGGGAGACAGTTGTGATGGTTGCATCTCCCACAGGCAGGCATTTTTGGAGACTGCGGGTCTCGGCTCCTTCTGTGAGGTGTCAGGGACAGGGTGGCCTCTGGTGAGCTTCTGCAGGAGAGGCCTCTCTGCTAAGAAGCTGTAGGGTGTGGCATCCTCGTCTCAGGATCTCATTAGCAGGAGCTGGGGTTAGGTGGCCAGCCTAAGGGAGGGGCGCCTCCTTCTGTGTCCTCTCCAGGCCCTACCCCTCCCTGTGGTCTTTAGCCCTAGTAGGGGCAGGAGTAGTCGGGGAGGAGGGGGTCCCTGACCATAAGTGGTATCTCTGGTGGCAGTGAATTCAGGACCAAAATTCAATAATTCCGATGTATGCCAGCCATGCTTAATTGTAGAATAACTAAGGACAATCGAGATACAAATCACTAAAAATATTCACTGGAGGCCTCAGATATGTGCCTCCTTTCCACACCCCTAACATGAAATAAATCTCCCTTCATCTTCATAGCTTCTGCTGAGCATTTCTCTGAAGTGTCTGTGGGGCAGGCAGCGTACTCTTCCTGCGTCTGGTTCCCCTACACCCACATATCTCTGGAAAATGGGTAGGAGCGCGTGCAGAAACACTGAGAGAAGGAAAAGCCAATGGTCTGAGCAGGGCCCGTGTTGGGGAGAGGGCCCTGTTCACCCTTCCCCTCTTCATCCTCCCCTCAGTGATAGTGAAGAGAACGGCGCCTGGGAATGTTTATGAGCCTCTCTCCTCTCTTTTTCTTTTCAATCACAGTGATACCTCAGGTAATTAACTGCTAATAACCTTGTTAATTTAAAATGGATCCTTGCCCTTCTGGCCATCTCTGGAAGACTTAAGTCACAAGGAGTCAGCAGTTTTGGAGGAAAGGGGACGCGGGGGGCGGGCAGAAGAGAGGGTGAGAAGACCTGGGTGGGCATGTAGAACTGTGGCTGTTTGGTCCCACCTGGTTCCTTTCTGGAGCTCCAGGTCTGCAGGAGAGGCTCCTGATGGGTAGAGGCCTCTCTGACAGGCCCTGTGGCCATGGGATTCCAGAGACACTAGAACAACTTCCGCCCCACTGCATTCCCAGACGACACTTCATGTCACCCAGCAGCACTCAGCTCAGGAAGAGAGTTCAGGGGGCTCTGGCCCAGCACACTGGGCTTTTATTATGGTCTGGCGCTCAGCCTAAGGCTGACCTCTTGACCTCTTAGGAACTGTTGCTCATGATCCTGGAGACCCAACCTGCTAAGTGAGGGTCACTTCTCCCACCTCCGCCTCTTCCCAATCTCAGGGATTTGAGATCTATTCAGGAAGAGAATAAACTTCTCATTCTGAATGGTTTAAACATTCGTCAAGAGTCAGGCATCTGGGTGAGGGATCTGTGATCTGTTTCAGTTCGAAAGATTTATTCATTTGATAAACTTACAGAGTGCAGCCCAAGTCTTAGTGGTACAAAGATGAAGAAAGATATGGTCCCTGTCCTCAAGGAGCTTGTGGTTTCATGGCCAGAGTCTGTCACGTAAACAAATAATTAAAACACAAATTACGTTGAGCACAGTGAGGAAGATACCTGACCTTGTAGGGTATGGAACTCAGGGAAGGCTATACAGAGGAAGGGGTATTTGAACTGTGACTTGACAGATAAGAACGAGTTTGCTAGGTAGGGAACACAGAGAACAGGAAGGTCATTCCTGCAGAAGGAATAGCACGGAATGTGAGAGGCCATGGCTGCTGGGGGAATGGAACTTGCTTTGATATGGATGGAACACAGAGCGAATAGAGGGATGAGAAGGTGGCTGGAAAGAGAATCAGAGCCAGATCATGAAGAGTTGGAAGGATTTCTTCTGAGAGGTGATCTCCCCGGCCCATGGGAACTTAGCCAGGGCAACTGGAGGCCACACTCCACAGCTAGGTGCCTAGGGAGACTCCAGCCTTGTGGCGTTAGCTCCCAGAAGGCCTGGCGAGGAGCTCTCACTCCCCTGCTTTCCTCTTTTCATTTTAAAGTAAAAGAAGAGGTGCTGGGCGTGGGGTGAGGGGACAACTGGAGATTTAGGGATAAATAGGTCCGCTGGTTTGGTTTCTGCAATTTGCTCTTCTCTGTCTGTCCCACAGTGCTTTGCGATCATTTTGGGGAATTTGAGCACCAAGTCCCAGGGTGTATGAGGGCATCTGCTCCCTCCATGGGGAACCCCCTGCTCAGAAGCGGGGACTCTCAGTTTCTAGAGGGTCTGCTGTTCCGGGATGGGTCTCTGAGCTCCGTCTGGCGATGCCCACCTTCCTCCCCCAAACCTTTGCTCTTGTAAGAGGCCTGGGTTCAGGTGGCTGGTGTGGTTCTTAGTGGGCTGACAGCTGAGGGGCACCATCCCTGTCCAGGAGGGATAAAATGACCTCTTGGGAACCCAAGCCTAATATTTGGGGGCTAAAGCCGTCCTGGGGGCCATTAGCCTCCTCTCCCAACAGATCTTGTCACCATCTGTAGACCCCTTGGCCCCCAGCGGGCAGAAACATTAGCTTCTGAATAGAGCCTTAACAATCTGAGCCTCCCTTCTCCTGTCCCCTTCCTGCTGTTTCAGTTTTTTTTTTTTTTCCAAGACAAACAGCCGCAAAGCTCCATCTCTTAATGAAACTGTTTGATGTTGATTAATTATGCAGCTGCCTTATTTGCGTGCACAGGCTGTGGCTTCCCAGCTTCTCTCCCACGCTCCTCTGCCAGGAGCCCTCTGTGAGTCTCAGGCAGTCCTCCCGTCATTCCCACAGCTAGAGCAGGAAGCAGAGGCTAGCCTGCGGGGTCGCCTTTGGGGCCGCTGGATGGGGTTATGTGCTGTGAACTCTTGAACCTAAGAAGACAGCGTGCTTGGGTCTTGCCTAGCTCCTCTCCTTTACTTACCAACTGTTTGGCCTTAGACAAGACATCAACCCCTTGGGCGTTAGTTGCCTTTTCTGTGAAATGGGAATCGCACTAACACCATCCCAGTGGACCATATCTCGCGTGTCTGTCTATCTCCAGTGTTGGGTACAATGCAGGTGCTACTGAAGTGGGTTTTTTAATAATTGGCTGGATCAGATGGTCTGTTGGTATCTTTTTTTTTTTTTTTGCGATACCCGGGCCTCTCACTGTGTGGCCTCTCCCGTTGCGGAGCACAGGCTCCGGACACGCAGGCTCAGCGACCATGGCTCACGGGCCCAGCCGCTCTGCGGCATGTGGGATCTTCCCGGACCGGGGCATGAACCCGTGTCCCCTGCATCGGCAGGCGGAATCTTAACCACTGCGCCACCAGGGAAGCCCTGTTGGTATCTTTTAAGATGTTACTCCAGGGATCTGTGGGATCTCCACTTTTGCCAGACTTCCCAGTTCCACCTGCTGTAATCAAAGACCCTTTAACTTCTAATGGTCACAGCATCGATGCAGCATCCACTGTGTATAGAATCCTGTCCTCACCAAGGAGACCCTCCAGGGCCTTGCACCCACACACCAGAAGCCTCTGTTTTGGAGGAGATATGGTGGGAAGGATGGTGGCTGCTTGTGGCTTGTGCACTAAACCCCTGGTGGAACAATGAGGCCATGCCTTGTGCTGAGGCCAAGGCTAGGGAGAAGGGACCAAAAGTCTGTGGTGTCCCTGAAATTCATGTAGATGTTGGGCCAGACAGGAGGAATCTTGTCAATTTTGCCCTTGCTTTGAAAGGGCAAAATTCACACTGAATTACAAAGGACTGAATCTGAGCTGTCTGTCATGGGTGGAATAGAAGCGGGTCTGGAGCCTCCAGACAGTGAATTTCAGGCTTTCTGGGATCAGGGAACTCTGCAGCTATGGACTCTTTTCCTACAAAATGTGCATGTGTTCCTATACATCCAAAAATATATTGAGGGCCTTCTTGGGGCTCCTGGACCTGGTGAAGGACCCCTGTCTGGTCTAGGCAAAAAAAATCTGGGGGTTTTAGAAAACCAGAGGGGACAACAGGGACAGCGGGAGTCAGATGGCCTGCCTAGGTTCTCTGTGGGGAATCTGAGGTGGCCTCCTGGGAAGAGACAGAACTCACTGTGGTGAGAGAAGTTTTAGCTGGCGACTAAGGAGTGACTGTGGGAGCAGAGGGTAGGCTGCTGCAGCAGAATCATAGGAGCTGAAGGAGAAAAGGCCCTGACATGGCCCTTGGGGGCAGAGGCGGAGATGGAATCAAGATAAAGGAAGAATGCCCGGCCCTTGGGATAGTGGGCGAGGCCGGAAGCAGAACAGTGAGGCTGTGGTGAGAAGGCCTGCAGAGTGGGGCATGGAAGGCCTGGAAAGGTGTCTGTGTTGACACCTGGGCTTTAGGATTTGGAGGAGGGAGGAGGTTGAGAATCTAGAGAGAGCCAGGGAACTGAGACAAAGCCATGACTTCATCTCATCACTGATTTATGCTTCAGAAAAACATGTGTGATAAATATGGACACGGAGACAGACTTGGAGAAGTTAGGAGCCAGGTTCATTGAGATGGAGAGGAGACGCTTGTGGATGGGAAGGAGCTGGGATTTTAAGCTGAGTCTATGTGACTCCAAGCCCTGCTCTGTTCACCCTATACCGTCTGTACTCGTTCTTCCTTGGGGGCTTATGCTCTGGATGTCACTGCTACCTTTCCTCCACAGTCAGCAGTCAGGTGTTTTCAGAACGATGGTCAGAGAGCCTCCCTGTCTCTAGTCTATGGTCACTGGGTTTTGGGGATCCTGCTCTTTTTATGGGAGACCAGTTGGCAGTAGCTTGGTTTCTGAAAAACTGCCAGAGGAAGGATTAAAATCAGAGCTTCAGAAGGATGGCATTTCTTGGCTGAGCACGATCAAGAAACCGAAGAAGAGAGACATTTCTGGGTGTTGGGAAGTGTGCCAGATGGGGAGCTGGTGAACTGGGGTTTGGTGCTGGTTTGCTGCTAGCTGTCTGGTTGGTCTTGGGTAAGTTACTTTTTCTCTCTAAGGCCTCAGTTTCTTAAACTGTAAATGGGATAATTCATCTATCCATCCATCCATCCATCCAACCATCCATCTGCCTGTCCATCCATTATCCCATCCATCCATCCATCCATCCAACCTTCCATCTGCCTGTCCATCCATTATCCCATCCATCCATCCATCCATCCAGGCAGCAACATTTATTGAACGCCAGCTCTACAATGGGTGCTGTATATAGCAGTGAGGATACATAGCAATGACAAGGCTGACATGGTCCCTTCCCTTGTGGATCTTAGAGTGGACCAAAGAAGAAAGATATTAAAAAAAAATCTGTCTCCCAGGGTTGTTTGGAGACTAAACTAATGAGGCTCTGTGGGAAAGGGCTTTGTATTATGAAGCACTTTCTTGGTAGGAGTTCTTATTATCACAGAGGCTCAGTCCAAGAAGGAGCTAGAGAGACCTTCAATTCATTGAGCCTATGATTCAAAGTTTAGTCCCAAATGCCTCCAATCCCTCCCTATTATCCACCTCACCCAACCCCTGCCTCTGCCTTCAGCTGTGCTGTCCCTGCAGGAGGGAAAGGAAGCCTTGGTGATCAGCTGTGTCCCAGCTCTGGCAGGAGTGGGGGGAGAGCTGAGCTGACTGATGCTAATTAGCAGCATTGAACCTTGGCAAAGCTGGAGAGGCAGATAAAGGGAGGTATGCGTGTGTGTGGGGACCATTCGCAGGTGGTTCTGCTGAGGGTGTCATAGATTCTTTAGGGACTGGTCCTGAAGTAACTTCTCTCCCATGCCACCCTTGGCTGTGTCCAGCCAATGTCACCTGTGAATGCACAGTGGAGAGAGTAGAGCTATGGTAGAAGAGAAAGAGGATGGTCCAGAAGGGAAGACCCTTCCAACAGTGACCTTCTCCAGATTCAGGGCAGGAAGCCTACTACTCACTTTTAGGATTTTTTAGAATTGAATTACAGTTGGTTTTACAATGTTGTGTTAGTTTCACTTGTACAGCATAGTGATTCAGTAATTTTGCAGATTATACTCCATTATAGGTTATTACAAAATAATGGGTATAATTCCCTGGTGCTATACAGTATATCCTTGTTGCTTATCTATTTTATATATAGTAGTTTGTATGTATTAATCCCATACCCCTAATTTGTCCCTTTCCTTTTCCCCCTTCCCTTTGGTAACCACAAGTTTGTTTTCCATATCTGTGATTTTATTTCTGTTTTGCATATACATTCATTTGTATTATTTTTTAGATCCCACATAGAAGTGATAGCATACAGTATTTGTCTTTCTCTGACTTATTTCACTAAGCATAATATTCTATAGGTCTATCCATGTTGCTGCAAATGGTGACATTTTGTTCTTTTTTATGGCTGAGTAATACTCGTGTGTGTGTATACACACACACACACACACACACACACACACACACACCCCACATATTCTTTTTTCTTTTTTTTTTTGTGGTACGCGAGCCTCTCACTGTTGTGGCCTCTCCCGTTGTGGAGCACAGGCTCCGATGAGCAGGCTCAGCGGCCATGGCTCACAGGCCCAGCTGCTCTGCGGCATGTGGGATCTTCCTGGACCCGGGCACGAACCCGTGTTCCCTGCATCAGCAGGCGGACTCTCAACCACTGTGCCACCAGGGAAGCCCTACATCACATATTCGTAATCCAGTTGTCTGTTGATGGGTACTTTGGTTGCTTCCATGTCTTGGCTATAGAAATAGTGCTGCTGTGAACATTGGGGTGCATGTATCTTTTTGAATTAGTGTTTTTATTTTTTTCTGGATATATACCCAGGAGTGGAATTGCTGGATCATATGGTAGCTCTATTTTTAGTTTTTTAAGGAACCTCCGTACTGTTTTCCACAATGGCTGCACTAATTTACATTCCCACCAGCAGTGTAGGAGGGTTCCCTTTTTCCACATCCTCTCCAACATTTGTTATTGGTAAACTTTTTGATGATAGCCATTCTGACAGGTGTGAGGTGATATGTCATTGTGGTTTTGATTTGTATTTCCCTAATAATTAGGGATGTTAAGCATCTTTTCATGTGCCTTTTAGCCATCTGTATGTCTTATTTGGAAAAATGTCTATTCAGGTCTCCTGCCCATTTTTTGATTTTTTTTTTTTTTTGATATTGAGTTGTATGAGCTGTTTGTATACTTTGGATATTAACCCCTTGTTGGTCTCATCATTTGCAAATATTTTCTCCCATTCTGTAGGTTGTCTTTTTGTTTTGTTGATGGTTTCCTTTGCTGTGCAAAAGCTTTTAAGTGTAATTAGGTCCCATTTGTTTATTTTTGCTTTCATTTCTTTTGCCTAAGGAGACTGAGGCAAGAAAATATTGCTGTGATTTATGTCAAAGAATGTTCTGCCTATGCTCTTGTCTAGGAGTTTTGTGGTTTTAGGGCTTACATTTAGGTTTTTAAACCATTGGAGTTTATTTTTGTATATGGTGTGAGGGAATGTTCTAATTTCGTTGTTTTATACATGTGGTTGTCCAGTTTTCTCAGCACCACTTGTTGACAAGACTGTCTTTTCTCCATTACATATTCTTGCCTCCTTTGTCATAGATTAATTGACCATAGGTGCATGGGTTTATTTCTGGGCTGTCTATTCTATTCCATTGATCTATGTGTCTGTTTTTGTGCCAATACCATCTTGTTTTGATTACTGTAGCTTTGTATTATATTCTGAAGTCTGGGAGGGTTATACCTCCAGCTTTGTTCTCATTTTCTCAGGATTGCTTTTGCAATTCTGGGTCTTTTGTGGTTCCATATAAATTTTAGGATTACTTGTTCTAGTTCTGTGAAAAATGTCATGGGTATTTTTATAGGGATTGCATTAAATCTGTAGATTGCTTTGAGTAATATGGCCATTTTAACAATATTAATTCTTCCAATCTAGGAGCACAGAATATCTTTCTATTTCTTTGAATCATCTTCAGTTTCCTTTGTCAGTGTTTTATAGTTTTCAGCATACAGGTCTTTCACCTCCTTGGTTAAGTTTATTCTTAGGTATTTTATTCTTTTTGATGTGATTTAAAATGTGATTTTTTTTTTACTTTCTCTTTCTTTAATATTTCTTTAATAGTGTAAAAAACACAACAGGTTTCTGTATATTAATCTTGTATCTTGCTACCTTGATGAATTCATTGATTAGTTCTAATAATTTTTGTGTGAAGACTTTTAGGTTCTCTATATAGATTATCATGTCATCTGCAAATAGTGACAGTTTTACCTCTTTCCTTCCAACTTGGATACATTTTATTTCTTTTTCTTGTCTGATATCTGTGGCTAAGACTTCCAACACTATGTTAAATAGAAATGGTGAGAGTGGGCATTCTTGTTCCTGAATTTAGCGGGAAGGTTTTCAGCTTTTCACCATTGACTATTATGTTGGCTGTGGGTTTGTCATAAATGGCCCTTATTATGTTGAGATATGTTCCTTCTATACTCACTTTGATGAGAGTTTTTTTTTTTTAACATGAATGGATGTTGCATTTTGTTAAATGCTTTTTCTGCACCTATTGAGATAATCATTGATTTTTGTCTTTCCTTTTGTTAATGTGGTGTATCACATTGATTGATTTGTGAATGTTGAACCTTCCTTGTGATCCTGGAATAAATCCAGCTTGAACATGGTGTATGATTCTTTTTATGTATTGTTGGATTCAGTTTGCTAATATTTTGTTCAGGATTTCTGCATCTATATTCATCAAAGATATTGGCTTGTAATTTTGTTTTTTTGTAGTATCTTTGTCTGGTTTTGGTATCAGGATAATGGTGGACTTATAGAATGAATTTGGGTGTGTTCCCTCCTCTTCAATTTTTTGGAATAGTCTGAGAAGGATAGGTATTAGTTCTTCTTTATATGTTTGGTGGAATTCCCTTGTGAAGCCATCCAATCCTGGGGCTTTTGTTTGCTGGGAGACTTTTTGTTACAAATTCAGTTTCACTTTTAGTGATCAGTCTGTTCAAATTGTCTGTTTCTTCTTGACTTAGTCTTGGCAGCCTGTATGGTTCTAGAAGTTTGTCCATTTCTTCTAGGTTGTCCAGTTTGTTGGCATATAACTGTTCTTAGTATTCTCTTATGATTTTTTGTATCTCTGTGGTATCAGTTGTTACTGCTCTTTGATTTCTTATTTTGTTTATTTGAGTCCTCTCTCTTTTCTTCTCAGTGAGCCTGGCTAAAGGTTTATCAATTTTGTTTACCTTTTCAAAAAACCACCTCTTGGTTTCACTGATCTTTCCTATTTTTTGATCTCTATTTTATTTATTTCCTCCCTGATCTTATTTATTTACTTCCTTCTGCTGGCTTTGGGTTTTATTTTTTCTTCTTTTTCTAATTCTTTTAGGTGGTAGGTCAGGTTTTTTGAGATTTTTGTTTGTTTATTTCTTGAGGAAGGCCTGTATCGCTATGAACTTCCCTCTTAGAACTGCTTTTTTTGCATCCTATAGATTTTGGAAAGTTGTATTTCCATTTTCATTTCTCTCAAGGTATTTTCTGATTTCCTCTTTGATTTCATCAAGGACCCATTGGTTTTTTAGTAGCATATTGTTTAGTCTCCATGTGTTTGTTCTTTTCCCATTTTTCTTTCTGTAGTTGATTTCTAGTTTCATAGTGTTGTGGCTGGAAAAAATGCTTGATATAATTTCTTTCTATCCTCTTAAATTTGTTGAGGCTTGTTTTGTGACCTAGTATGTGATCTATCCTGGAGAACATTCCATGTGCCCTTGAAAAGAATGTGTATTCTGTTGTTGGGGGATGTAATGTCCTGTAGTTGTCAGTTAAGTCCAACTGGTCTATTGTGTTATTTTCACTCTTAGTATTCTTGTCTCCAGACCTCTTCTTGGGCCATCCTCCCTGCAGGAAATGCCCTACCTTTTCATCACTACGTTCCAACTGTCCTTCCAAACCAGAGCAGATGTCTTCTCCTCCACCACATCTGCCCTTCACCCTAGTTGGAAGTAGTACCTTCTTCCTCTCAATGCCCACTGTACTTGGTTCATACTTCTCTTATGACGCATGTCCCATTCTCCTTTGGATCACACATGTTGGGTGTGTGTCTTCTATCCCCAGCATTCTTAGGAAGACCCCCTTCATCCACAGCACATCACAACAGGGCCTGACACTTAGTAAGCGCTTGACAAAGTTCACCAAAAGATGCAAGAATGTCTTTGAAGATGCATGTTATAGATGAAGAAACTGGGGATCAGAGAGGTCAAAGAGTTTTTTTCAAAGCCAAACAGCCAGTGAGAAGTAGAGATAGACTTCAAAGTCAAGTCTGTTTTAGTGCTGTTTATTATTTTGGGGGACTGCTGCAGACAACAGGTTCAAACATTTAAATAATAAATGATAAAAATTAGCCAAACCAGCACCAGTTAAGGGAGGATGTCTTGACCATACTTCTGATCCATTACATGGACAAGCCATAGGTGTGCTGATACTGGGGGGCTAAGGGAGAGCCATTTTGTTCAGGGGCCTGACATTTTGGAAATAAGTCCAAGCTGACTTCAGTGGGTTTCCGTGAGGTCTTTGGGCCCCTGGGGAGTTTCCTCTGTAGAGAAATTTCTGCTTGCTCACCTTACCGTCATAGCAGTATGGCTCTGAGGACCTTTTGGGCTTACAGTGCAGAATATCTGGAATGGTTGGAGGAGTCCACCATCTGTTCTGTTGTTACATACAGGCCCTCTGATATTCTGAAACTGTTTACTTTACCAGTGAGTGTGCTGAGTCTACATTAACACCTCATTGCTGTAACTTTCTTCTGTGTAAATCCTGGGAGATTTACATGGCAGAATGGTCTTTGGCATTTTTTGGTGACTCAGTCTGACTTAGTAGTTCCCAAGACTTTCATAAAGAAGCTTTTGCAATAGGGGTGGAGGACTGACATTTTATTTTTATTTTTCCAGGTATAGTGGTGTCCATTGTCTTTGTCTGCGTGGACCCCTTCTTCCCTCTTTTTAAGTTACCTTATCCGTATTCCTTTAGGGCATCAACTCTTCCCCTGTTTCTAGCGGGGCAGCAGGCTACAGTTACCTGGGCCTCAGGAGTAATCCCATAGCTCAGGCCTGGTGTCCCTGGCCACAGTGGTTGGTCTAAGAATACATATAGGGGGCCCAAGGTGGGCCCAAGGTGGGACAGTAAGAGTCCTGCCTTGGATTTCACATGGGGCTGCTGAGGGAGAACCAAGATCTCTTTCCTCTGAGATCCTAAGCATGGATAACATAAGCCCAGAGCAGCCTTTGGCCATGCCAACCCAGGAGTCATCCCTCCCATGATCTCAGCTTTGGAGGAAGCTCAGATTTAGTGAGAGACCACAAGAGCAATGAAAGAGAGATGGAGAAAGGGAGAGGGACCAACAATACCATCTGACTTCTGGTTTCACCCCTGTTCTTCCTAGTTACATCAGCCAGTACACCTCCAATTGTGCACTCTTGATTTAAATCCACCCCTTGCTACTGAAAGTAATTACCAAGTAAGGTTGTATATGTAACTTTTACACACACACACGCACACGCACAATACACATATGTGTGTAAAACCACAAAGAAAATAGGAAGGACAGTTTCAGAATTAAGAACATCTTTCAAATTGAGTCCATTTAGCTTTATGAAAACATTACCCTTCTTTTTACTAGCGGAAACCTCATCAAGAGTCAGCACCTGACTGCATACCTGTGTTTCAGAACCACTGATGTAGCCAACCCTTTCTAGAGAACAGGTTCTGAACGGCGAAGGGCTCAAGAGAGAACTGGGATGACTTGGGCCCCAGAAGCAAACTCGCCTTTATGCTTCGTTTCATGAGGGCTGTCCCTGCCCTAGCAATTGCACTGGAGGGTGTGTGTGTGTGTGTGTGTGTGTGTGTATGTGTGGGAAGTCCAAGGTCCCCCCACTCCAGGCCCAGCACCGCCCCACCCCACCAGTGTTTGACTCCTCCTTGTGGTCAGACTTCCTGATTCCTATGGCTACTCATGGGGGGTGCCCTCTCTGGACAGTGGGTATGTGGCAGTGGGAGCAGGAACCAGCAGCCGGTTCCTCGGGCTCGGCCTGGTGTGAGCCATGTGGGCTTTATCTTGCCATTAATGTTTTTCTAAATTGGTGGCAGTGGAGCAAAAAACCCAATTTGTGCCTGGAGCATGCATGATTACTATTGTAATAACCTCAGCTAATAAGAATATGATGTGGGGCTAGGCTGGGAGAGAAAACACATTTCTCATTAGCTTCTGATTAATTACTCTACGTAATTTCTTAGTTGTGGTGACCAAGGAGGGTGGGGTATTGCCATTTCCTCACCTCATCTTAACCCCGTGGGCTTGGGGTATTCTAGGGACCATGGTATTTCCACAGTGGCCATGGAGGGAGAAGTCCTTGTCTCTCCTCCCACTTCCCCTCTTTCTCCTCCTCGCATCCTTTCTCTGTCTTCTCTCCCGCTCCCCTCTCCAGCCCTCCCTCTCCCTGACTTCTTAATCTCTTTTTTTCTCTTTTCCCTCCCTCAGCCTTTTGCTGGTCTTCATGGGTGTCTGACTGGCACTTGGTGACAGCCCACGCTGTCCCCTTGCACTGTCAGGCAGGTAGGTAATGGCTAATTGCAGGTCCTGGCTGATCTGCCCTGATCCCTGAGCTCAGATTGGATATTTCCTCCTGATTCCCTCTGGACCTCCCTGGTCTGACCTGGGGACCTCTTCTTGGCTCACCCGCTCCTGACACAGGATCGTTTCTGGCCTGGCTCTGTGTGGCTTGGAATTGTTTTTGTCCCCTTACCACCTTACCACAAGCAGAGTGGCCTCCTGGCCTGAGGGCTTCTGTCCCTCTCTCCTGGTCCCTGGCAGCTAGGTCCAGGCTGGATAATCCCTCAGATCCTCATGTCTGGGATCTAGTGCTCAATAGGGCAGTAGCTGGAAATATTTCCATTGTATTTGTAACTCAACGGGTTTCTGTTGATCCCTACTTTATACCCAGAACTGTGCTAGGCACAGTGGGGCCCTTAGAGAAAAGACAGGTGTGGGTCTTGCCGTTGGGTTGGGAAGGGTGTCGAGGAGGGACAGGTACTAACACAAGGCAGTGTGTACTGAGTGCCCAGTGGGTGAGGCAGAGAGAGCAAGGTAGTGAGGCTTCTCAGGCTGGAGGTTCGGGAGGCTTCATAGAGGAGGGAGGCTCAGATTTGGATGACGGAGGGGAGGGGACAGGAGAGGGAACTCCTGATGAGGGCATACCGTGAGCAAAGACCCAGAGGTAGGGATGCTTGAGGCAATTTTAGAGGGTGTGAATGTGGCTAGTGTATTTTTAGTGGGAGTTAGTGGGGCAGATGAACTACAAATAAAAATTGGAGGCTGACTGTCGAACATCAGGCTGAGGATTTGGGACATATGTGATATCTGGTTGGGAGTCCTGAAAGGTAATTCAGCGCGAGGGTGAGCGTATAGCAGTGGTTTGCTAAATGGATAATGGTGGGTTGTATTAGTTTTACATTGCTGCTGTAACAAAGTAAATACCACAAAATTAGCAGCTTAAAATAACACAAACATTATCTCACAGTTCTTCGGGCCAGAAGTCCAGGTTGGCTTGAACGGTTTCTCTGCTCTGGGCTGTACAAGAAATCAAGATGTTGGCTGGCTGGGCTCCTGTGGGGAGGCTCTGGGAAGAATCCATTTCTAGCATCATTCAGGTGGTGGGCAGAATCCTGTTCTTTGTGGTTGTAGGACTGAAGGCCCCCATTCCCTTGCTGTCTGTAAGTTGGGCCACCATTATCTCCTAGAAGCCCTCCCAGTTCTTGCACATGGGCCCCTGTATTTCAGAGTCAGCAACAGTGTATCAAATCCTGTTCTTGGAAGCTCTCAGACTTCCCCTTCTGCTGCAGCTCTTCCACCACTTTCCTAGTTTCTCTTGTTGCATCTCTCTGACCTCAGCTGGGTAAAGTTCACTGCTTTTAAGGGATCATATGGCTATCTGGGGCTCACCCAGATAATCCAGGATAATCTCTATTTTAAGGTCCAAAACCCTAATTTTAAGCATCTGCAAAATCCCTTTTGTCATGTAATGTAACATATTCCCAGGTTCCAGGGACCAGGGCATGGACAATTTTTGGGAGAGGCATTACTCTACCTACCTACCCCATGGGGCAAGACAGATTAGGTGATTCCTGAAGTAGTCCTGGTGAATGGAAATGAGGTCTAGAACCTGGGTGTTATGAGAATGGAAAGGCTGGGAGGGCAACACTAGAGGCTGCTCCATGATTGGCTGCATGCGTGTGGGTGGGCGGGAGGGAGTGAAGGGGAAAGGAGGAGTTATCCTTGGATCTAGCTTAGCAAACAGGAGAAAGATGGTAACTCGTCAGTCACTCTAGGTGGAGGTCCTGGTTATGGAGGGCAGATGATGCATTTGTTTCAGGCGGGGTGACTTAGGGGTGACAGCATCTGCCAACCTGGAACTGTCCTATGAGCAGGTGGGAACACTCATCAGAAATGTCAGACCAGGTGATACTCATTTGTGACCTATTCACATGAAAGCAATGATTGAAGGCTTGGGGGGTGTGGGGGTAGATCGTCATCGTATCCAAGGGAGGGAGACAGGGTAGAAAGGAAATTGGGCTAGAACACTGGGGAGGAGGAGGAAGAAGAGCTAGAGAGAGTGAAAGAGCAGGCACAGCTGGGCAGCTGGAAGGGAAGGAGGCAAGCTAGGAGAGGTCCCATCTGTGAGGCCAGGCAGCGCTGGTGCTCAGGGTTAGGAAGGCAGAGGTCTGGCAGGAGAGTGGGACAAAGGCCAGGGGTCGGTGATGGGATGGCTGTGGGTGATGGGGACAGGTATTTCTTTTTTTAAAATTTATTTTATTGAAGTATAGTTTATTTCCAATGTTGTGTTAATTTCTACTGTACAGCAAAGTAATTCAGTTATACATATATATTGAATACATTCTTTTTCATATTCTTTGCCATTCTGGTTTATCACAGGACACTGAATATAGTTCCCTGTGCTATACAGTAAGACCCTGTTGTTTATCCATTCTATATATACTAGTTTGCATCTGCTAATCCCAAACTCCCAATTCATCCCTCCCTCCCCCCGCACTTTGCAACCACAAGTCTGTTCTCTGTGGGGGGACAGGCATTTCAGAGCGAGACTAGGAGGAGAGACAAGGTGGTGTGGAGGGAGAGAGTGGGGACACACACCAAGCTCAGTAGGGTCCACAGGCACTGTGTGTCAGCATGTGGGCAGGGATGGGGCAAGGCCAGGGCCACCTGAAAACAGAGCAGAGGAAGAGAGCACTGCTGGAAGGAGAGGGAGGGGTATGATTCAGGAACAAGGCCCCCAAAGCAGCAGGGGCTGAAGTGCAGAGCCAGGACCTGGAGAGGGGAGAGGCAGGACCTTTGGGTAGGACAGGCTGGTCACGGACTGTGGGCTTCTTAGAATGTGAGAGCAGAGGCCTGGACTGTGGGGAGGAGGCAGAGGACAGGGCCAAGTAGGGCAGCACATATAGCCACAGTGGGGTCATTCCTATTTTTGGAACTGTCTTCTCTCCCCTGATTATCCTCGGGGGGCCTGGTTCTCCACAGCACAAAAGCTCCTGGAGTGAAAGGAGTTAACTTATTCAAGGGGGTTTGGGGAAAGGAGGCATATGGTGTCTCTCCTGCCAAAGGGTCCAATGGGATCAGGAGAGCACTGTCCCCCTGGCTCTTGGCCCCGTCAGCGCGTGGTCAACCCCAGGGCCCTCCACATGCCCAAGGCCCCTGCCAATCCCAGCCTCCCTGCTACTTCTGACGTTTCACAGGCCATTGTTAGAGGCCTAACTGCCTGCCACAGCACAGTGCTCAGAGCCCCCGCCAGCCGTTCCACCCGCTGATCCGCGGGGCTGCCCAGAACCGGCTCCCAGTGTTCGTGGTGGCTGGGTGCCAACAGGCAGGCCCAGAAAAAACTGGCAGTGAAGGGCGGGCGCAGCCCATCTTAGTGGGCGCCCGATGGGGGTCCTCGTTGTATGCCTGTCTGCGCGCGTCTGCGCAGACTTGTGGGCCTGGGGGGTGTCCACAGCTCAGTCCTCAGCAGACTTCAGGGTTGAGGGGGTCATGGAGGTGGCCGGGGCTTTGGCTGGGCGGAGAGGGCGCAGGAGGGCAGAGGCCGTGATGGAGACTGGGAGGCTGGGCCGTGTCCCGAGAAGGGCCGGAGCAGGATGCGGGCGGATGGCTGGAGGAAGGCTCGGAAGGCCCAGGGCTCGGCACCGCTTCCCTCTTCCCGAGCCGCAGCGTCCTGGAGCCAGACCTTGGGCCTGCCCTGCCCCGAGGCCCCGCCCCCACCCCCCACCCCACCCCCCCACCCCCGACCCCGTGCCCGACTCCCAGCGCAGCTTCCCACCTCACGAGGGAAGAGGGAATCTCGCCAGAGATCCATGTAAAAATAGATGTATTTCTGGATAAGCAGCGAGCCTGAAAAACGGCTGAGCCGGAGTCTGCTCCGCTGACAGAAGATCTATGTACTAAATTCCTCTTCAAAATCTGTTTCTCCGGAGACTTATTCTTGCTGGGCCCTGCCGAGCTTGGGGAAGTTGTCGGCATCGGGCGTCCCCTGCTCCACCCTTTCTCCCGAGTGACTGTTTCCCGGCGTGAGCTGTGGTCACATTAAGCAGCAGGGCAGCTCGGGCTCCGGCCAGAGCAGAAAAGTCAAAAGGGATTTGAATGGCGAAAAGGTCGTTCTCATGCATTACCCTGGCTGGGTGGGAAGCCAGCGTGATGCAACGTGACACCCATCCTGGCGGCTGAGAGAATAAGTGATGGCTATATTTATGTTTCCATCTAAATGCATGGATCAAAGCAGACACTTTAATCTATTCAACAACAGCCCAAGGATTAAAAAGTTCCAGGCAAATCACACTCTTAAATTGGTAATATATTTTTGCTTGTCACTTGACAAATCATTTTAGAGAGTGACTTCAGGCCGGGTGAGGGGCCTGGAAATTTGAACCTGGCTCCCTCCTGGAGAGGGCCCCAGCACTATAGGATGTGACATGAATCTGGTCACTTGCTGTAGTCCCTGTGAGTCCTCGCACAGGACTCCTGGAGGGGTAGGGGGAGCTAGTGGGGAGTATCAGGCCTATGGTCACATCTCAAAATGTGTTTTAATCTCCAAAAAGCCTAGCAGGTGGACATTATAACGACCCCCATTTTACAGACCAGGAGAACCAGATGTGTGGCTTGCCCAGGTCACACAATAATAAGTGGGAGAGTGGGAAGCAAAGCTCACCCAACCCCAAGCCCAGTGCTCTTGTTCTGCTGGAGCTGCAGTGACAGCAGAGGGCAGCAGAGACTGCTCCGTCAATTGCTCTGTAACTGTTGGCATGTTCCTTCACTTCCCAGTTTCCTCATCTGCAAAACGGATAATGATGGCATCCACCTCCTGGGGTTGTCGTCAGGAGTAAATGAGATGACTCAGGGAAGGCACTTACAGCACGGGGTCTGACACATGGTGAGAACACATGTTTGTGCTGAGCTCTGAAGGATAGGACCAGACAGGAGTGTGTCTGGAGGCTGAGAAAGGAACTCAAAAGCATGACTTCCAAGGAATGGTTGAAGGAACTGGGGGCTGCTGAGTCAGGAAGAGAGAAGGCGGCCTCCTAATGTAGGCTGGATTGTGAAAAGAAAGGGGGATTTGATTTGTTCCATGTGGCCCCAAGAGGGGCAACTGGATCCTTAAGGAGACTGATGGATTTCAGCTAAAGAGAAGCAGGAACTTTCTCAACACCAGCGTTGGGCAAAGAGGAAATGATGAGCTCAGGATTCTGGGAGGTGTGCCGGTTAAGGCCGGACGAGCCCTTGGTGGTGATGCTGTACCAATAGATATGCCTGCCCCCGGCTTGGCATTTAGACCAGATTTCTTTAAATATACATATATATATTATATATGTATATTTAATATATATATTAAATATATATTTAATATATACATATATTTAAGGAGTTCTTTGTATTTCATCATTTAATTCTACTGATTTACGCCTGGCTCAGATCCCCACTAATTTTCAGGTATGCAAGGTGGCACGATGGTTCAGGAGTGGGCCGGGTGGTACGGGAATCGTAAGGCTGCTGCGCTGGACGGAGGCAAAGCCAGCTTTGGGTGAAGGAAGAATTCCTGCCCCCACTAGATATTGGCCAAAGTGGTCTGAGGAGCCGGGGTAGTGCCAACCAACGAAAGAACGGTGTGCTTGGAGTTCGGCAGACTTGGGTTTCCATCTGGCTCCATCTTTTAATATCTGTGTGTCCAGCTGAAAGTCTCCTAATCTCTCTGAGCCTCAGTTTCTCCACATGGGAAACTCTGAAAGCTTCCTTCCCTGTTCACGTTTCAGAGGCGGTGTGAGAATTGGGGAGAAGCTGGCCTTGCTGCTGCCTTGGCCTTGGGAAAGGGGCGCTGTTCCAGCAAGGGAAGGGGCGCCGTAGGCACCCCGCCCTCTGGCTGAGCCACATCCTTTCCGGGTGACCGCCGATCCGCAAAGCCACCTCCCAGCGGCGTCCCGCCGGTTGCAGGGTGCATGCGCGAGCGTCCAGGGCGGGGCCAACGCGCTGGCGCGCGGCCAAATCGCACCATCTGCCTAAGCGGAAATGCAGCGCAGGTGTGAGTTTGGGGGGCAGGTGATTGTTGACGGCTGAGCCAGCTCTCCCCGCATATGGTCCCGCTCGGGAGGCGGCAGCGGCCCGCGTGGTCCCCCGCCAGGGCCGGCGCTCTGCGCCCTCCAGCGCCTTCAGCCGGTTCCCGCGTGAGAGCTTCAGAGCAGCTAAGCCAGGGAGGTCAGGGCATTATCAGATTCGCTGTACCAGCGTGGAAACCGAGAACCAGAGGTTAAATCGCCGGTCCAGAGTCCGGGAGCCAGTCAGTAGTGGGCCTGAAGCAGCCCTCCAGGTCACTCGACTCTTAATTCCATTTTCTTCGCGTGACCCGCTGCGCCGTGCAGTTCAGCAAACATTTATGGAGAGACTTGTGTGAGTCAGGCGCCGAGCTGGGTGAGCTGGGTGCTGGGGGTGCTGACCTGCGCTCTGGCTCTATTAATGGAGGGTGCAATTTTAACCCTCCGGTTTGGCCCCGAGGTTCCCAGTCATACCCCACAACCCAGTGTCAGACACCCAGGTACCTGAGGTGTTTCTCTGGACCACAGGTCTGGCCGGTTCACACCTGATGATTTGCTGGGCCAGACTCCTTGGCTTGCCGTGCAAGGCCTTTCTGAATCTGGCCTCAGTCTACCTTTGTGGCTCCATTCTTCCCTGTACCCTTCTGGACCCCTGGGTCTAGCTGCCCAGGTCGACCACCCACTCTTCTACAGCTGTGCTTGGGACCTCAATGCTCCTTTCCAGCCAGGAACTTGGCTTGTCAAAACCTACTGGTGAGTTCAGGCCCAGCTCAAGTGTGACCTCCTCCCTGCCGCTCACTTTGATTCTCCACCCCTTCCTGATTCTTCCCCATCTACAAATGATTCCTTTGCCTATGCTTCCTGCCCTTTGCACTGGCCTTTGTGATGACATGAGGCTGCATGGTACACAGTTCCAGTGTGCCTCCCCCACCCCTTACCTGCTGGATTGTGGGCTCCTCAAGGCCTGGGCCTGGGTCTTACTAATCTATGACACCCCCCACCCCAGCTTGATGCCTGGCCAACGGAAGATGCTCAGGGACACAAAGGAGATGGTGTATGTGAAACTGTTTTGTAAAGTACCACACAGTGCTAATCCTGCTGCTGCTAAAACTGAAAAGTGTTTAAAAGCCTATGAAATAAGGAGGTTCATCTCAACTACCCCCAGTTTTTAAGTTATAGATGATTTTCATTATCAATTTAAAATCACAGTAATAACAATAGATTAACATTTTTTTAAAAATTTATTTATTTTTAGCTGCATTGGGTCTTTGTTGCTGTGTGCGGGCTTTCTCTCTAGTTGCGGTGAGTGGGGGCTACTCTTCCATGTGGCGCACGGGCTTCTCATTGCAGTGGCTTCTCTTGTTGCAGAGCACGTGCTCTAGGTGCGCGGGCTTCAGTAGCTGTGGCTCGTAGGCTCAGTAGTTGTGGCTTGCGGGCTCTAGAGCACAGGCTCAGTAGTTGTGGTGCACGGGCTTAGTTGCTCCGTGGCATGTGGGATCTTCCCGGACCAGGGCTCGAACCCGTGTCCCCTGCATTGGCAGGCAGAGTCTTAACCACTGCGCCACCAGGGAAGCCCTTCAATAGCTTAACATTTAGTGACCTTTTTGTGCCTGTGAGTATTAGCTATTATTATTATTGTAATAGGAATATATACACATGTACATAATCTTTCCATTTCTCCATATTAATTAAATGATCATTAGGACAATATTGAAATAAATGTTACAAATATTCAAATGTGCTTCAAGAAATTCTCAACAAAATGTCCCCCCGCCAAGTGCTTCTGTGACCCCTGGCTCTCAAGGGCCTCGGTGGATGGAGCCTGTGGTTGTCAGGTTTCCCTGCTAGGTCAGGAGCTAACCCCTGGCCTAGCAAGATACTCCACGTGCTGTGAATTTGTCCCTTTTTCCTAGGAGCGGAACCAGCAGGCCTCTTTTCCTTGCCTTTTGGGACCAGAAAGCAGTGAACCAGGATGGGACAGGCCTCTTCAGAGTCAGACACACACAGGTGTCTTAAAGAGGAACGTGCATCTCTGAGTCTGTCATCAAAATTTTTATTCCAAGTCTGCGTGACATGAGGATTGTTGGATTTCTGTCCTTTTGGTGTTTATGGAGGACACAAAAAAGAATTACTATGAGTAAATAAACAGAGAAGATTAAAGGCCTTTCTCTATGGGGGCACCGTTTATGAGGCAGCAAGCCAGGAGACTTGTTTCTGGGATTTTGTGATGCTGCTGCAGCCGTGAACCACATCCCATTTCTGAGTTGTTGCAGTTGGAGCTCCTCAGCTTCTGAGTCTTCGCATCCAGAGGCTCTGATCTCAGCCCATGTGTATGTTCTGGGAGTGTCCCTGCCAGCACACAGGTGAGTATGGACGTGCGTTTCTCCCTGTAAATGTGGGTCTGTGTGTCTAAGGTGAGTGTGTGCACCATCTGTGCATGTGGGTGTGTATAGAGAAAGTGTATTGGGGTGACTGTGAATCTCTCTAGGGGTGCAGATCATATATTATGGATGAATGTGCATTTGTATGCAGGGGTCTGTGTTTTTCAGTGTGAAAATGGGGCAAGGTGTAAAACCTTGGGTGTATTTGGTGTGAACAGGTGTCTGAGTTTGGGAGCATGGGTCTCTGTGTTCACAGTGGAGTGTGGATGCGCATTTCTCAGCACGTGCCTCTGCCTGAGTGGGTGGGTGAGAGAGGGTCGTGGGTGAGTGGACACGTGCACTGCTCATGTGTAGCTCTGCAGACAGGTTCCTGCAGACTCCATATGCCCAGCTCCTGTGTCTCCTCCTGGCTTGCTTGCTGCCTCCGGTCCCTTGTGGTTCTGCCTTGCTGGTCCACAGAGAGATCAACACCCTTCAAACCAGCTGCCTCGTTGGCTGTGGCTCACTCGGTTGGTCTCCCAATGTGTGCAGTTGCCATGGAAACCAAAGTAGATCTGTTTCTGTCTGCCACCAGGTCCCTGGGCTAGGGCAGCTGTGGGCCAAAGCCACCGTGGTGAGGGCTGGCTGGGAGGAAGCGAGGAGGGCTCTGGGGGACCCTCTGAGCCAGCTTCTCTTCACATCCTCTTGGAGCCTCTTTTCTGTCTCCAAACACAAGGACAGGTCCCTGCTGTCAGACAACTGGGATCAAAACAGCCCTGTAAGACAAGGGCCTGAGCAGTTGACTTTCACACACATACAAAATCCTTTCCTGAAAAAAAAAATTCCACATTACTATGCATGTCATTTGTATACCATTAATTCAGTGCCTAAAATAAAGTGGCTTTTAGGAGAGAGCTGGTGCTATCTGATAGGAGAACTCTGTACATGTTTTTGTGGCCTGACTTTATAATAGGCATCTGCTCAGACTTCGCTGCATTGGGAGAACTTGAACATAACAGTGTTAAGCATTGAAGAGATCACAGATCCTGTTTAGTTTTGAAAAACTGAGTAGCAAGCACAAACCTAGCTGTGTAAGCAAAGGGCGATACATTGTTAGGGAGACACATAAAAGTGGCACAGCCATAGTGCAAAGCTAGGGGATGATTAATAGGAGAGTTAGGATAGTGGTTAACTCCAGTGGTTAATGGGGAGGGTCACAGGAGAGGGGGCTGGGGAAATGGGGGATTCTAAGGCACTAATAACATTGTATGTCTTAACCCAGGTAGTGGAGACTCAGGTGATTGTTACTCTTTTCACAGCACATACATACTTATACTCTTCTGTATGTGCGATGCCTGCAATAACAAATCACCCATGCTGAGCTTGTGGCCCTGGCTTGATCCGAGTAGGTGGTAAGAGGCAGTATGGGGTCAGGGGAGGAGGACAGGGTAGGAATCACGCTTTTATGGATGGGTTCTGGAGCTGGCTCTAGCACTGACCAGCTGGTATGTGACCTTGAGGAATCCTCTCAACTTCTCCCAGCTGCAGTTTCCTTGTCTGTAACATAATGATGAATGCATTGGACTTATTCAAGTAAAAATTAGTTTTGAGCTTTCTTTGTGTGGGGCACTGTGCTAGGAAACAAAGTCATGTACAGATGTCACGGGAGCACGTGATGGAGTGAGGTGAGCGCACTGGAAGGGGCTCGATGATGATGATGATGACAGGAGAGGCTCTGGGGGGACAGAGCTGGGAGAGAGACGGCAGTAGAGGAGGTGAGTTTTGAATTGGGTCTTAAATGATGGGCCAGATTTCAAGTGGCTGAGACAGGGAAGGAGGAAATGAGGAAGGGGAGGCTCAGGGCTATCAAGGGGGAGAGGTACTTGGAGAAAAGCACAGACCTGTGTGGCTGGAGTGCCAGAAATTGGAGGATGGCTGTGGCGTGGTATTTACAATGAGAAACTCCCCTGTTTGGGCTGGAGAGGAAGACAACTGGCCCACCTGGGGGAAGGGGTAGGGGAGAGGGAGAGGGAAGGTCAAGTGCTGTTGCCAGTCCCCCTGTCCTGGGTGCAGGTGACCACTTGGTCCCCAGGACCCTGATGCTCAAGGCTGTGGGTCCCTGGAGACAATCTGGACACCCTCACCCCTGGGCCTCTGCATTGGCCAGACTGTGAGAAAAGACCCCTCGCTCAGATGAAGGCCTTTGCCCCCTGGGCACATGAGGCCTCCACACCCCATACACATCCAGACAAACCTCACGCAAGCCAGCTGCCGGGATGGGTGTGTGTGGCAGCAACACTCTTTGGAAAGTTCCCAGGGACAGGACAGCACTGGCCAGGATGTCTTGGACAGCCATCAGGTTGGCCTCACCCTGCCCTGCCCAGCACCCACACTGGCCTCTTCCCTGTAATTCTGAGCGCGTGGTAATAAGGGAAGGAGGCCTGGAGGGACCAGAGAAGCTGGGTCCGCATCCTGGCTCCATCTCTTCGGCAGAGGGACAAGTCTCCAGCCTTCTCCGATGGGTGTGAGGCGTCCTTGTCTCCGTGAGGAGTGGACCAGCAATCACACAGGAACTTTCCATGTAGGACAGTTTGCCCCTTCCAGGGGGGAATGACTTGCTTATCTCCGACCCTCACTTGCTGGGCATCATTTTCAGGAAACCATGCCGCTTTGTCTTGGTGAAGGTGGTATCTTTCATTGTTGAAGTGAGTAAAGTGTTTTTGATGTTGCACGAGTATAGCGTCAGGGCCCCAGAACACCTTCTCCCTGGGGGATGCCTGGATGATGACTTACTGGAGTGCCCCCTGGGGAAGCAAGGTCACTTGTGTCAGATCGTTCTGGGTGCACAGCACCTGGTAGGAACTGCAGGCCGCCGGAGGTGGGGCCAGGAAAACCAAACAAGAGGCTTTTCTCCCAACTGTCTGCTGCTGAGAATCCAGCGTTGGAGATGGGAGGTTCCCATTCAGGGACCACTCACCCCAGGCAAGGTGGTGTCCACTGCACAGACCATGACAACTCCTAGGGAGGGAGTCTGATGCCCGTCATTTATGTACCCACTGAACACGTGGTAGGTGCTCAGTATTTATTGAACGAATGTCTTTGGGGCAAATTCAGTGTCACTGATATTCTTGAATTTGATGATTGGTGAAGATAGGAGGAGGTAGCCTGGTGGTGTCAGGGGTCCACCATCACTACTCTTAGTGGCAGAGAGCATGGGTTTTGGAAACAGTTAAGGGTCTGAGTCCTGGCTCTTATATTTACTTGCTGTTTGACCTTGGGCTTCTGTTATCCTCAGTTTCTTCATCTCCAAACTGGGTGCCTTTAGTACCTGTGCACAGCACATGAGGATCAGATGAGATGAGTCGTGTAGAGGGCTCAGCTAATGCCAGTTACTGCTCAGTCCACAGTAGATGGTGGCATGTGCGGTGTGGTCACTGGGGTGAGAGGGGTGCAGTGTGGAGTGGAAGTGGCGGAGGGGGGAGTCTGGCAGGAAGGCAGGTGGGTTCTTGGCGAGGCTTGTTTGTCAGTCAGCTGGAGGGCAGCGGGCGGTCATCAGGTCAGTGCTGTGTGTGAGAAAAACAAGCTTGGGTGAAGGGGAGAGCCATGCTTGGCATCAGGCAGGATGTCCACTTGGCCCGTTCATCCCTTCGTGCACTCATTCACTCAGCGAAGGTGCGCTAATCATCTAATCATCCATGTTGTTCCGAGCACGATTCTAGGTACCAGGGATACAGCAGTAGCGTAGGGACTTACTCTGGTGAAATCCCGTGGAATACTTTTATCATTCAACAAATGTGTTTGGGGCATTTGTCCATTGCATGATTTTGTATTTATCTGCCTTGTGCTTTCTAGTAAGTCTTTTTCAGAATGTTCTCACTTCACCTGGGCAGACTATGAAGAAAAGGGAAAAATCTGTCCTTGGTTAGATCAGAAGAGATGGGGGTGTAGGGACAGGTCACGTCATGAGACTAGGGGGGAGTGGTATCGCAGGTGGCCCAGCCCCACTGGAAGGCCTGGAGAGAGGGGGTTCCTAGCTTGATGCTGATGGGAAATTCAGGCCAGGAATTCAGCCGCGCAGCAGATCCCTCTTCTCCCCGTTCCTGCTCCAGCTGTCTGGGACCCTGCATCTCATGGCTGACATGGCTGTGCCTGGCTGACTCCAGATTTTACCCAGTTCTTGACCATCACTGGCCTTCCCCGCAGCCTATGGCTCCTGAGCCTCCCCCCTAAACTTACCTTACCCCGAAAAGAGCAGCAGCATCAGGACCAGAAAGAACCACACGCAGCCCCGTGGAAATAGCCCCTCGGAAATAGCCCCTCTCTCAAAGATCAAGATTAATCAAGGCGAGTAGAATTGGCAGTTATGACGATATGGTCCAGTGTGGTGTTCTGGTAAATTCTTGGTTCGTGTCTACAAGGATGCTTTGATGAGTGGCTTAGGAGATCCCTCCAAGTTGTGGCACATCCACAGGGCCTTGTCAGTAACCCTGAGAGCAACACCCCGTCCTGGAGATGCTGTATTAGTCAGGGTTCTCCAGAGAAACAGACCAATAGGATATGGAGATTTGTCCATTTACTTATTATACTTATTGGCTCGTGCAGTTATAGAGGCCAGGAAGTCCCACGATCTGCCTCAAGCAAGATGGAGAACCAGGAGGGCCAGTGCTGTAATTCAGTCCAGGCCAGGAGGTCAGAGAATTAGGAAGCTGATGGTGTAAATCCCAGTCTGAGTCTGAAGGCCCTAGAGCCAGGAGCTCTGGTGGACGTCCCAGCTCAAGAGGAGAGCAAATTCACCCTTCCTCTACCTCTTTGTTCTGTTCAGGCCTTCAACAGATTGGTTGAAGCCCACCCGCATTGATGGGGGCGACCTTCTTTACTTAGTCTACTGATTCAAACACTAATCTCTTCCGGAGACACCCTAATAGACACACCAGAAACAATGTTTTGCCATCTGGGCATCCCTTAGCCCCATCAAGTTGATGTATGAAATTAACCCTCACGCATACTCAGCCCCTCTTCCAACCTGGCCGACAGCCTAGTTGCTAGAACTCACTTTATTCACTCTTCCATCTGGGCCTTTGCTCCAGTACCTTCCCCTGTTCTCAGTTTAGCAGATTCCTACCTGCCTAAGCACTGTGTCAGAAAGAACACAGCCTCTGCAGTGGATGAATCCACATACAAATCTCAGCTCTGCCCTTTTCTTTTCTTTCTTTCTTTTTTTTTTTCTTTGCGGTACGCGGGCCTCTCACTGTTGTGGCCTCTCCCGTTGCGGAGCACAGGCTCCGGACGCGCAGGCTCAGCGGCCATGGCTCACGGGCCCAGCCGCTCCGCGGCATGTGGGATCCTCCCGGACCGGGGCACGAACCCGTGTCTCCTGCATCCTGCATCGGCAGGTGGACTCTCAACCACTGCGCCACCAGGGAAGCCCTCAGCTCTGCCCTTTTCTGTATGAGCTTGGGTGAGTCATGTAAGCCCTGGCCTCTGCTTCTTCCTAGGTGAGAGGAATCTTGCTGGAGGATGTAAGGATCATAGGAGATGTGGGTAGCGCCCCTGGCACCTGGCAAAGCACTCAGCAGATGGCTGGATTCAGAGGCTTTGTTTCCTTTTTGGAAAAAGACTAGATGTGCTGACCTTATTTTAAATGTAGCTACTAAAAAGTCCACCTCCTCCATGAAGTCTCCCAGGCCACCCCCGAAACATCGTCTTTAGCCCTGTGCTGCTCCTAGGCCCCAGGCCCTTGGTGATGTCATCGGGGAGGCCAACTCTATTGTATGTTTTAGGGCAGGAGGGAGGGGAGTGTCTTGTCACCTTTACTCCCAGTCATGGAGCACTTACAATACATGGAGAATGTTTGCTGACTTGTGGAGGGTGGGCAGGAGCTGCCTGGAGGAAAAAGAGCTGAGGGCTGGTCCTGTGGCCTTGGCAGCCAGGATCTATCCAGGGGATGGGGAGGGGCCGGCAGCCTTCTTCCTCACTTGCCCCCTGCCCCATCTCCATTTGGGGGCTCCCACTCCCTCCTCCCTGACCTTGTTTCTTGTTGGCTCAGCCCTGTCCTGCTAACGAGCTGAGCCAGGCTCTCTTATGTGCTGACTCAGTCCTGTGGCTCCCGCTTCCTCTGCCCTTGTTTGAAAATGCCAAGTTAATTGCTCTGTAGCTTCAGGCTGCACTGGCAGGGGCATGGCCCCCCTCTCTTCTCCCCTTCCACATGCCCCAGCGGTCCCCAGCCCTGGGCCTGCCCTCTGTGGACAGGGCAGTGGGGTGGGCTGGGGAGAGGGGCAGAGGAGTAGAGAAGGGGATGGGCTATCACTGTCCATTAGGGAGAAATGGAGACGGGGAGGGGCTGGCACTCTTGGAGCCTGGTCCCCATAATTCCTGGCCCTTGGGATCTGGGAGATGCCAGCCACTGCCAGGATGGCCCTGGGAGGGAGAATGAGAGGGAGGCTGTAAGCACTGGTGGGTGGCCTCTCAGATCTGTGTCAGAGCTGAGGGCCAGGAGGGCGTGCTGGGAGGGAGACCTTAGGCCTCAAACAGGGAGGAAGGAAGGAATAGAAGGAAGGAAGGAGGAAAGGAATGAAGGAGTGGGGAGAGGAGGAAGGAGGCCAGTGGTGATTCTTGCACAGAGAAACTCTCACGTAATTCCTACAGGATGAGCTACAGATGCACCATCCAGGGTGGGAATCACAATGTTTAACAACGGTGTGGCACCAGCCCTTACTAACAAGGATGGATGTGGGACCAGGTGCTGGGCAGGGTCCTGGAGGCCCCTGAACTGTGCCAGAAGTTAACCCTTTGGTTGCTGGGTCTTGGGGAGGTGGGGGAGGGGAAAGAGCAGGGTGTGGGTAGTGAGGTGTTTCAGTATTTTCACATGATGAGCTCCACAGCCTCTTGGTCTGTTTAATCTTTGTTTAGTGAGTAGGTACAAGTGGAGGGTGAATGCCAGCCTGGAGCTGACAGGGGAGGGAGCTGACCTCAGTGGGAAGTGGCAGAACGCAGACCTGGGTGACGGTGAGTCAGGCGCCCCGTGACAGTCTGAGGGGCAGGGGGGGAAGATGCCCCATGAGGACTTGCGGAACAGAGGATGGGTGAGGGCAGGGGCTGGGCAGACCTCCAGAGGCCCTGGGGGAGGCCTGGGATGATGCAAGCTAATTCATTTTTTTAAATTATTATGACAAAGAGGAGGAAGGAAGAGAGGGGATTAGAGAGGAAGCTCTAACCACCCCCAGCAACCCCTGGGGAACGTGAAGGTGTAGATGGATGAAAGACTTCTCTCTGGTGAGGATGTAGCTGCCTCTTGGGGGGGCGCACCGTGTTTCCAGGTGGGTTTTCTGGCATCGGCGTCCTTGAAGTGATCTAAGGGGAACAGACCCTCCGTCTTCCTTTCCTTCCTTCTGTGGGAGCTTAGGGAGGTTGGGGTGTGTGTGGGGGTGTCGGGCCAGGAGGGGCTGGAGGAGAGCGGTGAGGAGAGCAAGGAGAGCCAGGTAGGGCCTGCCCTCTCAGCTTTGCTCTCCCCAAGAGCTGTTTCTGTTTGTCGTCTCCTCTCCAAAAGCGGAGATGTTTTCTGATCATCTTACAACTTCTCGAGCCAGAGGCTTTCTGCAGACTGCACAGCAGGGAGAAAGAAAGGAGGGGAGGAGAGAAGGAACACATGAGAAACAGTGGGCTTCCCAAGTAGGGGGACATCTGCTCTGGATTCCAGATCCAAAATGCACCTGGCGTTAGCGTTAGGGACCCGGGGGACCCATGGACGGGCCAGTTTCAGTGCTTCTTAGGGCCCTGGCGGGAGTCCAGCTGGGGCAGGCCACTTGCCCTCCCCACCACTGGGCACTTTGGGGCCTGCTGGTCATGTGCTTCTCTTCTCTTCCCTCCGTGGGTCTCCAGCCAGTCCGCCGGCTTGATGAATTAGCCCCATAGATATTCCGTAGGGAAAGCAAGCACATATCATATATATCTTTGACAAGTTATTATTCTCCCTTATCAGGATTCAGGTGCATCCTGCACCCGCCATTACTCACACCGCACCCCCGCCCGCCTGGGCCCTGGCGCCAAGCCTGCTACTCGGCAGCGCCCCGCCGTGCGCCCTGCCTGGCGTCTGGGTTGTGGTGTGTGGGAGTGTGTGTCTGCGAGTGTGTGTGGAGAGCTCCGACCCGTCCTCCATGCCGGGACCTGGGCAGGAGCCATCCTGGCCCCCTTTAGGCCCAGTTGACTGGACATCCTTCCCCAGGCAGGGGCTGGGCCCAAGACGGACCTGGTGGCATTCTTTGGTTCTCTCGCAGGAGCCAGGAGCAGGGGTTTTGTCCCAAGGAATGTTTTGGTTTGGGCCTCATCCATGTCTGCCTGGTCGGGCTGCGGGGGGTGGGTATCCACCCTGTCCCCCACCCCTGTTTCCCTCTGCTGCTGGGCCTGCCCCTGGTTGCGGGCAGAACTGACTGCTGGGCCACCTCCCCTCATCCCAAGGCTTCTTGGAGCCCAAAGGGGCCCCTCGGGGCCGACTCCCTCACCCGCACCCCCCCGCAGGTGGCTGAGGCCCAGTGGCTGGAGGTCTGGGGGGCAGCCCTGATGAATGAGATGTAAGTGAATAGTATGCTCTTAGCCTGGCCGCTGGGCCCCCGATTTGTCATCTTTCACCCCAAGCATTCCCATTTCCCCAGAGGCAGGCTCCATCTTAACAAGTCCTCTATGTGGGAATCTAAATGGGGCCTTTGGAATTGAGGCTGCAGCACTCAGGCCTTGGGGTGGGGTGGGAGGTACCCTCGGGCTGGCTGGTGGGGGCTGGCACCCGGGGAGTCCGCCTGCTTCTGAGGTGTCTGAGGTGGGCGGGTCCCTGCTAGGCTGGGGGTGACTCTGGGACTCCCAGTGCACCCTCCCCTCAGCTGCCAGGGAGCTGTAAAGGCCCAGCCCTCTACCGGCTCAGCAGGGAGAGGAGACCTGAGGGCAAGCCCTTCCCCCCCGCAGGAGTCTAATGTGCCCTCGGTGTCTGCTTCTCCAGCTCACGCTGCGCACTCCTGGGACCCTCCCCTCGCCTCCTTTGGGGCCACTGCCCAGCCCCTCAGTGTCATGGAGTGGGTGGGAGTGGAGCCTCCCATGCGGGTGCCCATGGCTGTGTCCTCCCATGGGCTTGGTGTAGCGACTAAGCAGGCTTCTGTGCCCAGGCTGTGGCCCAGGGGTCTCTGTATCAGAGGCCTACATGGCTCAAGCCTGCCCTCAGGGGCTCCCAGTCTAGTGGAGGAGAGCTGGGGGAAGGGAAGACTGATGTCCTGATAAGTATTCTGGGCCTGCTGCTGAGAGGTACCTTGTACCCCTCTGGAGATAACTGGCAGCTAAGGGGAGGGTGGGGGGAGGGAGGGCTCAGAGCAGGCTTCCCGGAGCGGGGAGTGCTGGGACGGGCAGGATTTAGGTGAGCAAGGAGAGGAGTGGGTGAGTGGGTCCCTGTCATTGCCCTGGGGCCAGAATCCTCCCTCCAGGGGTGCCCCCTCCTGACTTCTAATGCCCCTATCAGCTGGGGAAGGATGGGAGGCAGATGAGGCGAAGTGGGTGAGTGGGAGTCTGACGTTGTTTGGCCTCGTGGGGCCGCATCGTCTAGGCCTCCAAGCTTCAGTCCCTGGTAGAGTCTCGGGTGTAGTGCTGGGGCTCAGGGCTCTGCACCCGGCCTGGGAAAGTGTGGATGTGTTGGTTGCAGTTAGTCTCAGAGCCACTAGAGGGAAGTCCCAGCCCATGTTTCCCTCTTTCCAGAAAGCTAAGGGCCCAGGTAGGGATGGGAATTGGGGGTGGCGGGGTGCCAGTGCTTGTATCCAGGCTGGGGTTCCTCGTGCTGGGAATGAAGGTGCCTGTTCTGCTGCCTCTCTGGGTTAGGGCCTACTACTGCCTGAGCTCCTCAGTGCTGAGTTAGGGAACAAAAAAATCTCTGGAAATTTTGAAGAAATGAGAAAAAGGTATTTTGTTTAAATATTTTAATATGATACTTATTTTAGTACCTTTTACAAAAATGGATTATGAACATTAAAAGACTGTAGAATACCGTGCAGCTGGTGGTCAATGGCACGGTCCTTGATGCCAGCCTTCCTGGTTGGACTCCCAGCCCCACCACCTAATTGCTGAATGACCTTGGGCAGGTTAAGTAACATCTCCAAGCCTCAGTTACGCCTTCTGTAAAATGGGGATTATAGTCCCTACCTCGTAGGATTATTAGAAAGACAAACACTGTAAAGGTCACTTAGCACATGCCCATTATATAGTAAGTGTTCAAGCAAGCGCATCTCTTTCATTTTCATAACAAGCAATTACATTTGATTTAGATGGAAGAGTAAAGGCCCCAAATTTAAAGCAAAAACACTATTTTTCTTCCCGTTGATATTTAAAGAACTCCCCACTACCCAGTAAAGTAAAGGAGTTGGAAGAACCTCTCCCAGCCCTGACAATTTCTAGGCTTTGTGCGGAATGAGTGAGTGCTGATCCGCACCTTAATTTATATCTCACATTTCCTGAGGTGTGATTGCCTGCTGGGCACCCCCAGGCCCCCTCTGGGACGGAGTGCGGACACTTGGGCCCCCATCCCCCTTGCCACATAATTGGTTGCTGGCGGGCTTCCCTGGTGGTGCAATGGTTGAGAGTCTGCCTGCCGATGCAGGGGACACGGGTTCGTGCCCCAGTCTGGGAAGATCCCACATGCCGCGGAGCAGCTGGGCCCGTGAGCCGTGGCCGCTGAGCCTGTGGGTCCGGAGCCTGTGCTACGCAACGGGAGAGGCCACAACAGTGAGAGGCCCGCATACGGCAAAAAAAAAAAAAATTGGTTGCTGCCTCTGTGAGCCAGTGGTCCCTGGTTGAGAACCCACCTTGGAATCCTCTAGCTGGTGCTTCTCCACCCCAGTCACACATGGGAATCACATTAGTTTGCTATAAAAGCTACCGCTGCCTGAGCCCCACCCCCGAGGTTCTCATTCACTTGGTCTGGGGTGCGGCCCAGGCATCAGGGTGATTAAAGGCTACCTGGGTGATGCCACAGAAAATGCAGGTGGGAGGACCAGGTGAAAGAGGTACCTCTAGCCCCCGCTCTATGGCCTCACAGAATTCTGTACAAATTTAGGAAGAGACGTTTGGCTTGATGTAGGCAAGTCCTTCGGGATGTTAGTGAGGAAGCCTGGGTTCTAGTCCTGGCTTGGTGGTTAACTCTGTGCGGGCTTTTTGGTAAGCCCCCTGCCTCTGGGCCTCAGATTCCTCATCTGTCAAATGGGCTGAGTTGGGCCTAAGGAGTCATGTGATGTGAGGATTAGATACGGACATGAGAGTGAGCACGGTTGGAAGGAGTGAAACCAAGATGCAGTTTCTCTCACTTCACTTTCAGAGAAAGGGACTGTATTAGTTTCCTAGGGCTGCGGGAACACAGACCGGGTGGCTTAAACAACAGAAATGTGCCGTCTCACAATTCTGGAGGCTGGAAGTCCAATATCAAGGTGTCAATGGGGTTAGCTCCTCTGAGGGCTGTGAGGGGGGGATCTGTTCCAGGCCTACTGGCTTCGATGCCTTCTCATCCTGTCTTCACATTGTCTTCAATCAGTGTGTGTCTGTCTCTCTGTCCTATGTCCCCCCCCCCTTTTTTTTTTTTGTGGTACGCGGGCCTGTCACCGCTGTGGCCTCTCCCGTTGCGGAGCACAGGCTGCGGACGCGCAGGCTCAGCAGCCATGGCTCACGGGCCCAGCTGCTCCGCGGCATGTGGGATCTTCCTGGACCGGGGCACGAACCCGTGTCCCCTGCATCGGCAGGCGGACTCCCAACCACTGCGCCACCAGGGAAGCCCCCCATGTCCCCTTTTTATATGGATACCTGTGCTATTGGGTTACGGCCCATCCTAATGACCTCATTTTAACTTACCTCTTATCTCCAAATACTGTCACCTTCTGAGGTACTGGGGGCTGGAACTTCGACGTAGCATTTTTAGGGGACACAGTTCAACACATAACAGGGAGTGAGCAGGTGCCTGAGGGCTTGATTCAGAAAATAGCAGCAAGAACAACACCCCCAAAACCCTGGAAGGGGACAGAGAGGGGGCAGAGACCAGGCTCAGCCTCCACCCCCAGGCAGCCCTCTGCACAGCTCCCTCCCTTTGCCGCTTCACCTGGGGCTGGTTTGCCTTCTAGGTTATGGGTGTGTGGGACAACACATGAGGGGGACAAAGTGTATGTGGTCCAGCTCTGGGGCCACCAGGCACACTGCAGTTCATGCAGGAGCTGCTTCCTGAGCACGGCTCTTACCCAGTGTGGACGTCCTGAGGGGGGTGCCGGGCGGGGGGACAGGGATCTGTTTGGTGGTACCTTTCAGTTACAGAGCAGGCAGTATGCTGCAGGCTTAGCCAGCTCCCCTCCTATCTTGACACTTGCTGGGGAGATGGGGAGATCAGGAGTAGCGGGGAGAAAGGGCCTTGTGTAATACTCAGGCCAGGTGGGGCCCAGAGCTTGCAATTGACAAACACAGGGCTGCCTCCCTTCCTCCCTCCCCTCCCTGTCTGCACCCAGGAATCCACCAGGCAGAGGGTGGGGCGGGGGGGTGGTCTGTGGGGAGTGAGCCTGCTGCCACCAGGTGTGCATCCATATTTATCAGGGGTGAGTCCCTGGGAAGCAGCTGGATGCTGAGCACGCTGTTGGGCAAGGTGTCTGGGCCAGCTGCTCCGTTCGTGGCCAGCCACTGGAAGGAGGGGATTCTGGAATGTCAGCCTGAATGGTGGTACCCTGATTTTGAAGTGTTTGCCAATTTCTGTGGTGTAAAGACTCCCACCGAGGCTGATTTCATGCTACCAAAATGAAGTCAAAACGGGCTCACAAATCTGAAAATTTAACATTATGGCCCAACCCCCTTGGTATGAAGAAGGAACTGAGGCCCAGGTAGAATAGCCTAAGGTCACCTAGCACGTTGATCAGGGGCTCAGCTGGACTACGTTGCCACATTGTGTTGGAGTGTGTCTGTCTTCCTGGTGTCACCACTGAGAATGGGTCCTCTGTGACAGTGGGGCAGGGAGATGAGGGGTGCACTGGCCATCCAGAGGGGTAGCAGTGGGAGCTCTGCTTCCCAGCCTGTCCCAGTAATAACACCTAACATCACAGGGCCCTTTGTAGTTTACCAAGTGCTTTCTTACCTGTTACCTTTAAATTTAATTTCCACAGCAATCCAGGGGCTGCATATATTGTTATTACATTTTACAGATGAGGAAACTGAGGCTGAGAGTGACTGTATGATTTGTAGGTCATGTGACTACTAAGTGGCCATGCATTCACCCAAACCTAGGTCTTCTGAGACCAGTCCTAGTTCTTCCTACTCCCTAAGGTGCTGAGGCCATGACGCCTCTCCAGCGGTCTGACGACCCTCCGCCTACAGGAAGCCTAGAGCCCCTGTGCTGTCCACCCTGATATCAGCCTAGCACAGAGGTCCCTTGATTAGTGCCTGCTGTTGGGTGAGCTGACCCTTGGGCAATGGCCAGGGGGCTTACCTTTACCCTCTGCTGCTCCCTAAGGGTGGTGCCCTCGATGCCTGGGTGCTGGCCACTCTCTTCCCACCTGGTTTCTTTTCACCCAGGACTGGGACCCCCAGCTCACCTCACCTCAGGTCTTCTCAGGGCTGTCCCCACCCCCTCAGCCTCTCCACCCCACACAGCCTCCCCAGGCCTTTCTTCCAAGACCTTGCCTGGCACAGGTGAGGAAGGTGTTCATGTATGTGGTTTCACCATGGTTCCTTTCCTGGAACAAGTTCCCTTCTTGATCCAGGAAGTCTCAGCCCCATGCCCATCTGTATCCCTCAGGTTGGGCCCAGCATGTTTAAGGGAACTGCAGCTTGTTTGGGAGATAGGAGGACAGGCAGACAGACCAATAGAGGGAGGAAAAGAAAGAAAGGCACCAAGGAAGAAAGACATGAAGATACCATGTGTTAGGGAAACAGTAAAAAGCAGATAACCACAGCAGATATGTGCTAGGCACTGTGCTAAGTCCTTACAATAGCCCTCTGAGGTAAATACTATTTGATCCCCATCTGAGAGTTGAGGAAACTGAAACACAGGGAAATTAAGTATCTTGCCCAAGGTCACATAGCCAATGACTGTGAATCAAACCCCGTATGTCTATTCTTACCCATCAGACTACCAGGCATTCTGGTTAAGAAGAGGGAGCCCAGAGTGAGTGAGACAAGGAGAGTGAGAAGTGAGAGAGTGAGTGACAGAGGCTGGGTGTCCATCCCAGCACCCTTATATACCTTGAGGGGGGTTGCAGCTTGGGCTGCCACAGTCAAGAGGTAGTGCAATGTACCAAGGAGAAAGAGAACCTGATGAGGAGTCATGATAGCCCTGGATGAGTCGCCTCACCTCTCTCAGCCGCTCGACAGGTAGCTGTGCACACGTTCCTGGAGCAGCCTGCACACAGCTTGCAGGAGCCAGGATGGGCAAGAAGGACCCTGTTCTCCAAATACTGAGGATCTGTGCTATGATTGCTGCTTGTGATCACAGAGGTGCAGACAAAAAGACAGGTGGCCATATTTGTTGCACCTCTCCTATTGTTGCAAGCCTTCTGGCTGAAGTGACTTACAGGGTATTTAAGGGGCTGCCACCTTTTTTCCCTTTAATTTTACTCTTTTTCCCCTTTTGGGAGCCGGATATTAAAAACTAGAACGTTCAGGGGCTTCCCTGGTGGCGCAGTGGTTGAGAGTCCGCCTGCCGATGCACAGGACATGGGTTCGTGCCCCAGTCTGGGAAGATCCCACATGCCGCGGAGCGGCTAGGCCCGTGAGCCATGGCCACTGAGCCTGCACGTCCGGAGCCTGTGCTCCGCAACGGGAGAGGCCACAGCGGTGAGAGGCCCACATACTGTGCAAAAAAAAAAAAAAACCAAAAAAAAAACCTAGGGCTTCCCTGGTGGCGCAGTGGTTGAGAGTCCGCCTGCTGATGCAGGGGACACAGGTTCGTGCCCCAGTCCAGGAGGATCCCACATGCTGCGGAGCGGCTGGGCCCATGAGCCATGGCCGCTGAGCCTGCGTGTCCGGAGCCTGTGCTCCGCAACGGGAGAGGCCACAGCAGTGAGAGGCCCAAGTACCGCAAAAAAAACAAAACAAAACAAAAAAAACCTAGAACATTCAAAAACAACTCCATATGTGGGGATAATTAGAAAGTGATAGTGCCTGCCTATGTAAAGGCTCAGAAAAGACCTGAGAAGATTTTAAGTTTACATCTTAGGTGATCCTTGACACAGAGACAACCTACAACAATCAAACAAAACAATAACAAAAGCAGCAAACCCTGGGGTAAGGGGAGAATCTGATTTCCAGAGTTACAACATTATTAGATCTAAATGTCCAGTGTTTTAACAACAAAAAAATGTACAAGACATACAAAGAAACAAGAAAGTATGGCCCATCCAAAGGAAAAAAATAAATCGGAATAAGCTTCCCTGAAAAAGACCTGATGGCAGATATACTAGACAAAGAGTTTAAAACAACTGTCTGAAAGATGTTCAAGGAACTAAAGGAAGATGTGGAGAAAGTCAAGAAAACAATGTATGAAAAAGAAGGAAATACCAATAAAGAGGTAAAAACCCTAAGAAGAAACCAAAAGTAAATTCTTGATTTGAAAAGTACAATAATTGAAATGAAAAATTCACTAGAGGGATTCAGAGGCAGATTTGAGCAGGAAGAAAAAGGAATCAGTGAACTTGAAGAGAGATCAATAGAAATTACAAATTTGAGGAACAGAAAGAAAAAAGAGTAAAGAAAAGTGAACAGAGCCTAAGGGACCTGTGGGACATCATTAGGTGGACCAATGTAAGCACTGTGGGAGTCCCAGAAAGAGAAAAGAGAAGGAAAGGGACAGAGAGAATGAAGAAATGATGGCTGAAAAGTCCCCCAATTTGATAAAATACATAAATATAAACATCCAAGAAGCTCAACAAACCCCAAATAAGACCCACACTGAGACATTTTATAATCAAAAGCCAAGCTTTCAAAAGCCAAAGACAGGGAATCTAGAAAGCAGCAAGAGAGAAGCAAATTGTTTCATACAAGGGATCTTTAATAAGATTATCAGCAGATTTCTCATAAGAAACTTTGGAGGCTAGAAACATGAACCAAAACTAGATAACCACATGCAGAAGAATAAAGTTGGACTCCTATCTTACATCATTCACCAAAATTAGCTCTAAATGGATTAAAGACTTAAACATAAGACCTGAAATCATAAAACTCCTATAAGAAAATGAAAAAAGCTCCTTGACATTAGTCTTGACAATGATTTTTTTGGATATGACACCAAAGGTGCAAGCCACAATAGCAAAAATTAATAAGTGGGACTGCATCAAACTAAAAAGTTTCTGCATAGCAAAATAAACAGTCAACAAAATGAAAAGGAAATCTATGGAATGAGAGAGAATATTTGCAAATCGTATATCAGACAAGAGGGTTAATATCCAAAATATATAAAGAACTGATACAACTCAATAGCAAAAGCACAAACAATCCAATTAAAAAAATGGATGGAGGAACTGAATGAACATTTTTCCAAAGAAGATATACAAATGGCCAATAGGTGCATGAAAAGATGCTCAACTCATCAGGGAATGCAAATCAACACCACAATGAGATGACACCTTGCACCTGTTAGAATAGGTATCATCAAAAAGACCAGATATAACAAGTGTTGGCGAAGATATGGAGGAAAGGGAATCCTTGTGCACTGTTGGTGGAAATGTAAGTTGGTACAGCTACTGTAGAAAACAGTACAGAAGTTCCTCAACAAATTAAAAATAGAACTACCGTATGATCTAGCATTTCCACTTCTGGGTGTATACCCAGAAGAATTGAAAGCAGAGTCTTGAAGAAATAACTGAACTCCCATGTTTATTGCAGCATTATTCGAAATACCATGATATAGAAACAATGTAAGTATTTATCAATGGGTGAATGGATAAGAAAAATGTGAGATATATACATATGTGTGCGTGTGTATATATATATATATATATGTATATATATATACACACGCACACATACGTATAAATTGGAGATGGATGGTGCTGATGGTTGCACATTATGAATGTATTTAATATCACTAAATTATACACTTACAATGGTTAAGATGGTAAGTTTTAGGTTATATGTATTTTATCACAATAAAACATTGAAAAAGAATGATATGATCACACAGTTATTCATCCAATAAAATATAGTGATTATCTACTGTCTTTCAGCTACTGAGAATAAAAGTAAGCAAGACAAACACCATTTGAGTTCCTTTTGGGGCTTCCAATCTAGAGGGTGATACAGGTCAATACAATAGAGAGGGATAAGTACTAAGTCCAGGAAGTGATGGTAATCAAAGGAGGAGTACTCGACCCAGTTTAGGTTGTCAGGGAAGGCTTCCTGGAGGAAGTGGCACTGAAGCTGAGACAGGACAATAAGTAAGAGTTGGTTATACTAAAGTTTGGATTATGGAAGAGGGAGGGTATTACAGGAGACAGCATGGAGGGACTGAAAGTAGTTGGATCCACCTGTATAAAGAAGTTCTTTTATTTGCCTAAAACATGTCTTGATCTAATTTTAAAGGTGTCCTCGAGCTCTAGGAGTTAGATTTTGTGTCCTAAGAACTCTTTGCCTAACCCAAGGTAATAAATATATTCTTCTAGAACTTTATATTTTTAGGTCTACATTTAGGTCCATGATTCATTTCAAATTAACTTTTAAGGTATAAGATATGTGTTGAGACTCTCTCTCACAATCTCTCTTACAATCAATCTAACGTGGCACTATCTAACACAAAGCCTATTTTATGATAAAGTGTTGGGTATCGCTTGTAATTTATTGAATTCTGTACCAAAAGTGAGAAACAGACTAGTTGTATGGGTACAAAATGGTAGTAAGTGTATTGGTTGTTTACCTCATGATTGCATGGCTGACTGGGAGCTGAGGCTTGCTGCTGTTGCCCAGCATCACAAGAGAGTATCATACTCTATATCACCAGTCCAGGAAAAGATCAGACTGCAAAATTTGAAGCATGGTTTCTCCTGAATGCATATCACTTACATACCATCCTGAACTTGAAATACCTTAAGTTGAATTATCATATGTTGGGGACTGTCTGTATTATTTTTGTTGTTGGTTTATTAATATGGTGAATTATACTGATAGACCTTTATTAGTTTTTGTTTCATATATTTTGATGTCCTATTATTAGGGGCCCACACATTTAGGATTGCTATGTTCTCTTGAGTAATTGACTTCTTTATCATTATGAAAAGTGCCTGTATCCTGGTAATAGTCCTTGCTCTACAGACAACTCTGTCTGATATTAATAGAGCCACTTCAGCTTTCTTTTGAATAGTGTATACATGCTATATCTTTTTCCATTTTTTTACTTTAATCTAGCTGTGTCTTTGTGTTTCAAGTGTTGTGTTTTACTTTTTAATCCAGCTTGATGATCTCTATATTTTAATTTGGGTGTTTAGATGATTTACGTTTAATGTTATTATCAACACAGCTGGGTTTAAATCTACCTCCTTGCTATTTGTTTTGTTTTTCATATCTGTTATTTGTTACTACCTTCCTATCTTCTTTTGGATTGAGTTTTAAAAGTATAATTCATTTAATCTGCACTATTGAAAACCACTGCTTTAAATAACTGTACTATCTCCTCTCTCGTGAAACCCTTCAAACAGAGCTCCAGGGGATGGAGTAGGTTGCCTGGGGATATGATGTGGGAAACAATGCCTTAAAAATAGGTCTCACATCTTGAGATAAATAACTACTTTCTAGATCCAAAATCCTGGTACAATTTATAAGGGTCTTTCCTGCGGCTTCCTCTTTTCTCAGGCATCTCACCACCTCAGCTTCTGGGACTCTTCAGGGTAGCATAAACTGTGCCGTCAATCAAAGTCAGAGAAATAGACCTAAATGTAAAATTCCTAGAACTCCTGGACCCTTCCCTCCATTCTGAGAGACAGAACTCTTACACAGTGATTGCCAAGACAATGGGCCCTAGCACAAGGAAAATCTCCATCCTCTTGAATAATCACTCACTGCTGGAGAATTGAGAGACACTGGTTACTTTTCTAACCCCTGGAAGTAGACTGGGCCAGTACAGTCTTGTAGGATCTCTGTATTTTTACCATACAATATCCATAACTGATATATTATAAAAATTAGGTCTGTAAAGCAGTACAGGTACAATTTTATATAGTGAGTTTTTTATTGTGGAGATATTCAAATCGGAGTTGGACAACTATAATACTTAGCAGGGAATGTTGCATAGTTTTCAATAATCGATGGGACCGTAGGCTGCTCTAGTGGTTCCTAAATTTGCCTGTGCATCAGAATTGCCTGTGCAACCTAGAGGTGTGGGATTCTTTTTTCGCTTTAATTTTAATTTTCTTGAAGGCAATATATGCCTATAGTTTACAAAGTCAAATAATTCCAGAAGGTTTATAATAAAATATAGTGGTTTCCTGTCCAATCCCTCTCTACTCTCTCCAGTCTTCCTCCCCAGAGGCAACCTCCATTTTAACTCTTTCCCCTCTTTCTTCTAGTGTGTGTGTGTGTGTGTGTGTGTGTGTGTGTGTGTGTGTGTGTGCGTGTGTGTGTGTGTGTGTATATAGATATCCATTGACTTTTATTTATGATGGATAAGGGTTTACTTAACTCTCCAATATCACTATATTGCAATTTTAAATATACCAACGTTTAATATTTACACTGTTATACCTATGCAACTATTCACAGCTGAATATATATTGTGGTATACTTTGTTTCCTTTCTTTTCATTTCTCCTGAAGTTGCCTTGATTTTTAATTTGCTTAGTTTTATGTTTACTCATTGCTAATTCTTCTACCCCTCCTTATAGCCTCTCAGTATGGTTACCACAAAGCTAGTCTCATCAGGCAGTCTACTACTTCCATTAAAAAAAATTAGAAACATCCCTTCTGAAGACCTTTATTTTCCTTCTTCTTGGTTTGATGACTCTCAAGGCTTGCTGCACTCCAGTCATCCTGGGTGTTTCTTTTGCTGCCATTCTTGGTTTTACTTGCCTCTTTCCTGGGTTGGATTCATTGTTTCCAAATCTCATGTCTTTTCGGTCTTGCTTTTCTTCTTTGTTTTGATAAAGTACATCCTCCAGTAATTACATCACATTGATGGTGCAAATGCAAAGGTATGGTGAGGACATTCCTATCTCTTGATTCATACTGATCCAGTCTGGACTGGTTATCCTCTGTGTGTAGTGAATACTTGTTATTCTAGGATCTTTTTTTTTGTCTTCACCCAGGAGATTCCCTTTGCTTTGTGTATGCCTTCCCCTTTTTTGGCTTACTCTATTGTTTTGCTCTGTAGCCTTATGAAAATGTATAACAGAGAAATAAACTTTCTGAGATTTTACAAAATTGAACATTCTAATTATTCTATTTCATATCAGATGACAGCTTAGCTGGGTATAATATTTATAATAGCCTTTAATGTCACTTGCCAATACTTCTAGTTCTTCCTTTTCTGGGCTTATGACTGGATTGCATACCCTTGTCTTCTTGAAGTTAGGCATTGCAATGTGATTTGCTTTTGATAACAAAATGTGAATAGAAGTAGAAGGTAGTCTTTGGACAGAAGACTTTAAGAGATGGTATGTACTTCACTATGTTTCGTCTCTGTTACTGTGACTGATACATTTGAGATGCTGGAGGCGCTGTCAGCCTGGGTCCCTGAGTGAGAAAGACTTGGGATATATATCTCCCCACCGTATGGTGGGGCAAGAAATAAAGCTTTCATTGTTTTAAGCCATTGAGATTTAGGGGTTGTTTGTTGCTACATCATGATCTAGCTCATCTTGACTGAGATCAAGATAGATTCTTAGAAATGGAGTACTTATAAAACAAAAAGCCTCTATGTAGTAGGTAGCCTAGCCTAGGGGCTGTGCAGTGAGCTATAAGAAAACTTTATTAAAGGGTATAAAGATGACACTTTAGATTATGCAGTGGGAAATATTTAATAAAATTGACTGGGAGTGAGGTCACATTCTTAGGGAAATTTAAACTCAAGATGAAGATATGGGAAAACAGTATGTTAGCATATGTTTGGTTATTATTGACTGTGTTTGACAAAGTTGTGTGAAAGTGTGTACTCAGAAAAGAACTGGCCAATATACAAACAGAAATAAAAGTGAATAGAGAGTTTCCAAAAATTCAGAGCCTTGAAATATTTGGAAAAGCCACTTAACTTTGGACTCCAAATAGTAGGAGATAAAATTGATAAAAGTTTTGAATAAGAAAGTCCGCTTAAAATTGATTGTTGTGGAAAGGGCCAAAATAAGGGCATGGTCCTCACTCCCACTGTTAGCAGGTGAGTAGGTTAAGATGTTTAAGATAAAACTCCTTCAAGGATGTGGCACCCAGTTATTACTTTAACAGGACAAATATCTCAAGGAAAGAGAGTAAAGTGAAGTCGTGGATCTCCCATGTAATCCTGATAGACTCAAGGCACACTTATCTTCAGGAAAAGAGAGAAGATATGGAGATGAGAAATCAAAGACATAATAGCCCTGGGAACTATGTCTCTAAAAGAAATGTGGGCACCATTGCTGGATTCTATTGCTGACAGAATCGAATAGATAAAAAGACAAGATATTGAAAGAGTTGTATTGCCAAAAGAATCACCAGTGTGGCCTGAGAAAGACTATTTTTAAAAAGATTTTATTGAAGCATAGTTGATTTACAGTGCTGTGTCAATTTCTTCTGTACAGCAAAGTGACTCAGTTTTACATATATATATGTATCTATATTTTCATATTCTTTTCCATTATGGTTCATCACAGGATATTGAATACAGTTCCCTGTGCCATACAGTAGGACCTTGTTGTCCATCCATCCTATGTATAATAGTTTGCCTCTGCTAATCCCAAACTACCATTCCTTCCCTACCCTATCCCCCCACCCCCTTGGCCACCACAAGTCTGTTCTCTACATCTGTGAGTCTGTTTTTGTTTCATAGATATGTTGATTTGTATTGTATTTTAGATTCCACATATAAGTGATATATGGTATTTTCTTTCTGAGAAAGACTATTTAAGAACCTAAAATAACCCTATCAGTAGGAAGTGATCTGAGAAAGAGGCTTAGCTCTCAAAGAGACCATATTCTCCTACATTCACTTCAGCTATGGCCAAGGAAAATAACAGAAAAGAAAGAATTTCCTAGAGGAAGGAGCCAGGAACAATGGAGTATAATGGACAAAGGAGTTACTCCCAGGGAGCATAGTGGGAGCCTAATCCAGCAACATCTCTGCTCCCAGGAATGAGGCCCTCAAAATATCTGCCCAGCAGGACTTCAGAATTGCTTATGGACCAGTGTCTTCCGGCTATTTCCATTCTTCCCCTTTCTGATGGGACTGGCTATTGTGGTTATCCTATCCCTGTTCCACCACTGTATATTGGGTATGTGGAGAATAAAACTTATTTTTAGCTCATGGGCCTACAGATTAAGAGAAGAGGATCTTGTATATATCTTATATGCTCCATGACACAGCACGCAGGGATCTTGAGCTTTGTGTTTGTTGCTATGACTACCTGGAACTTTTGGGTTGTTGCCCTTTGGGGAGAAGGTCAGTGTATGTTCCTTGGTGAGGAGAGTGAGCCAAATATTTAGTGACCAGAGAGAAGACTGGTCATTATATATATCTAGTTCTCTCTCTGGGTACATAGTAGGGTTGCACTTCTCTGACTCTTTTTGAAATTAGGCAAATCCATGTAACTAACTGTGGCCAAGGAAATGTGAGCAGTGTGATGTGTACCACTTCCTGACAGAATTTTTTAAAGAGCTGTGACCCATTTGTCATGTTTTCTTTTCTGCCATGGACGTAGGGAGAGACTACAACAGCCTGGGTTCTGCTGAACTGAGATGGACATGCAGCATCTGAGATTTTGGAGTTTTCTATTACAACAGCATAACCAAGCCCATCCCAACTGATGCAGAATTCTAAGTTGGAAATTGTTTTCTTTTAGAATGTTAAACACGTTGCTCCATTGCCTTATTGAGTTTAGTATTGTTGTTGAAGTCTAAAACCATTCTAATTCCTGATACATTTATTGTGACCTCCTCCCTTTTTTTCCTTTTTGGATTTTCTCTTCAACCTCCTTAGTATTCTGAAATTTCAGTGATGTGTCTTAGTGTGAATTTATTTTCATCAGTTGTGCTCAGCATATGGTGCACCTTTCAACCTGAAAATTCTTGCTCTTTGGGGGAAATTTTCATGAAGTACTTTATTGATAATTTCTTTCTCTCTCTCTCTCTCTTTTTCCTTGTTCTCTTATCATTTGATGTTGAATCTCCTGAATCGGTGTTCTAATTTAAAAAATTTTTTCCCCTATCTTCCATCCTTTTTGCTCTACTTTCTGGGATATTTCCCCAAACTTATCTTCCATATTTCTGTTGAATTTTTCATTTTTACTATCAGAAATTTCCAAAAGCCCTTTCAATATTCTTTTTTATAGCATCCTATTCTTTCGTGGATGCAGTATCTTCTCTTCTCTGAGGATATTAATGTTTAAAAAAATTTTTTTTCCTCCTTTGCGTAGTTTCCTCCAAGTTACCTTTTCCTGTTTCTTTACTTTGGCTTCTGTCTTTCATATTAGAGGCTTTTTCCTCTCTCAAGTATCTGATAATCCTTTACTGTCTGCTCAGGCTCCAGTAGCAAACCAAAGAGCTCATTGGGAGCTTTGAGCTTGAGGGGATCGCTTGTCAACTTCATTGGATTGTTTGTTGGAGAACAATTTCAGTGTGTTAGTCTGTCCTCTGGCTGGTCCCCAGACAGTCTCTACCAAACTGCTACCTGAAGGATGAAGGTTTGGTTGCCAGCATTCTGGAGCCACATGGATGATCAGGACTGGAAGTCTCAGGACCCTATATTTAGTATCACACAATAAGTGATTTTCATTGTTTATGGTCTGGTACTCATCCCCTCAATTGTGCTGGTTGACCCCTAGTCCAGAGATCTTCTATTTTTACCCCCTTTCTAGAGAATAAACCTTCAGTCTTTGGCCACAGGTGAGGGAGGGGCAGCAGCACAGCAGCATGGGGTGGGGGAGGGAAGAATCAGAAAAGGAGACTTCTGAGAAGGAGTGACCAGTGAAATTGAAGGACAACCAGGAGAGAGTGGTATCCCTGAAGCAAGTGAAGAAGAGGTTTTAGGGAAGAGGGAGTGATCACTTCTGTCAAATAGTCTGAGGAGTAAGATGAGCACAGAGAACTAACCATTGGACCTGGCAGTGCAGATGTCATTGGTGACCTTGATGAGAGATGTCTCCTGGATGCGTGGGGACAAAAGCCTGGTTGGAATGAGTTCTAGAGAGAATGGTAGGAGAGCAAATGGTGACCTTGAGTGTGGACAATTCTTTCCATTTGATTTCATTCCTTCTGAAAACAACCCTGTGAGATAGGTAGTCATCCCCATTTTAGAGATTTGGAGGAGAGGAAGCAAAGTCTCAGAGAGGTTTAAGTGAATGTGCTCATGGCTTCACAGCTCGGTGCTTCTAAAAACAGTGTTCATCTAATCTTTCTTATACTAGGCATTCCCCCCAAACCCCACCTTCTGGTTCCAGAGATACCTGGTCCTTTTGGTTCCTGAGGCTTTGTAGTGTAAATTACATTGATTCTCCTCTTCCGAGTTGCTAGCTGAGGATTCAGCATTCTTGGGCCCACTAAGTTAGTCATCACTTATCTTGTCCTTCAGCTTTCAGCTTCTAAAATTTTGAGATTGTTGTCTGAGCTGCCAAGAGGGATTTCAGGCCCCAGTGAACCTCTTCCGGACTTCTGGTGCCCGTCTTCATCTCCTTCGCTGATTCTTCCTCATCTCCCCAAATTCTAGGACTCAGTCCTTGGACTTCTCTTTCTTCCTGGGTGATTTCATTCAATTTCCTGGTTTTAAATACCTTCTTCATGCCAATGACTCCCACATTATATTTCCAACCTGAACCTCTCCTTTGATCTCCAGGTTCCTGTATCTACTTGCCTACTCAACATCTCCACTTAGTTACTTAATAGGTATTGCGAATGTGACATGTCCAGTACTCAACTTCTAATTTTCTCCCCCAGACCTTCTCATCCCACAGTCTTCTTCCTTGCGTAAGTGTAGCTCCCAGGAAAAACCCTTGAAGTCATCCTTGACTCCTTTCTTTTTCTCACACCACTCATCCTATACATCAGTTCTTGTTAACTCATTCCAACTTGGGTTTGGATCCTGCTTCCCCTATATACTGAGTGACTGTATGAGTTTTCTGTGGCTGCTATAACAAATTACTACAAACTCAGCAGCCCACATAACAAATTTATTATCTTACAGTTCTGTACATCAGAAATCTGACAAGTCTCTTTGGACTAAAATCAAGGTGTTGGCAGGGCTGCATTCCTTTCTGTTGGCTCTGGATAGGATCTGTTTCCTTGCATTTTCCAGCTTCTAGAGGCCACCCATATTCCCTGTCTTGTGGCCCTTTCCTCTGTCTTCAAAGCCAGCAAAAGAAAGTTGAGTTCTTCTCACACTGCATCACTCTGACCTTTTCTTCTGTTTGCCTATTCCATTTTTTTCTTGTTTGGGACTTTTAGTTTTTATCTTATATACTATTATACCACTTGAATTAAAATTTAAAAAAATTTATTGAGGTAACATTGGTTTAGAACAATGTATTAGTTTTATATGTACATTATATTTCAACTTCTGTGTACACTACAGTGTGCTCAATACCAAAGTTTAGTTTCCATACATCACCACACAGTTGATCCCCTTTACTCATTTCGCCCTCCCCACCACTTCCCCTTAGGTAACCACTACTCGGTTCTCTGTATCTCTGTGTTTGTTTTCGTATGGTTTGGTTTGTTCATTTTTTTGTTTATTTTTTGTTGATTTTTGTATTCCACATATGAGTGAATTCGTATGGTGATTGTCTTTCTCCGTCTGATTTGTTTCACTTGGCACAATGCCCTCAAGGTCTGTCCACGTTGCTGCAAATGGGAGGATTTCATCCTTTCATGGCCTAGTAGTATTCCATTGTACTGTACCACATGGACAATGTCCATTGTCCATTCATCCATCGATGGACACCTAGGTGTTTCCATATCTTGGCTATTGTAAATAGTGCTGTGATGAACATAGGAGTTCAGATATCTTTTCCAATTAGTGTTTTTGTATTCTGCAGATAAATACCCGGAAGTGGAATAGCTGGATCATATGATAGTTTTAGTCTTAAGTTCTTGAGGACTCTCCATTCTGTTTTTCATATTTGCCTATTCTGTTTATAAAAATCCTTTATTTTTTTCGTATTTGCCTATTCTAGTTTTAAAGATCCTTATTATTATTTTTATTATCTGGGCCCACTTGAATAATCCAGAATGATCTCCCCATCTAAAGGTCCTTAACTTAAATGTGCAAGGTTCCTTTTGCCATGTAAGGTAACATATTCGCAGATTTGGAGATTAGGATGTGGACATCTCTGTGGGGCCATTATTCTGTCTCCACAATGACCTTAGGCTCTTTTTAACCTTTCTCCCTTGTTCCACTAGGGATCCATTATGTTTGGCAAGGTGCCTGCACTGGGTTCCTGTCCTCTCTCCTAACTTACCCCTGCCAGCGACCAGAGTTAGGTGGGGAACTGAGAAGAGGAAGTTTCTTAACTTTCATTTCCTAAATATCTTTTATTACTGACTCAAGGGAGGTATGATTACCCCCACTTTTTAGGTAACGAAACTGAGGATCAGAAAGGCTTTTGTTCTAGATGAGTGGGCAGGTGGCAGTTCCTCCTGGGTGTGTATCTGCCTCTAACATGTTGCCTATACATGAGGCAGTATGTGCCCATATCTGGGATGAGAAGTGTGTGTGTGTGTGTGTGTGTGTGTGTGTGTGTGTGTGATGTTGTGCACCTATTTGGCTCTGTGGCTTCACCCTGGTGGATCCCTAAGCCTCCCTGCCCCCAGGTTGGAAAAGGGGTACCTCTACTTCTCCATCCCCCAGCTGAGTGTACTTCCTGGACCCCCTGGGCTGGGAATGCAGCCTCACAACCCCACAGTGGGTGGTGGGTCTGGCTTCCGAGTGCAGGCTGCCACACTATACACGGGAGCGATAGTCCCAGAAATCGGTGGCTCAGTGATCTTTGCAAGATGTCGATGAGCAGTTCCGAGAGAGGGCAGGAGGTGAAGGGAAGAATTTCTTTTGTTTGTTGCCATCCCCTCGTGCTACCTCCTCCCAGGAGGAGGAGGGGAGTGTGTAGGTCGCCTGCCTCTCCTGCCCCTTGGCTGCCCCATCAACATGCAGGGCCCGCTGCTGCAGAGAGGGTCCTTGCTGGCTTTGTGCCTTCAAGGTTACGGCCAAGGTGGCTTTGGCAGAGTAGAGAGGGGTGTTAGCTAGGCCTCACCAGGCCCTGCCGGGGAACAGGGTCCAGGCAGAAATCCAGGCTTCCCAAAGCCTCCCACTATGTGTATGGCTCTTAGCAGTGCCCTGGCCTCAGGACGGCACCTAATTTCCTTTGAAAGCCTCATGTGCCCTTTCAAGCGCCAGCCCCTGTGCTAGGCGCCCAGGGACTTGCTGTCGAGTAGTAGAATTAGACCAGAAATGGTCAAGTGTAACAAGATGTGATGACAGTGGCTGCAAGGAAGAAAACAGTATTGGGGGACCACAGGGCTGGGAGGACTTGCCCTTGTTTATTAGGGTGTTGGAGGGGGAGTTTGCTCAGGGAAGTTGTGTAGAATTTTTCCAGGTGGAAAGGAGACAATTTCACATGCAAAGCCCCAGAGGTGTGAGGCTCAGGACCACAAAGGTCTTGTCTTGGTATGGTGAGCCTGGGAGAGGGTGTGGTGGAGGCCGCAGTTAGAGGAGGGGGAGGAGCCGACAGAGGTGGGCTGGAGCGCGACGCGGGGAGGGCGTCCAGATGGTGACTGTGTTTCCTACCAAACTAGAGTTTGGCCTTTCCCGGAGGTCCCCACGTCTTGCGTGTTTGGAGGGAGTGGCATGGTGAAATCTGTGCTTTGGCTTCTTTGAGGAAGGTGGGTTGGAGGGGGAAGACTGGTGGGGAGGAGACCAGACAAGAGTCTCTTGGGTGCTCTGGGTCAGATTGGAGGTAGAGGTACTGAAGAAAACAGTGCCCAGAGGCAGCTGGAGCCAGACGTGGCAGGCTCATTGCCACCTGGCTCTGGGGCCAGACAGAGCTGGACTCTGGGGGGCTCCCAGGATTCTTCCTGGATGCCAGGGTCCACAGTGGACTCCTTAAGCAAGAGAAGAAGGACAGGAGACTTCAAGAAGATGACAGTGAGCCCACCTTTGGACAGGTCACTGTTGGAACACAGAGGAGCATGTGACCAGCAGGCAGTTAGAAATGCAGGTCCAGATTTTAGGAGAGAGATCCAGGCCAGAAATGAGGGCTTGCTGAAAGGCAGTGCCTGAGGTGGGGTGCAGGTGTGTCCACCAGGGAAGGAGAGCAGAAAGAGGAGAAAGAAGGGAGAGAGGGTAGAAGTTGCTGCCTGGGAAACACTGTCATTTCAGGAGTAAGCAAAGGAGCCCTGGGCTTCCCTGGTGGCGCAGTGGTTGAGAGTCTGCCTGCCGATGCAGGGGACGCGGGTTCGTGCCCCGGTCCGGGAAGATCCCACATGCCGCGGAGCGGCTGGGCCTGTGAGCCATGGCCGCTGGGCCTGCGCGTCCGGAGCCTGTTCTCCGCAATGGGAGAGGCCATGACAGTGAGAGGCCTGCGTACCGCAAAAAAAAAAAAAAAAAAGGAGCCCTGACAGGAGACAGAGGAGGTGAAGTCAGAGGAGCAGAAGGAAAACCAGGGGAGCACAAGGTTTTGTAGCCAAGAGAGGAGGAAAGGCTCAGAGAAAGTCTAAAGCAAAGTCATTGTTTCTGGCAATTTTGTGGTCCTTGGAGACCTACAGTTTCTAAGTATTTGGGTCAGGAGGGACTGAGGGGGACATTTTATTCAATTCTCAACAGGTGGTTTGGAGAGCCCACTGTGTTCTCAGTGTTATGCTGCATCCTTGGTCTCTCCTTCCTACCAGGATATGTGTCTGGGTCCCAGGGAATTGAAGAGGCTGGTGGAAAGAGCTGCTTCTGAGAAACTCCACCTGGCACTGGAGTGTGAGACTGCACTGCTGGGATGCCCCCAAGAGGGTCACTTAGAAAGTGGGGACAGAGGAGGGGCAGAAGCTGCTGTTGCTCACCACAGTCCGCGGCCACTCCTTTCTGGGCTGCACGTGGCTGGACTACATTTCCTAGCCTCCCTTGTGATTAGATGTGGCCATGTGACCGAGTCCTGGCCAATGGTATATGATCAGGGATGATGTGGGCACTTTGAGCCATGGACCCTTAGAACCTCCCTTGTGTAATCCTTGCTCTCTTCTTACATTTGCTGTAAAACAGAGAGGGCTCTGGGCTCCTAGAGGAGGGTGGAGCCACACGATACAAAGAGACTGAGTTGGTGAATGACTCTGTGGTGCCGACACCCCATCAGGCTGTGCTGTGAGCAACAGATAAACTTTTATTGTGTTCAGTACGTGAGATTTAGTTATTTATCCGTATAGCAACTAATGTCAACCTAACAAATACAGAGATTTTCTCCCCTTGCTGGCCAACTGCATGCAGATGTGGTACCTCAAGGCTTGAGAGCCTGGAGTGGGTGGAGGGGACCAGTGCAGGCCCTAAGGCTGGCCAGTGGGGAGGTATCCAGGAGAAGGGTTGGCGCCCCCTAGCAGAGGGGATGGTGCTGGGCAGAGGCCCATGGGTGGCCGACTGGACCTGTACTTTGTACTCGAGCACACGTGACACATTTCTCGGGGATGGCCAGAGATACTACTGTTGTCTAGGGGTGGTCCTGCAAGTACAGTGGGCAGAAACGGAGGTTATCACTCTAGTATTATTAAGTGTGTAATAGAATAGGGCCTGGCACATAGCGAATGCCTCTTCAGTATAGATATTTGTGGCTCTGAGGTTGGACCAGTGGAGTGCCAGAGATGGGCCTAGGAGACAAGGCGGATGAGGGTGGAGCGAAGGTGGACACCACTAGTCGTTGGCTTCAGGAGCTGTAACAGAAGCAAATATTTGGGCGCAGGGATTGCTTAGCTTTCTCCTTGGAATCAGCAGACTCACAGAGGCTTGGATTAATTTGAAGAAATTTACTAGCAGAGTTTGTGGCAGATAAAACAGTTTGCTTATTTCACACTTGTATGGCCACCTGCTAGGAACTGTTTGTTCAGTTTTGGATTCTTTAATTAAAATCAACATAAAACAGATTGAAAACATCCCAAGAAGGGGATGCTTGATTTGCTGGAGGATATTGCAGAAAGATGGAGCAAAGTGGTTCAAAAAGCGCTTAGTCACCAAGCAAGCGGAGGGGTAGAAACATGTAGCCTGAGTATGTGTGGGGTTCGTGTATGCATGTGCATGTATGCAAGTGGCCGTCAGGAGGTGTAGAGGACTCACATGAGTCTTTCCATGATTATGGTGGGCTGGGGTGGAAAAGTGAGAAGTGCTCTTTGCTTCCACCACTCGGAAAAGGCCAACTCCATTTTTTTCTTTTAACAAATAGTCATTGAATTCCTCTGTGTCAGAAATTGTGAATAACATGCAATCCCTGTCTTCAGGAAAAGAGACAGGAAAGTGAAGTAGAAATGGTAATCCAGTGTGTGCTAAAGTGCTGGAAGAAGGGTAAATGCAGGGTGCCAGGGGAGCCCAGAGTGGGATCACCTGACCCTAAACTGTGGAAGTGGTGAGGGGCTCAGGTCAGACTTCTGAGAAGAAATGACATTTACCTCAGCTGAGGTCTGATAAATGGATAGAAATGATTCAGGTTCAAATGATGTATCGATTAGCTATTACTACCATCTGCTGTGTAACAAGCATCTATAATATCTCAATGGCATATAACAATTACCGTTTATTTAGTTTATGCTTCTGTGAATTGGCTGAAGGTCAGTTAATCTGGGCTGGGCCTGATCAGGCAACACTGCTCCATGAGTCTCTTATCTTCCTCCTGGGACCAGCAGGCTAGCTTGGGCATGATGGAAAAAGCACAAAAGAGTCAGCCCAATCAGGCAAGCACTTTTTAAACCTTTAGTCATGTCACTCCTGTTAACATTTCATGGGCCAAAGCAAGTCATATGTCTGGACCCAAGGTCAAGTGGAAAAGAAATATATTCTACCTCTTTAGTGGGGTAATATCATACTCCATCTCTTTAGAATGGTGGCACTTAATACAATCTGTCACACATGGGTGGATGCAGGGTGATGGTGGTGGTGCGATATTACAGGGTAAGAGAAGGGCATGCACAGGCTTGGGCTTGGCACGTGGGGAACTGCCTGGTAGGGGCATTGAATATGAGGAGGGGCTTGCAAACTGGAGGCTCCTGGAAAGGCCTGAAGGAGGAGATGAGGAAGGGTCTTATCTGTCAGCAGAGCTTGGGGATATTATCTCCTGGGCAGAACGAAGCACTGATGGGTTTTAAGCTGGGGAGTGACATGGCCAGAGTTCTCTGCTCTGGCTTCAGAGTAGAGAACAGAATGAAGGGGACACAGGGAGAGGGTCAGAAGACCAGTTAGCAGACTTCGAGTCACTCAGCTTCCTTGGGAGTTGATCTCATGATCAGGGGACCCAGGTCGTGAGCCCTCCTCTGCTTTTATAAGGGTTTTTCTAAATGCTTACCGATCTTTAACTCTCGGCATGTCAGCACATAAGCAAAAAGTCCCACTGCTGCCAAGGCAAATGGATCAGCTGAGTTGGTTAAACATGAGGAGGTTTGTGTGTCCTGAGGCATCCCATCCACCTTGGCCTTGACTCAGTGCAGTTGGTCCACTGAACCTTCCTCATCTTTCTACAGGCCCCACCAGCAATTGGACAGCCAGAAACTAGAGGCCTCTACCCTTGTAAGAATCACTCAGCTCACCCTGAGATGGTCTACCCCACCCCGTTCCTTCCCTTTTGGGGCCACCACACTCTGTAGACACAGCTGTCTGCCTGCCAGAGATTTTGGGTCCCAGGGCGCTGTGGGGAAGGCTGAGCCCAGTGCCTGTTTCTGGGCACCTGGTTTTAACTCCTGATTTTGAGCTAGCCACATTACATTTTGTACCCTGCACCTAGTGGCCTTGGTACAGGGTCCAAAGACATGGATTTGGGACTTAATTTAGCTCCTTGCAAGCCCTGTGATCTTGAACAAGTCACCGGAGCTCTCTGGGCCTTGGTTCTCTCATCGCTGGTTTATCCCAGCAGGTAAAGTCATCGAATAAGGTCATGGGTGTGGAGGTTCCTGGTAAACCTCTCATCTCTCAGTCCGCTGCCCGGCATATCTATACGCATCCCTGAAATGGCAGCTGAGAACGACCTCTTCTTCCTGAGGGCCCAGGGGGACCTCTGCTAAACTCTCATGGCTTTAAACATGGCTCCCACTAGAGTGGCTGCTGCTCATCAATGTCTTTTCATCTCTGAGCCCCCAGCCCCTGGCAGGTCCTAGGTAAACAGTGTTGAAGAAATAAATGTTAACTCTCATTCACCTAATCTGGCCTGGAAAATTCATCCAGTCCCCTCCTCCTTCCTCTTCTGAAGACACTTCCACCTTGTTGCCCCCCAGACTGCCACTTCCGTCTCTCTCACCCTCTCTCCTCCCCGGGACCACTGCCTCTGTGTCTTGGGCCTGAGCATGGCTGTAGGGACTCTAGTGTGCCTCCTGCCCTACCTTCTAGCCCCTGAGGCCCCTGAGGATGAGGACAGCCATCACTTCTGTCCCATCCATACCCCTGACCTCCTCAGCTGGTCCTCAGGACCAGCTGTCACACCCCAAGTGTATGAGTTGTGATGTTGACAGCCCCATGTCTTAGCTTGGGCGATCATACAAAATACCGTAGATGGGGTGGCTTAAACAACAGACATTTGTTTCTCACAGTTTTGGAGACTGGTAGTCCAAGATCAAGATGCCCACAGATTGGGTGTTCCTTATAAGGGCGCTAATTCCATCAAGAAAGTCCCACCCTCACAACCTCATCGGAACCTAATCGCCTCCTGAAGGCCCCGCCTCCAAATACCATCACACTGGGCGCTAGGGCTTCAACATATAAATTTGGTGGGGGGGACACGATTCAGTCCATAGCACCCAGGCAGCTCCGTGTTTGGATTTCTCCCTCCTCCCTCCCACCTCAGCCCTTATCAGCAGTGGCCTTGTAAAGCACTGGACAACAGGGGCACAGTGGACCGGTCATGGGCTTGTGACTGAAGTCTGAGGTTCAAGACATCCCAGTGCCACTCACTGGCTGTGTGGCCTGGAAAACTCACTGACATCCTGTGAGCTCAGTTTCTGCATGTAGAAAGTGAGGAGGATTTAACTACTACTGCTAACTATGCCTTGTGTGGAAGGTACAGTGTGTGCTTGGTTACCAGGTATGAAAATCAGCATCGCCACCACCATCATTACATCATCACAGTGCTGGGGCTGCCAGTCCTTGAGAGCTTGTCATGGTCCAGATGAAGCTGACTCTTTATGAATGTTACCTCATCAACCCACACACATTTCTGCAAGACTCATCTTCTTGTTTCCAGGTGCCTCCTGCCTGCTTTGGGGGTTGCTGTGAGGAACAAGGGAAATGATGCATGTGTATGTGTGGATGTTAATCATTACTGGGGTTAGGGGAGGGCAAGTGGGGGAGATAGGGAGGAAGGGCTGGATGAGCCCTCCCACCTCATTTTAGGAGAAGCAGCTCAGATAAGAGAAAACTGCTTGGATTCTAGAGGCAAAGACAGCAGGTTTGAATCCCAACCATGCCACTTTCTACTGTGAGGTTTTGGGCAAGACACTTAGCTGCTCTGAGCCTCAGTTTCTTTATCTGCAAAATAGGGTAAGATTCTCCACCTTGAAGATGTAATGAGATAAGGAATAAACACAGAGCAATCAGCAGTGAGCATAACGTGTACTGTGTACTCTATAGATTGTAAAGTGGTGGTTAGCTGGCTCACAGGACGTCCTCAAAAATGAAACTTCCCTTTCTGGATTTTATTTTTATTTGATCATCGTCAAATGGGTTTTCAGAGCAGGTAAAGAGGGTTCTGGTCATCCAGAGGAGAAATTGGGGCTCAGAAAGGGCAAGTGACTTGCCCAAGGCCACGAGTGAGCAATCATGAGGTGCCTCCTGACCCCGGGCCCCAGCTCACGTCCGGCTTCAGTGACCTTCCTGACCCAGCCACTTGCCTCCTGGTGTCTTTGTGCTGGTTCTGGGCCTGGGGCAATAGCTGGGACCCTGTGGTGTCCAGTGACTGGCCTGGGCCCTCTGTCCTCTCCCCTGCCCGCTGTCACCGGCTCCCTGGAGTCCGGTCCTCGGCTGGCCGAGGGGCCCACTGCAGTGAATCAGCCTCCTTTGTGGCGTTGATTAGAGGCCTCCTCCTAGAAACATCAAAGCTTCAATTAACATGGGCTGCTTGCAACCCTCTTGCAAACCTCTGATAAGAATAGAATTTTCTCTTGGAAAATGGATTTTTATTTAGTTGTGTGTACTGTTGGTTAAATGACCTACTCTATACACTGGTGCTGAGATTCTGGGGACAATTAGGGGGTTCGTCAGGAACTGGTTATCTGAAGGAAACAGGCGCTAGGCTGTTTAGCTGTCTAATATCCTAACGGGGCAGGGGGGCAGAGGCAAATTTAAAAAAAAAGGTTTCTCTCCTTCTCCAGACACGGGGTGCTGAGGGCGTTAGCTGAGTTGGGGCTTTGTGGAGGGAGGTGGGGTAGCCCCAGCTCATGCTCTCCTGGGGGTGTGGCTGTGTCGGGGGGTCCCAGCCTTGTATCTGCACTGCTGTGTGCGTGTGTGTGCGCGTACGCGCGCCTGCCTGTTCGTGCCAGTTTCTAGATGCTGCTGAGAGCAGAGCCTGGCCTCTTTCAGGGAGGCCTGAGGGAAGCTGGCCACTGGGTAGGGATGGGCAGGACGTCAGGAACACAGCAGGGCTGGGGACCCCTGAGTCGGGGAGAATGGGAGGCTAAGGTTTGTGGGCCCCTTACTTTTTTGTCGACCACTTCTCCTATTAAACTTGGCCTCTTCCACGGGATGGGGGTGGGATAACTTTTGGGAAATGCTGTCTCCTCAACCTCATTGGCTCTGGGGAAGAAGAAACACTCTTCCCCCAGCCCAGGGTATAAATGCCTTTCCTCTGAGTAGCAGAGACACAGGTCACTGAGGGGTCATTGGGTCCATACCCCTGACTTAGGCCACCATTGTGCTTGCATGTTTTTGGTTCTGAAGATCCTTTGGAAAAGGGGAGTGTTCTATTCCTGCCAACTCTTCTTGGGTTTGAAAAGTTCTGCCTGTTGTCTAACCGCATCCCTCCACCTGTACTCTTAAGTCTATCAGGAATCTGATGGAGTGGGGGACTTAGGGTTCAGGGAGTGGCCTGCTTGGGAGAGGGAGTGTTTAGTGGGGGGACGGGTGTGAGGGGATGTCTGGGGAGAGCAGAGAGCAGGAATATGAGGAAGAGCAGCTCACTGACCAGCATCTCTTCCTCAAGTCAGGGAAGCCTGGCGTGGCATGACTGTATTGATTCAATTATTCCCTACAATGTAAAACTTTGCATTTGTTTGATAGCAACAAACAGAGTTGAAAGACATACAAAAATAAATGATCTGCAAGTTAATATGGATGAATGGGCATCTATGAATTCGAGGAGGGAGGTTTTGTTTTACATTGTAAAATCAATAGTGTGCAGAACAATGTCCTAACTTCCCCCCGGGACCCCAACAAACCCTCCCATATCGATCGCCATGCAAATTAATTGAATTCATAAAATCCACATTGCTGGGTAATTGATGCTTCTTATAATTACCTCCGAGTTATGAGCTTTTAGGGGATTGCATTGATTCCTGGGCAGCAGGGAGGGCAGGGCAGGGCAGGGCAGGGGAGGGACAAGGCTGGGTTCCTGGAACTGCTGGCAGCAGCTGCCCAGGTGGGCATTGGGCAAGCCAGGGATGGTCAAGGCTTGGTGGGGGGTAGGGCATTTGCCTGGTGGTGGAGGGATCCTCATCCCACAGAGTTTACTGACCCAGCCTGCATGAGGCTGGGAGTTGGGGCAGACCTGAGCAGCTACACTTGGACATTTGAAGGACCTCCAGGAGGATGGCTGCTCCTGGGAAGCCGAGACTATTCAGGGAGTAGTAACAGCAAACACTCATTTAGCATTTATTATGAGCCAAGCATTGTTCCAAGTACTTGACACGTATAGGACTCATTAAATCCTCAAAACAACCTATGAGGCATGTACTATTACTGTCCCCCTTTGATTATTGAAAAATGAAAAAAAGAGGCACAGAGAGGTTAAGTAAAATTTCCCAAGGTCACACAGTGGCAGAGCTAGAATCCTCGGCCACCAGCTAATCCATGAATGGGCTTCAGGAGCAAATCTCCGTAGGCCACATGAGCAGTCTGCATGTCAGTGCATATGAGTATTTTTCAGAGGAAGGGTCTGTAACTTGCATCAGATGACCACTGAGGCAAATATCTGTTGTAGAAACATTGTTTCTGTTATTTGTACAGTGGTGAGCATTTGGATCCACATTCTAGCACAATGAACTGTGTGACCTTGGAGAAGTCACCTTAATTATCTGAGCCTCTTCTACAACTGCAAAACCAGGAGGGGCGGGTGTTCCCCTGGCTTGTTTGCAGCTCTGGCAGTCTCTGACTGACAGAGTGTTTATCTCCCAGGAAGCCCTGAGCTGAGGGGAATGTGGGGCAGAAATTATGCCCATTGTACAGATGAGGAAACTTAGACACAGAGGGGCTAGTTCACTTGTGGAAGATCACATGGCAGGTTGTGGCAGGGACATGAGGACAGGTGGAGCCAGTCTGCAAGCCAGACACAGCTCAAGCCACCTCTCTTGTCTGCCTAGGGACCCTCCCATGTGGATCAGCGAAACCCAAGGCGAGTCTGATACTAGGCCCTGCAGCCTGCACCTTGGCCCCTCTACCTGAGGGCCACACCCCAGGTTGGCCCTGAAGAGCTCCCTGCTCCCCACTGTGGCTGCTTGGGAAAGCCATTGCTCCTCCCTGGGCTCAGCCCTTTCTCTGTGCGATGACCAGGCTTTGGGAGCTGTGAGTGGGGCCGGCAAGGGGTGCTCGTGGCCACAGGGTGGGAAGGCTGGGTTGGAGCCCAGAGGGAGGCAAAGTATCCTAACAGATACTCTCTCCTGGGTGATGCTGGCCTCCTCTCGTCCTTTCCTGGGCTTGGTGGAAGGTGAGGGCTGGCCATTTGTGTTGCCCCTCCCACGTCCCTGGCTCTGTTTTGGAGCTGTTTAGGCCGACGTTCATAGTGACTCATCCCCTGATTGGTGGAGTCTGGCCTAGTAGAGCTTGAGCGCCATGAGTCGCTATCCGTGCTGGGGGCTTGGCCTGGCTCCAGGTCCTTGCCAGGGCTGTCTGGGCTGGCCAGGTGGCACTCACAGCAGGGAGAATGGGGCTCAGAGTTCAAGGTGGTGACTGGGGTAGATTGGCAGCTCAGCCCTCCCTCCCTGTGGCTGGAGCTTCTGCCTGGCTCTTGAGGGCTTGGTGAGGGAGGATGCGAGCAGAGCTCCTCGTTGGCACTAGGCAGCAGCCTGACTCTCCATCTCCCAGAAGGTTTGGGGCTGGGAGGGTACCTGCTCCCTCTAGGGCAGCCACCTCTGCAGAGAAAACAGGGTCTGTGGCATGCTCAGAGGCTCCAGTCACTGTCACAGCCTCCTTGCCTACCCCACCCCCTCCCCCTCCCCACTGGTCTGAGGCTCAGGCTCTGCTAGGGTGTCCTTCCCAACACCAGTCACAGATCTGGAGAAGGGACTCAGAAGGCTGAGTCATCGAGGCCCCCAGGCAGCCAGCCAGGGGGTGGAACTTTCCTGACTCCATCCTGGTGTCCAGATCATGAGCTCCTGAATGACCTTGAAGTCTGTCTTCTGGACTCATGAGTCTTGAGAGACGGGAGGGATCTTACGAGATCATCCAATCCAACTTCCTCCCCAAAATGAGGCTCCGAGAGGTCCTATGACTTGCCCACAGCTGGGACATGTATGTTTGAGTCTTCAGGCCAAGACCTCCAACTCAAGTTCGGGTTCTTTCTATGACACCAAAGGCCACTAGCCAGCCCCGTCTCTTCTCTGGAAGACTTCTGGGCGTCTCTGGGCGGGGGCATCTGGTGAGGAGTCTTTGCTCCCCTTCCTCTCTCCCTACCTTCACCCCAGAGAATCCTAAGACTTCATGGAGATTGAGGACATGGTGGAAGTCTCCTGCCTTGCTGCCTGGGCTTTCCCCTCAGGCCGCTGGGCCCCCCCCACCCCCCCCCCACCCCCCCCCCCCCCCCGCCCCGGGCCGTGAAGAGCACAGGCTTCTAGATCTGACTAGAGTCCTTCCTCCCGCCCTTCTGAGGGTGAAGCCCAGACGCCTTCAACATACCCTAAGGCAGAGATGGCTCTAGGACAGCCTAATTAGGTGAAGTTGATGAACTCATCAAAAATGTGTTTAATTAAGATTGAGAACAAATTGTGGGATGGTTGATGTTCCTCTGTCTCTTCTCTCTCCCTGCAGGAGAGGAATTCTCTCTGCCCACACTGAGCCCCAAGAAAGGACTAGGGTGAGGTCTGGCATGAGGCCTAGAGTGAAGGACACCCTCAGATCATCCTTACATCTATCTGTTTGTCCATCCTTACATCTATCTTTTCGTCCATCCATCCGTCCACCTACTCATTCATCCACCCATCTATTCATCCATTTTTCATCCATCCATCCATCCACCCATTCATCCATCTACCTGCCCACACATCCATCTGACATGTCTTTATCCTACTCTGTGCAGGCACTGTGGTGGGAGGTATACTCGTGGTTACTGAGATGAATGAATGCTGGATGGTTGGGGGGCCGTAGGTGTAGAGGAGGAGGACAGATTATCACCCCATGTCAGAATTTCTTGGGGTTCCCAACAATTGTTACTTGAGGAGAAGGCCTCAGAAGAATGGACCTTCCTCTGTAAATGAAATTGGGCTCCCTGAGCTGTTTAAATTCTGTGCTATAAGAACATGGCCTTATTTGGTATCACAGGTGCCATTGTCTCAATCATCCCGCACATTTGAGGAGGACTCACCAGGCCTGTTCCACCGTGATTTCATTTAACTCTCGTAGCAACACTGTGGATCTGATGCTGTTATTACCCCCATTTCACAGAGGAGGAGACTGAGGCTTAGAGAGGTTAGCAGAGCAAAGGTGGCTAGTGAGTAACCCAGGGTTGTGATGAGAATGAATGAGGTCAAGGACAAGATTTGCTCTGTAAACAAGCCTGCAACTACTTAGAATTGTTATGGGACAGGAATGACCAGTGTCCTCTTTTTTTTTTAAACCTTTCCTTTTAAGCTCCCCTGCAAATTATTTCAGGCCCTAAAGGAAATGGGCAACTTGGGAGTCAGAAGGTAAATAAAAAATGGGAAATCCCCAGCCAGACCTGCTCTCCTGGCTTCAAGGGGTGAGTATTCCAAGATTTCAACTTTGAACTTGATGTTGTATATTTATTTCTCATTTGATTCTCATGTAATGAGACTCTTTGCTGTGCCATGAGAATAATATCCAAGGAAGCCAGGCTTATCATCATCATTTTACAGATGAGAAACGGAGGCAGAATCAAGGTCACTTGTGCAATATACCCCAGGTAGTAAGTGGTAGACTGAGGTTTAAGGCCAGGTGAGGCAAATGTCATTTTGTTCTCACTTCTACCCTGGCCTGCCCGCTAGCCTAGGCAAGCTACACAACTGTGTCAATGTGGGAAGAGCTGGGGATGATGGGGACCTACTTTTCCTGGGAATTCTGAACAACCCAGGCCCCGCCCATGCCCTCCATATCCAGGCCTGCTGTGGGCGTCATTCAGAACTCTGTCTGCTGCAGTACCTGTTGACGTCCTGCCTTGGTGCCTCTACATCTTCTCCTCACCTTCCCTGCTGCGGGCTCTGAGTTTACAACACAGGTCCCCAAGGGCCATTGTTGGGGGTGTGGCTCTAGACCCGACTGCAAGCCCCTGTATCAGCTCCCCATTGCCTTGTAACACATTATCATACACTTCAGGATCTTAAAATACAGGTTTATTATCTCACACCCTTTCTGTGGGTCAGGAACTCAGGAATGGCTTAGCAGGGTGGTTTTGGTTCCAGGTCTCTCATGAGGCTGCAGCCAAGATCGGCTTTCGAGCCAGGGCTGCATCATCTGAAGGCCTGACTGTGGCCAGAGGAGCCACTTCCAAGATGGCACACTCACACACCTCGGCTCCTTGCTGTGTGGGCCTCTCCGTAGGACTGCTTGAGTGTCTTCACAGTATGGCTGCTGCCAGAGTGAGTGATCCAACAGAGAGCAAGGAGGAAGCTGCAGTGTTCTTTATGGCCTAGTATCTGAGGTCACACTGTCACTTCTGCCACGTTTTTGTTGTTAGAAGCAAGTCACTAAGTCTGGCCCCACACGAGTGGAGGGGACTTCATTTTTAGAAGGGAGGAGTGTCATAAAAGATCGTGGACATATTTTAAAAACCACCACACTCTCAACTGCTCTTTTTTGCTGGTAAAGATAAACCACCCAGTTTTTACCAGACACCAACCAGGGCTCCACCAAACTGCTCTTTGGGGAAAACTGCCCCCATTGTTGCTCACAGCTTCTTTTGAGTGCTGGGTGAGTCTGCAGCCTCATCTCATCAACCCAATCTCCTCATTCTTGGCATTTGAGGCCTCCCTGCTACAGCTTAAATCTGCCTTTCCAGCCTACCTCTAGCCATTTCCTTTTATTCTAATGCTATGTTTTCTATTTATTCTTTATAAGAATAATGGCTGACATTTATTTTATAAACATTTAAAAAATTATTTATTTATTTTTGGCTGTGTTGGGTCTTCATTGCTGCACATGGGCTTTCTATAGTTGCAGTGTGGGGGGCTTCTCATTTTGGTGGCTTCTCTTGTTGCAGAGCATGGGCTCTAGGCACACGGGCTTCAGTAGCTGTGGCACGCGGGCTCAGTAGTTGTGGTGCACAGGCTTTGTTGCTCTGTGGCATGTGGGATCTTCCCGGACCAGGGATTGAACCCGTGTCCCCTGCATTGGCAGGTGCATTCTTTTTTTTTTTTTTTTTTTTGTGGTACACGGGCCTCTCACTGTTGTGGCCTCTCCCGTTGCGGAGCACAGGCTCCAGACACGCAGGCTCAGTGGCCATGGCTCATGGGCCCAGCCACTCCGCGGCATGTGGGATCGTCCTGGACCGGGGCACGAACCCATGCCCCCTGCATCGGCAGGCGGACTCTCAACCACTGCGCCACCAGGAAAGTCCCTAATGGCTGATATTTATAGAGCACCTACTATGCGTCAGGCACTATACAGATGTTGTCCGTAATCCTTAAACAATTCTGCAAGATGGAAAGAGAGGTTCAGAGAAGTTAGGTAACTTGCTCAGGAACACACAGCTAGTCAGCAGCTGTGGATTCAAATCAGGCTTTCCTTTTCTGCCTCCTGCTGGGCCTCTTGCCTCTCCTCCACCTGACAGGCCCTTCCCCTCCATCTCGGCCCTTCCCAGCCTTTGAAGTATGGCTCAATAACAACCAGGGGTAGGCTTTCTCTGATGTGCCCCAAGCTGGCATTAACTGATCCAAGAGAGCTCTCCGCCCTATTAGCGTATGAGTGGCTTGAGGGCATATGTTTGTCTAATGGTCCCTGTGTCCCCAGAGTGCCCCGCACACACCTGGTACATAGTGGGAGCTCAGCAAGAATTTAGGACACAGTGAGTGGAATGGTCCCCCAGCCAACCATCTGGGATTCAGAAACCCTGCATCCCCAGCTGGGGGTGGATGCTGCAGGGATGCCCCCAGTGAGTCTCAGGCAAGGGGTCAGAAATCGGAGCCCCTCCTGGCCAGTCAGCTGTGACTGTTTTCTGCCTGCACTCCTCTGCGCAGGCCCGATGTCCTGGCCCCTCCGTGCTCCAGCCCAGTCATCTGGGCTGGCACCTGCTGGCCTCGTCTCCACCCGGTTCCCCGCCCCAGTCCCCCAGCCCCCTTTCCGGTTATCACAGCTCCCGAACTCCTTGCCCTTTCTTCCCTAAATTGGTTCTCGGTAAAATCTCTCTTTATTCGACTCCTCAGTCCTCGTTAGGTTTGTTTCTGGAATCTTTTGTTCCCCGCCTCCCCCAGCTCATCCAGGTCTCACGCCTCGGCCTCTATGCCCCGCCCCCACCCCTCCTCCGGCGGCCGGACCTGTTGCGGGTCTTCTGCGGAGCCGCCCTCCCTCCTTCTCGCTGCGCCCCTCCCTACGCCCGGCTGCCTGGCTCTCGTCTCCAAGGTTACCCAGCGACTTCACCGGGCTCTGCTTCCTCTTCCCGCCTCCCGTTTCTTAGCTGTGCCTGCGGGGAGGGTGGAAGAGGGTTGGGGCCGCCTGGAGAGATTGTTTCTCCCGCCTCCCTGGTCCTTTCAGTGTTGGTTCATCCCTTTGTCTCCTTAGCTTGCCTTCCTTTCCCCTGCCCTGTAAGCTTCCCTTTCTCTCCTGCTTTGTAAGCTTCTCTCCTCGTTTCTGTCGCTTTGTCTCTCTCCTCTTTTCCCTACTTCTTTATTTCTCCATCTTTCTTTTTCTCCCTGTCTCTCACTTTCCATCCCTCTCTGGGTATCTTTCCACGAGTCTCTCTCTATCATTTGGCCTTTGCTCTCTCTGAGTTCGGTTTTGAATCAGAAACAATAAGGAGTTATCCCTGCTCCCATCCCTGGAGGGGCCCTTAACCAGCACCCCGTCTTTTTAGGTTTTGGTGTTAAAGACTTTGCAGGAGGAAGTGCTGAGGCTGACAGGCCCTGCCTCTCCTGTGTTCGGGTGATGCTGTCCCTTGGCTGAGGTTTGCTGCATGTGCCTGTGATCTACAGGTGTCGCCTTTTTGTCACACCAGGCTGTGCACAGGACGAGCCTGGCACCGAGCCGGGCACACAGCAGGTGCCCAGTACGTGTGTGTCTCCTGAGGAGGGACTTGCGTGGAGCCTTCTGCCTCCTCGTCACATAGGTGTTATGTAACATTCTAGGGGCAATAAAGCTTTTCCCCAAGAACCTTTGGAGAGACTTTTCCAGAAATGTTAAGAGAATAATGTTTTTCCTTTAGGAAGTATCCATTTCCTTCTGCTGAAAATTTTCCATTTTTCTCTGACTTTCATATCTGTACACAGTAAATGGCCTCTATATTTCAACTTGATCATTATATCTTAATGCATCTATGTTCCTAAACTAATAGTGCTATTGTGAAGGGCCCTAAAAACAAGACATTGCATAAATTTGGACCCCCCTCACATTTTCCCCTTAGCCTCAACGTTTCTGGACTTTCCCCCCTATATGTCTCTAAACTAGAGCCCTGGGAGATTAGACTGAGATGATGGTGCTAGGCACTCGTAAATACGAGAGCAAGGAGGAAGCTGCCAGTTCAGCCAGGCTCAGCCAGCGCACCCACCAGGCCTGGTCAGACTCCATCCAGGACAGTCAACCAGGCCCAGCCAGATCCCAACTGACCCAGCTAGGCTGCCCTGAGGCTTCGGTTCCTAGTGAGCCCTTCCTGGTGCCAGAGAGGAGCTCTTTCTAGCTTCTGTCCCAGATTCCCAGGATGAGCAAAACCGTCCTAGCTCACCTATGTGTGTGTGAGGACAATCCATGCCATTCCGCCATTTTCCCCTCCCCCACAAGTATTTGGGAATACATAGTTACTGTGTGCCAGCTCTAGGCCATCCTCCACCTCCTGGGATGCTTCCTGTCGTCTATTGATCTACGACCATTGCTTTTTCAAAAATGGATGTATACTCACCTCCTCCTGGGAGCCTTCCCTGATTAACTCCATTCACTCACTCAACATGGACACTGGGAATACCTTAGTGAACAATGCAGGTGAGGTTCTTGCCTCCACAAAGCTTACATGAGAGGGACAGACAGTAAACAGAAAAATGGGTGCTGTGGGACTAATAGGGGATCATACCCTGGCTGGAGGGTCAGGGAAGGCCCAGCCCACTCTCAAAGAGGAAAGATCCTGTCCTGAGAGGGAAGTTCCAGTCTGTCTCCCCACTGACTAGTGGTGTGACCTTGGGCAAGTCACCTATCTTGGAGCTCATTTTCCTCATCTGTGAAAGAAAGGGGTTTGGTAAAAGGTCCCTTTTTGCTCTAAAATTATTGTGTCTTTACTTAAAAGCAAATTTACTTGCAGGTAAGTTTATAAACATATCACGTTATTTCTTGAGGCTTACTTGGTCATTGCAGAAAAATGTAAAATTCCAAGTAAGCATAAAGAAAAAAAGAAAGAAAAAATAAGAAATAAACACAACAAAACAAATAAAAAGGCAAACTAACAAAAAACATACACACTAATTACCCACAATCCCTCCTCTAGAGATAAGGACTCCTGGCTCTCTGGGAATCTCACAGAAGCTGGCAGTGAATCTCCCCCCAGGTCTCCAGAGATGCTCTCTCTCACACTCACCCGCTCCCTTTCCCTGTTCTGCGGTCCCAGGTCCCAGCACAAGCCCAGGCATGGGGTGGGGCAGGAGGCAACCTCAGGGAGCCCTGTACCGCTTGGGGCCTGAACACACTGTCTTTCTCCAAGGTCAGAGGGCCCCGTTGTGGCTGCCTGGGCTGGTTTGGAGTCTTGGGCCATGGCTGATGCTGAGAAGCCGTCCTTCCAGGGCTCATGGAGGAGGACCCCCCACTCCAGGCACAGACTCTGCAGGACTGGGGGGCAGCTGCTCCGGCTGGGTTCACCTCGGAGGGCGGGTGGGGCTGCAGTGCCGCGTGGGGCCGAAAGATGGCAGCACTGCACTGCCTCAGGCCAGAGCGGGGCAGCGGGAGAGGCCCGTCCAGAGGGTGTGTGTGTGTGTGTGTGCGCGCGCGCGCGCGCGCCCTCCAAGGCTTTCGGTGGGGACCACCGCTTTGACTGGGCCTCATGGAAGGTGTGGCTCATGTGGCCTTGACCCAGAGTGACAGGAGGATCATTGCGTTCTGGAGGCCTCTGCCCTGGCCTCCATCCTGGAACTGCTCCCTCCCCCAACCCCACATCACAGCAGGTCTTCCCTTGTAGATACACGGACTGGGAGGGGAGGGGAGAGGGAGGACGGCAAGGATGGCTAAAATCTCAGTTGCAGTCTCACTGCCTGGCCTCCAAGCCCAGTTCTACCACTTGCTTGCTGGATTACCTTGGGTAAGTAACTCAACCTCTCTGAACTTTCACTCTAAAAGGGGAACAATAAGGATAACGTTAGGTTTTATTATTGCTAACTATTTTCATCGCAGCTGTAAAAGACCTTTCCTCAGTGTATTAGGCCAATTCAGAAACATTTCCTAGTGGTCTTATTTCCTGTTAATCCCTGTGCTTGTCCTTGTTCCCCGGCTCAGGACCCCCAACCTCTGCATCTTTCTGCTCAGTAAGAGCTCAGCGATACCTGCCATGTATTGGGTGTGGAAGCCATCCTGGGCACTATGCATACATTTCAATGAACCCTTATAAGAAAGCTTTGAGGCACCACCTTATACAAATGGGGCAACGGGGGCTCAGAAAGATGAAGTAACTTACTTGAGGTCACACAGCAGAGCCAGGATACCACTGCAGGGGTCCTAGTCCTGGACACTCTTCCTCCAGACCCCTGGGCCCCAGTCTGCCAAGCCAGTTTGCTTCCTCCTGTTCAGATACCAGTCAGGGCCCAGACCCCCCTTCTCTGGGGTTCTGGCCCTCCTCCAAACCCTGGGTGCCGTTGGTGTAGCTGCTAAGTTCCTGAGCACTGTCGGGTCGGGGGAGAGGGCAGGAATGAGCCTCAGGCTGGCCTTGGGTGAGTGTCCTCTGCATGAGGCAGGAAGGGGACAGAGTAACTCCTGGAGGCTGGTGCCCAGCCCCACCTGTGCCCCACTCTAGTGCTGACTTGTTAGGCTGAGGGAGCTGACACCCTAACAGCGCCTCTCAGACTCCAATGAGTTGATGATGTGGAAACTGGTTATTAAGTGTAATAACAGTGCTTTGGTTTTTCCACGGTTATGCCTGTAAGTGCCTAAGTGACAGCTGGCTTGTGCCATGGTGCTGCATTCTAATTGGCCTGAGGCTGGGGCATTGTGAAGAGGCGTTGGACGGAAGGAGATCAGGAGGTGCTACCTCCATCCCTTGCCCATCTTCTGTGGGCGAGGCCTTCCAGGTCAGGCGGGAGGATGGACCCTGACTTCTGGGCCAGGGTCTGGGCTGGATGGAATGTGTGGATGCGGGACATCAAACCATGTAGTGATGTGTCTCCAAACCTACTGGATTCTCAGATGGCTGATCTCTGGGTCAACAGTTTAAGAATCGGATTAGAAATCTGGAGCGATTAGTCTTTGCCCCTAATTGCTTGTGATCTCAGGACCATAGCTTAACTCTTGGAGTTGCCCCCTCTGCACAATGAAGGGGTTGAACAGAGTTGAGTTATCCACTTAACTACAACTGTCAATGGATGGAAACTTGCTGTTAGACCTATTTTGCTTGGCTCACACAGTGCTTTACATTTACATGCCAACATTTAAAATTCTAGACTTTCTAATAGAGATCTTCATCTCTGGCGTTTCTTCGGAAATTTTAAGAATTGGTATAACACTGAGCCTGCACGCCTCCATGGCAACGATTGGCTGCAGTAATACCCCCCTCAGACAGGTTTATACTCTCCAACTTGCCACAGTCCTCACCACTCCCTATTGGACCCCAACACTGAGGGCGAGTGGCGACCATGGTTTGACTTGTTACCCTTGATCTACCTTACTTGTCTGCTTTCAGTGCTCGACCCTGCATCAGATATTCATTGGGCCTACTTTGTGCATGGCATCTTGCTTTTCATTTCAGAAATTATATGATAAGTCAAAGAGCTTAGAACCGGGAACTGAGCCCTCTATATAATCTTAGTATAAAGAGATAGGAGATATCTCCATCATCCTTTTCAGCTTAAAAATTCTAGGAGTCTGTAATACCATGGTTCTCTGATGCTGTCTCCCTGAACTAGAATAATGAAATATTTCATTTGGGCTAATCTCCATCTCCATGCTGCAGTCTGAAAGGGAGATTGTTCCCTTCCCCCTGTTCTCATCAGGCCTCACCCTGGCCCTGCAAGTAGTTTAGTCCCCCTGGGTATATGTGGAGGGGACTGTCATAATCTTACCAGGTACCCTGTGCCTCAGTTTCCTCATCTGGAAAGCAGGCTACTGGGTTGTAGACAATATTTGAGTTTTGTGTTTGAGCTTTTCAGGCTACCTATTCCATTAGTGACTGGACAAGTCACTTCATCTCCCTGAGTCTTCTCCTCTGCAAAATGGGGAATGTACTAGCCTTCTTGTATAGGAAAGTGTGTTCTGGAAACTGGAAAGTGCTAAACAAATGGATAATTTTGGCGTTATTAATTTTATATAAGTGTTATAAATGACAGAAGATATTTCCCCATCCCCTGTATGAAGGGGATGGCAAGAGAATAACGTGAAGTGATATGCATAGTGGTGCCTTGGAAGGGAAACTGTCCCTGTCCACAAGGGATTCTTGTATTGTGATTATTAATATAGTTTCACCAAATGGTCTTGGCTGGAAGCCCAAAGGGGTAGCAGCTGCTTAGACTCGGAGCTCTCCACCATTGTGGCTCATGTCTGACGTCTGCTCTAGGCAGCACCCATCTTTTCCTCCCCTCCAGGCCGGCTTTGCTCCGTCCCTTGGGACTTGTCCCAATCATCCTTCCCCCACCAGTCTTCCTGGCTAACCCAGCTCTGTCTGCACCCAATTCTGCCCTTGCTTTCTGGGCCCAGATGTCAAGGGCCATTGAATGCCCATCTTGAAGGGGTTTTAGTGATCACCTAATGATTCATTCAGTGGTTGATTATTTTTTGAGCCCCTGCCATGTGCCATATACATGTGCCACGTACAGAATAGGTACTGATCCGGGAATTGGTGTTAAAGTGTTGAATAAGACAGATGAAGTCCTTGGTTTGTGGAGTTTGTAGTGGGAGGAGACAGAGATAATATACAGGCAAACAAATGAGTACAAATGCCGAGTTAATTTAGATAGTGACAGGTCCCATGAAGAAAATAAAGCAGAGAGGATATGCTCCAGAATGATGGGGTGGTGGGGAGTAGCTGGTTAGGAGATTTCCTGGATGAGCTGATGTGAGCTGAGACCTGAAAGATGGAATAAAGAAGCCGGGGGAAACTGAAGGAGATGCATTCCAGATAGAGGGAATGAACTTGGCTTGTCCAGACTCCTTAATTAACCGATGAAGAACAGAGAGGGAATGTCTTATACGAGGCTGCACAGACAGTCAGCAGCAGTGGAGCAGGACTAAAACCCCATTCTCCAGACTCCCAGGCTAGCGTTCTGCTAATGCAGCCCTTATTTCTTCTTAATGAAATGTCAGCTTCTCAAGGTCAAGGCTGGGCCTCTAGTGAACTCCCCACCTGTCAGTCATCTATCTGCACCCCAGCCAGGGTCCTCCTGTGCACCGCTGTCCATCCCAGGGCAGCTGTGACTCTGCTCCAGCTCTGGCCTCTGGAGGTAAAAGGGACAAGGCAAGAGCAGAGAGAAAGCGGAGTGGCCAAGTGGTTCCTGCCATTAAACGCTAAGCGCAGTAAGCTCAGTGGAATCCCAGCCTTAAAATGGCCTTGCTTAATTAATACTAAATGACTGTGGGACCCGTATGGATTTATACATTAGATCCACATTAACATCAAACCATTTGATCACAAATAACTGAGCCTGTGCTCCGCAACGGGAGAGGCCACAACAGTGAGAGGCCCACGTACCGCAAAAAAAAAGATAATGAACGCAGGCACTTGACAACTAGACGAGAAGGATGGGACTCAGCTTCCTGCCCAGGCTTAGGGGGAGCAAATCTCTCTTCTCAAGGTTCTGCCTCCTTGCTTCCTTTCTCTCCCTCTTGCTCTATAAGTTGTTATTTCTGAAAGGCATATATTGAGCTGTCCACGTGCCAGGCATTGTGCTGTCACTGTGTGTGTGTGTGTGTGTGTGTGTGTGTGTGTGTGTGTGTGTGTTACAAAACTTCCCTTCTGGAGCTTGCAGTCTAGATGAGGAGATGAGGTGTGTGCTTGAAAATGAAGCATGTTACAAGAGAAATACATTTATCAAGCATCTACTAAGTTCTGGGGCTTTACAAATATCTTATGTAATCCTCTCGATATTGAGAGATGTACGTATTATGGTCACTTCTCAACTGGCAGATGAGAAAATTGTCCTTGTTAAGGACGAGTACGCTGCCCAAGGTCACCCATCTAGTTGAGGCGGAATTGGAAATAAAACCCAGATTGAAAAAAAAAAAAAAAAAAACCCAGATTGAGCCTCCTGAGCCCTTGTTAATTCCACTGCAGGGTCCTGCTTCCTCAGACAACTGTCTAGAGGGAGTGGTTCTCAACCTTGGTTGTACTTCTGGCCCTTCTGCCTGGGACACTCAGGGAAGGCTCCATGGAGGGCTTTGAAGGGTGCCTGTAGTTGTGTCTTGGGGATGCGGAGTCGGTGGATAGAGCTCTTGGACAGTGGGAAAGGAACTTTCTGCCTCTCCCCCTCCCTCATCCCTCCCTGCTGCCCCTCTTGCCCTCTGTGTTCACATATTGCTGCCACACAGTATCCGAGTTCTTCTCCTTCCAGATGACTTCACTGAAATCCCTTCCTGAGAATCAGGTTACTTGATTCACTCATTGGGATGGCGATGGGCCCCCACCCACCAGTCTCATGACCTCAGGAGGGGATCACGCTTCCTCCCCATTGCTTACTCTATCACACATCCATCCCCTGGGCTCAGTCAGTGAGCAGACAGGAGCCGGCCCTTGAATGGATAGACAGTGATGAGCTCAGCAGGAAGCAGGACAGGGCCACTTGCCGGGCGTTGCCAGGGGAACGGGATGCAGAGGTGCCCCTGCTTGTTCTCTTCTGGGACCTCTGATCTCTAGAATGTTATCTCCCTACTGTTTCACCCATTGTGCAGTACTTAATGGGTCCATCCTGGATAGGGATGTTAGGAATGTCCCCGAGACCTCCAAGCAGGTGAAATGAGGTCCTGGGCTGGAGACATACAGGTCCTGTCCTGGGGTTTTGAGCTCCCACCGCTGCTGGATAATATGTTGAGTTCATGCCTACTTACGTCCTTGACACAAGCCTTCCCTTCCCTTTCTGCTCTTCTAGGCCAACTATTACTTATCCTGTAAGACCTCAGTCACCTCCTCTGAGAAACCATCCATACATCCCTGTGGAGAATTAACCACTACTGCTTTGCATTTTCCTGGTATTCGGCCTAAGTAGAGCACAAATCTTGCTGTAGTACATGTATGTACATGTACCTGCCTTCTGGGTAGCTGCATGTAGGTGTCCACCCAGAAGAGATGAGGGGTTGGGCAGGGCTGGGTTCTCTCTGAGCCCAGAGTCCTGGATGTGCCAGCTCAGGCAGAACCCAGCCATCTCCATTTTGGGTGGAAAGATGTTGGGAAAGAGGGAAAAAAAGAAAAATTAGGACTGGGGAGATTTCCCCATTCAATGAATCATGCACTTTGGGCTGTGTGTGTGTGTGTGTGTGTGTGTGTGTATACCCTGGATTCAGAAAGCCCCATGAACAAGTCTCTGGGGGCACCTCTAAGAGGCCCTGTGTTGGCACTTCTCTGGGCTCATCGGCTGGGCTTTGTCTTCTGGGCTGAGCTGTCAAGTCCAGCAGGTACCAGAGGAGCCGAGAGGCCCAGGCTGGTCGGCAGGTGAGAGATGACCCTGTTTAACCATCCATGGCTCAAACAAATGGGCACAATATTTTGGGTTCCTTTTCTCTTAACCAGGACATAAATCAGCTCTCTGGAGGGAGTTCAGAACAGTATTTTGGAATTAGGTTCTGGAAATGGAGATGAGCCCAGTGGGAGCCCAAGGATTGACCAATGGGAGCTCTGCCCAAGTGGGCCTGAGAGTGATGTTACAACCACAGGTAACCACGCTGCAACTCAGCACGGTGCAGCTGTCCCAGGGCACTTCACCGTACTGTATTTTGAAACTAGGCTGAACACTTTCCACTTGATTATCTAGGAAATAGGACCATTGTATGATGAGACTAGATTATGGAGTGTCTAGAATGCCAGGATAAAGAATTTGTTCTTAGTCACTTAAGGCAAACGCCTGGTATGTGTTTCAAGGCTGTACTCTTTCTCGCTCATGCCAAATATCAGGACTTGATCACAGTACCTTTCTCCAGGTGAATCTGTACTTGTCCTCAGAATCTTTCTTAACCCAATGCCCCAGATAGCTGTTATAGCCAATTAGATTTGCTATACTCAAAAAGGAAATCTATATGCCATCTCTAAGTCCAGGCTCCTCACTGTATATATAAAGAAGCTGAGGCTAAAGGAGATGGTATGACCTATCCAGGATCATCCTTAATTTAGTAGGCAGATGGGACAATGGTAAATCTTTCGGCAGGGGAGGGACATGATGAAAACAAGATTAATCCAGCATGACAGAGCAGGGACTAGTGTGAGGCAAGCTAGGTGCCTGGTTGCAGAATTTAAAGAAACATCACTTTCTGCTGTCAACTCCATGCTTGCAGTACCCTGAGAATGATGCCTCCTAAAATTTTAGCTCCCTGGGTGCCTTGCTGGCCTCACTAGGCCCTGACCAGGCTGGGAGACTAGTTAGAAGCCAGCTTCTGCTGAGCCTAGCCATCTGATGGAGCAGTGACAGCAGGAACACAAAAAAACCAGGTCAAAGCCGACAGATATTGTGAAGAAATGACCAGGAGGATTTGGTGGCAGACTGGCCATCAAGGGTTAAAGAAAGGGACATTTTCGAGTCTTGAAGTGACCGTGAGGATGGTGGAACCCTGACAGGAGCAGGGGACAGGGTTAGAGCTTACCAGTTGGCTTGTGATTTTGTCATTCTGGTGAGCGTTGTTCAACATTGTCCTGATCTTCTATTTTTCGTTAATATTTTAAAATTGCAGTATAATGTACCTAGGGAAAAGTGCACATATTGTAAGTGCAGAATTTCCAAAAAATAAATCAAGCCACTTAACTACCATGCAGATCAAGAAACAAAACATCCCCAGCACCCCAGAAATCCCTGTTACTCCTCTCTCTCGTCTTCACACCCGGCCCCCAGAGATAAGCACTGTCCTGACTTCTAACACCATGCATTAGTTTTGCTTGGTTTTGTACTTTATATAAACGGAATCTCACAGTCTGTACTCTTTTGCATTGGCTTCCTTTACTCAACATTCTGTTTGTGAGATCCATCCATGTGGTGAGTAATTGTAGATTATCCATTCTCCTTGATGTATAATGTCCTATTGTGTGAATATACCATGATTTATTTACCCGTTTGACTGTTGATAGGCATTTGGGTAGTCTCCAGTTTTGAGCTATTATGAATAGAGCTGCTGTGAACATTATTGTGCATGTCTTTTGGTGACAGTATGTGTGCATTTCTTCTCAGTATATATATGGGAAGGGAATTGCTGGGTCACGGGGGGTGTGTATGTCCAGCTATAGTAGGTACTATGCTTATGTTAGATCAGGACCTCCAAAGAGCAGAAGCCAAGATGGGATCTGGGGTGCAAGAGATTCACCGGTGAAAACCCTGTGAAGGACAAAGGGGAGGGAGTGGGAGTAGGCAGTGTGACTCTGTGAAAAGAGAGGGGGAAGGAAGGAAGATTGCATAGGAAGAGTCTGAGACCTAGCAGAGCTCTAAAAAGGCATTGGAGAGTCCCCAGCCAAAGCTGCCATTAGAAGAGGGCAGCACAAGTACCGGTTGTGCTTGGTCATTGCCTGGGGGAACCCCGGGGAGGCAGGCCCTCGGCACTAATGTGGTTTTGGATCTAGAGGAATGACAGCTGTGTTCCCTATGGCAGGAGAACTGAGCCGTGAACATTCATGTCCACCATGTGAGAATTATGAACCCTGTGGGTGATTGACAGAAGTATAGTGAAGTGTTTAAGAGCCTGGGTTTTGGAATCAACCAGGCTGGGCTCAAGTCCCAGCTCAATCATCTGCTGTCTGTGTGACCTCCCATAGATGCTTAAACCCTCTAAGCCTCAGTCTCCAAGTCAGTAAAATGGAAGTAATAATGACTAATATGGTTGTTGTAAGGATTAAATGAAGGCATTCAATATCCAGTAATCGCTCAATAAATATTGGTAGTTCCCTGTTCTTTCAACACATTTACCAAGCACCTATAATATGCCAGGCACTGTTCTAGGCTCAGGGGATGCAGCAGTGAGCAAAGCAGAGTGAACATTCTAGTAGAGGGAGATAGACAATCAACAGACAAACAAGCAAAATATAAAGTGTGTCAGAGAATTGTAACTGTGATGGAGAGAAAATACACCAAGCAAAGAGGGAGCCTCTGTCCTCTGTTACCAGAGTGGTCAAGGAAGCCTACCCCCCAAAGTGACATTTGAGCAGAAACCTCAAGGAAATCAGGAACCATGCCATGAATGGGGTAAATGTATTCCAGGCACATGAAACAAATGCCAAGACCCTGGCGTCAAAGTGTGCTTGGCACACTTGAAACAGAATGTAGGCTGGTGGGCTGCAGCAGAGAGAGGGGGGCAGAGGGTGGTCGGAGATGAGGCTGGAGAAGTAGCTGGACCAGGAAATGCAGGGCTTTGTGGACTTTACTCTGAGCAAGATGGAAAGTCAGTATAAATTATGTAGGGTCCCATTCCTCCACATTCTTGCCAATACTTGGTATTAGCAAACTTAATTTTTCTACCCAAAATTATGGACATAAAGTAGAGTTTCCTTGTTTTAATTTGGATTTCTCCTATTATTAATGAGACTGAATAGCTCTTTATAAAAGTTTTATTCATTTGAGTTTCTGCCTCAATGGATTGCCTATTCATGTCCTTTGCCTCTTTCTCTATAGGATTTTCCATTTTGTTGATTCACAGTTCTCTTGCATGTTGGAGATAGTAATCATCTTTAATGATTTTAGACTTTTAAAATATTTTCTATCAGTTGTCACTTGTTTATTAATTTTGTCCATAGCATCTGTAGCAGGTTGAATTGTGTCTTCCAAGAAGTCATGTCCACCAGGAACCTCAGAATGTGACCTTATTTGGAAATAAGGTCTTTGCAGATGTAACTAGTTAAGGATCTCAAGATGAAATCTAATGACTGGTGTCCTTATAAGAAGAGGAGAGGACACAGAAAGACATGTAAAGAAGGCCATGTGAAGACAGAGATAGAGATTGGAATTATGCTGCCAGAAGCCAAGGAACGCCTGGGGCCCTCAGAAGCTGAAAGAGGCAAGGAAGGATTCTTTTCTAGAACCTTCAGAGAGAGCATGGTCCTGCTGACACTTTGACTTCAGACTTCTGGTCTCCAGAACTATGAGAGGATAAACATCTGTTGCTTTAAGTCACCTGGTTTATGGAACTATGTTATGACAACCCTAGGAAACTACTGCAGATTTTGGTACTGGGTAGTGAGGTATTGCTGTAACAAAAGCCTAAAAATGTGGAGATAGCTTTAGAATTAGGTAATGGGCAGAGGCTGGAAGAATTTTGAGGCTCATTATAAAAAAATCCTATATTAAACTGAAGAGATTGTTGGCAGAAATATGAATATTGAAGGCTATTCTAGTGAGGGCTCAGATAGAAGTGAGGAGCACTGTTGAGAAAGCTTCTGTCATCTTAGAGAATACAGTACTCATCATGAACAGAATGCTGCTAGAAATATGAACATTAGAGGTTCTTCTGGTGAGGCCTCAGGAGGAAATGAGGAACGTGTTATTGGAAACTGGAAAAAAGGCAATTCTTATTAAAAAATAAAATTTAAAATTTGGCTGATTTATGTTCTGTTGTTGGGTAAAAAATCAGAGCTCAGCTTGGATATTTAGCTGAGGAGATGTCCAAGCAAAGTGTAGAGGGTGTGGCCTGGCTTCTCTTTACTGCTTATAGCAAATTCCAAGAGGAGAGAGATCAACTGAAGAAGAAATGGTTAAAAATAAAGGAACCAGAGCTTGATGGTTTGGGAGTTTCTTGGCTTATGCTGATTGCCAAAATTAGAAAATTCACTGTTGAGAAAGCACACTCTGGAGAGAGCACCAAAGGTGTGGCTGGATAATATTTTGCTGAAGAGATTTAGGTATGTGACCAATGGGTCAAATCAAATCTCAGCAGAAGCCAGAAACAGAGGCAGAGTTATGTGGAAAGTGTCTGTGGGGAACATTTGTCTAATGGCATAGATGTCTCTGACATACACCGGAAACCCACAAGGTTTGTGAGAATGATATGCCAGTTAAAACACTGCCAGCTTGGACAGAGGCTGGTTAAGAAAAGGAAAGCTGTCAAATTTCTGGGATTTTATAGGCAGGAAAGTAGGTGATAGAGCTACTCAACTACAAACATGTACTACCCTTGAAGAAAAAGATGAATGACTCCGAGGGCAGATCCACAGATACAGAGACAGAGGCCAGAGAGGCAGCAGCTATCACTACAGGTCCAGAGGACAAAGCATCAAGCTATAGAGGATTGTTCTCAGGCCTTGAAATCCATAGGAATTTGTCCTTCTGGGATTCAGACTTGCTTGAAAATGGTGACCTTTTTATTCCTTTAAATTCCTCCCTTCTGGAATGGGAATGTCTATTCTATGTCTGTCCCATCATTGTATTTTGGAAGCAGACTACTTGTTTTCTAGTTTTACAGGTCCACAGATGGAGAGGAATTTTGTCCCCAAATGGATCATACCCAGGATCTCGTCTATACCTTATTTAGATGATGAGATTTGGGCCTTTGTGAGTTGATAATGTTTAGATACGATTTTAGACTTAGAATTGTTTCTGGAATGAGTTAAGACTTTTGTGAATGTTCAGATGGGGCGAATGTATTTTGCATGTGGGTAGGATGTAAATTTGGGTTGGGGGCATAGGGCAGACTGTAGTGGGTTGAATAGTATTCCCCAAGAAGACATGTTGAAATCATTACCGCTAGTATCTGTGAATGTGACCTTATTTGGAAATTAGGTCTTTGTGATTGTAATCAAGTTAAAATGAAGTCTCTAGGGTGGACACTAATCCAGTATGCCTGCTGTCCTTATAAGGAGAGGAAATACCATGCGAAGACAGAGACACACAGGGAGAAGATAGCAATATGGTGATAAAGGAAGAGATTGGAGTGATACACACCTATGAAACAAGGAATGCCAAGGATTGCTGGCAAAAACTGCAAGCTAGAAGAACCAAGGAAGGATTCTCCCCTGTGGGTTTCAGAGGGAACAAGGGCTGGCTGACACCTTGCCTTCAGACTTATTGCGTCTAGAATGATGAGACAATAAATTTTTGTTTTGAGCTGCTCAGTTTGTGGTACTTTGTTGTGGCAGCCCTAGGAAATAAACACAGCATCCTTTCAATTAATATAAATCTTTAAGTTTGTTATAGTCAAGTTCATCAATTTTTGCCTTATGGTTTTTGCTATTTGGGTTTTGATTATGAGGTTCATCCCTGACAAAGATCACAAAAAGAGTTTCATTTGTTTTTATTCTATTAGATCTATTATTTTACCTTTCAATTTGAGGTCTTTAATCTTCCTGGAATTCACCTTTGTGTATGGTATGAGGTAGAGGTTTTACTGGCAAACCATCAACTAAATAAATCATCCTTTTCCCACTTATTTGTGGTGTTACCTTTATCATATATCAAGTTCCTATGCATATAGGTATTTTCTCTTCTGCTCCATTGGATTTATATGTCTGTTCTTGAGTTAGAACCAAATTTTATAAAATTATATAGCTCTGTATTATGTCCTAATATCCGATATAGCAAATCACCATACTTTGCTCTTTAAAAAAATTGATTTAGCTATTTGTGGACTTTGAGCCTTCATTTTTCTATCTGTTAATTTTGGAATCAATTTGTCAACTGTCTAAGAAAATCTACTAGAATTTTGATTGAGCTTTCATTGAATTTAGAGTTGATTGAAGTTTCATGAAATTTCCTGCAAATTTGCAGTTGGATCTAGAGGGTTGATCAGATTTGATCTATATATCTATACCTACATCTATATCTAAATCTATCTGTATCATATTTACCTATCTATACTGATATCTACATATATATGCGTTTTTTACCTGACTACCTCATAAGTAGGTTATATTCTTCCTTCAAGAGGAACTTAGTGACAGTGTCTGGTTGACTCTTTTTTTTGGTTTTAGTAGCAATTGGTGGTCAATGGTTAGATCAGTTAATTCATTAGGAGTTGCAATAAGGTGATATTTTAACTGAAGGCATTTTAATTGATTTCTACCCCTTTTTCTTTTATTATTTTCTTCTTTGAGTTTATTCTGTAATCTTTTTTTTCTAAATTCCTGAGTTAAATACTTAGCTCACTTTTCCCATCTTTGTTGTTTTCTGGTAAATATAGTTAAAGCCATTAATTTTCCTTAGGCCTCACTTTAATCTTACAAATTTTGACATGTAGGGTTTTTATTGTCATTCAGTTCTAAGTATTTTGTAATTTCCCCTATGATTTCCTATTTAATACAAGTATTATTAAGTAGCTTGGGTTTTCAGTTTCTATACCTTTGAGATTAATAAAAAACTGTCTTTTTGTATCGATTCCTATTTTTATTACGGTCTTTGGAAATGGCTGAATCATCCTCCTTAGTAGCCTGAGTTCATGGTGTATTGTTTTGAATGTTCTACGTGAGCTAAAAAATAGTATACACTCATGTCTTGGGTGTAAAATTCTTCATTCTATCTCAGTTCAAGGTTATCAATTCTGTTATTCAAATCTATCTGCTCATTTTTGTCTTCTTGATCTGGTGGCTTCTGAGAGGAGTATGTTAAATTCCTTAACTGCAGTTTTGGATGTGTCTCTTTTCCCCCATAGTACTTGTCAGCTGTTGCTTTACAGTCTTTGAGACTGTATTATTAAACACACATATATTCATGATCCTTATAGTGTCTTGATCTATTGTTCTTTTACAGTTTTTAACTTCCTTCTTTTTTTTTTTTTCTTCCCTTAGAACACAGTTTAATGACCATATTTTGGCATATTGGTATGATTTAGGGGCTCGCATCCCCCATGGAAAGACGAACAAGGAATTCTCCAACAAAGTTGGGTCTCCCCTTACTAAGAACCCCTATAATGGCTGAAAAAGGAATTAACTTCCTTCTTTGTCTCTTACAGTTGGCCTGGAATTCCACATGGTCTGAAAATAAAACTGTGATTTATTTTTCCATGGAATATCTTTTATTTGTATTAGTTAGGTCCAGATTCAACTGTAGTCAGAGAAAACCTAAAATACCAGTGTCCCAAATAAGGTAGAAGTTTTATTTCATAAAATCCAGAAGAAGCCTAGGATGGTGTTGCTTAAACATGATAGAAGTTTATTTCTTCTTAATTAAACATAGGCAGATAAGAGCTGTTATGGCAGCCACATAAAGTCCTTAGGGACCCGAGGTCCTTCCACAATCCCTAGGTTATGTCCCTTGTGCTCATGATTTAGTAAGAAGGAAAGAAGAAGGGGAAGGAGAAGGACATGTCCCCTTTCTTTAAGAATACTTCCTGGAAGTTGAATATATCATTACTGCTTACATTCCAAGGTTAGAATTTAGTCTTAGGCCACTCCTAGTTGCAAGGGAAGTTGGGAAATGTAGTCTTTACTCCTGGAAGCCCTGTGTCCAGTTGAAAATTGTGTTGTATTATATAGAAGAAGGGAAGAATGAGTATAATTGGCAATCATCCATCTCTGCCATACCATATCTTTATTTTTCAACTATTTTGTAGATTTTGGTTTTTTAATTTCAGTTTTTGAGATAAGTGTAGATTCACATGCATTATAAGAAATATGGGGGCTTCCCTGGTGGCGCAGTGGTTGAGAGTCTGCCTGCCGATGCAGGGGACACGGGTTCGTGCCCCGGTCCGGGAGGATCCCACATGCCGCGGAGCGGCTGGGCCCGTGAGCCATGGCTTCTGAGCCTGCGCGTCCGGAGCCTGTGCTCTGAAACGGGAGGGGCCACAACAGTGAGAGGCCTGGGTACCGCAAAAAAAAAAAAAAAAAAAAAAGAAATATGGAGAGATCCATTCCATGTACACTTTAACCAGTTTCCTGTAATGGTAACATTATGTAAAACTGTAGTATAATTTCACAACCAAGATACTGACATTGATACAATCCACCAGCCTTACTCCTTATTCAGATGTTCTCACTTTTACTTATGCTCATTTGTGTGTGTGTGTGTGTGTGTGATGGTTAGATCCTTGTGTGTACACATTTAGTTCTTTACAGTTTTATCACACATGTAGGTTTGTGTATCTAGCACCACAGTCAAGATACTGAACAGTTCCATCACCACAAGGATCCTTATTGCCCTTCTGTAACTACATCCACCTCCATCCTCTCTCCCTACTATCCCTAATCCCTGGCAACCACTAATTTGTTGTTGAAAAAAAATGTTATTTAAATGGAATCATGTAATATGTAACATTTTGAGTTTGACTTTTTTCACTCGGCATAATTCTCTGGAGGTTTATCCAAATTGTTTGTGTCAATAGTTTATTCTTTTTAACTGCTGAATAGTGTTCTATGGTATGTCTGCACTGCAGTTTGTTTAACCATTCATCTTTTGAAGGACATCTGAAATGTCCATTGTTTGGCTATTACAAACTAAGCTGCTACGAACATTTGTGTACAGTTTTACAGTTTTTTTTTTTTTTTTTTTTGGTGAACATAAATTTTTTTTTTCTCTGAGATAAATGCCCAAGAGTGGAATTTCTGGGTTGTATGGTAATTGCATGTTTAGTTTTATAAGAAACTGTTTTCCAGAGCAGCGGTACCATTTTACATTCCCACCAGCAATGTATGAGTGACCCAGTTTTTCCACATCTTCACCAGCATTTGGTGTTGTTCCTGTTTTTTATTTTAGTCATTATGAGAGGTGTATAGTGACATCTCACTGTGGTTTTAATTTGCATTTCTGTAATGGCTAATGATGTTAAACATCTTTTCCTCTGCCTATTTACCATCTGTCCTCTTTGGTGAAATGTTTGTTCACGTTGTTTGCTCATTTTCTAATTATATATTTGCTTATGGGCTTCTAATTGCTCCAGCGTTAGTTGGTTAGTTGTTTCTAATTGTGTGTGTGTGTGGTTTTTTTTTTTTTTTTTACAGTTTTGAGAGTTCTTTATGTTTTCTAGATACTAGTCCTTTATTGGAGATGTGGTTTGCAAATATTCTTTCCATTGTGTAACTTGTCATATAGACTTCCATGGAGCAAAAGTTTTTAATGTTTATGAAGTTTAATTTATCAAGTTTTCCTTTTACAGATCTTGCTTTTGATATCAAATCTAAGAATGCTTTACCCAGCTCTAGAACCAGAAGATTTTTCTCATACTTTTATTTTTTCCTAAAAGTTTTATAGTTTTACACTATACACTTAAATTCGTCATCCATCTTGAGTAAATTTTGTATAAGGTGTCAGGTTTAGGTGTTCATGTTTTGCTTATGGATGTCCAATTGTTCCAGCATCATTTGTTGAGAGCACTATTCTCCCTCCATTGAACTGCTTTTGTATTTTTGTCAAAAATCAGTTAAGCAGGGACTTCCCTGGTGGCGCAGTGGTGAAGGCTCTGTGCTCCCAATGCAGGGGGTCCGGGTTTGATCCCTTGTCAGGGAACTAGATCCCACATGCATGCCGCAACTAAGAGTTTGCATGCCTCAACTAAGGAGCCCGTGGCTGCAACTAAGGAGCCCGCCTACTGCAACTAAGACCCGGTGCCACCAAATAAATAAATAAATAATTTTTAAAAAATCAGTTAAGCATATTTGTGTAGGTCTATTTCTGGGTTCTCTCTTCTGTTCCATTGATCTATGGGTTTATCTCTTTGCCAGTACCACATTGTCCTGATTAGTATGGCTATAAAGTAAATCTTAATATCTGGGAGAGTGATTTCTCTCACTTTATTCTTCTTTGTCAACGTTGTTTTAGCAATTCAAGAGCCTGTGCCTTTTTGCAGACAGTTATCCCTTATTATCTACAGGGCGTTGGTTCCAGGCCACTGCCCTGCCCCCCACCCTGTACCAACAGATACCAAAATCCTCAGATGCTCATGTCTCTTATATCAAATGGCATAATACAGTCAGCCCTCCATTATCTGTGGGTTCCACATCTGTGGATATGGAGGGCCAACTATAAGTTTTAGAATAAGCTTGTCTACTGTGATGGTTAATTTTTTTTAATTTATTTTTTTCTTTTTAAAGTTTCTTTTGTGTGATGGTTAATTTTATATGCCAACTTGCCCAGATATTTGGTTATCAGCTATTCTGGGTGTGTCTGTGAGGCTCTGTGGATGTTTCAGATGAGATTAACATTGGAATCCGTAGAATGAGTAAAGCAGATTGCCCTCCCCTAACATGGGTTGGCCACATCCAAACCATTGAAGGCTTGAATAGAACAATAAGACTGAGTAAGAGAGAACTTGCTCTCTCTCTGCCTGCCTGTATTCAAGCTGAGACATCAGCTTGAAGACAGCTTTTCCCCTGTCTTCAGACTTGGATTCAGACAGGAATTATACACTTGGCTCTCCTGAGTCTCCAGCTTGCCAACTGTGGATCTTGAGGCTTATCAGCCTCCATAATCACCTGAGCCAATTCCTTATAATAAATCAGCCTCTCTCTTTCTCTCTCTTATCTTACTGGTCCTGTGTTTACAAAAAACCTCATTGATAGGAATTGCATTAAACCTATAGATCAATTTCAGGAGGATTGACATCTTTGCTATGTTAATTCTTCCAATCCATGAACCTGGTATGTCTCTCCAGTTATTTAGATCTTCTTTGATTTATTTCATCAGTATTTTGTGTTTTTCAGGATTCAGATCCTGCACATACTTTGTTAAACTTATACCTAAATTCTTCATTTTCTTTGGAGTGATTGTAAATGGTATTGTGCTTTTAAATTTTTTTCTGTATGCTCATTGAGAGTATATAGAATTGTGATTGATTTTTGTGTGTTTTATCTTTTATCCTGAAACCTTGTCTGGACTCATTATTAGTTCTAGGAATCTTCTGTAGACTCCTTGGGATTTTCTATGTAGACAATCATGTCATCTGTAAATAGAGACAAAAATTTTATTTCTTTCTTTTAAATCTGTAAGCCCCTTGTTTCTTTATTTCTCTTGCCTAATTGCAGTGGCTAGAACATGCAGCATTACATTGAATAAGAGTGATGATTGTAGACATCTTTGTCTCATTCCTTCTCTTAGGGAGATAGCGTTCAGTCATTTTCCATTAAGTATGATGCTAGCTGAAAGTTCTTTGTAAATGCTCATCATCAAGTTGAGGTAATTGCCCTCTATTCCTAATTTAATGAGAGTTTTTAAAAAAAATAATGAATGGATGTTGAATCTCATCAAATACTTTTTTGGGGGCATCAATTGATATGATCAAATGATTTTTCTTCAGCTTATTGATATGCTGGGCTACATTGATTGATTTTTGAATACTGAACTAGCCTTGCATACCTGGGGTAAGTCCCACTCACTCATATGTATAATTCTTTTTATATGTTGTTGGATTCAGTTTGCCGTTTTATTGAGGATTTTTCCATCTAAGTTGTGAGAGGTACTGGTCTGTAGTTTTCCTTTTTTGTACTTTCTTTGTCTAGTTTTGTTATCAGGGTAACACTGGCCTCATAAATTTGGTAAAATTTTCCTCCTTTTCTGTTTTTGGTAGAGCTGTGTAAAAGTGGTGTTAATTACTCTTTAAAATTTTGGATGAATTCTCCAAATTTCAGGAGCTTGAGTATCAGGTGGTGGTGTAATTTTTGTTTCAGTCATCAAATATGAGGAATCGGATAGTCTTTTATATGCACCAACATTTCTGTTCTTTCCATTGTTCTTTCTTCCTTCCTAATGCTCCAAGATTCTACTTCTTTTTTAAAAAAATCATTTCCTTTCTGTTTGAAAAAATTTCTTTTGTCAATCTCTAAGTATAGGTCTGGGGTCTGGTAGCAAAACATTCTTTTTGTTTTCCTTTGTCTGAGAATATCTTTATATCCCTTCATTTCTGAAGGATACTTCCACTGGACATGGAATTTGTAGTTATAATTCATTTCTTTGAGAAATTGAAAAATGTTGTGCCACACCCTTCTGACTTCCATGGTTTCAGACGAAAATCCACTATCATTTGGTGGACTTGAATTGGTGATCCCCTATCGGTCATGCGTCGTTTCTCTCTGGCTGCTTTCAAAAATTTGATTTGTCTTTGGTTTTCAGAAGTTTAATTATGATGTTCCTTGGCATGGATTTCTTTGAGTTTATTCTGTTTGCTCAGCTTCTTGAGTCTGTAGGTTTGTTTCTTTGGCCACATTTGAAGCATTTTCAGCCACTATTTCTTTAGATAATCTTTCAGCCTCACTCTCTTCCTCTTTTATTCTGGGACTCTGATGATGCGAACGTTGGATCTTTTGTTATTATCCCCCACATCCTGGAGGCTGTGCTCGTTCTTTTTTCTATTTTCTCTCCATTGTTCTGACTGGGTGAAATCTATTTATCTGTCCTCAAGTTCACTGATTTTATCCTCTATCATCTTCACTCTAACTACTGAGCTCAGCCAGTGAGGTTTTCTTTAAAAAACATTTCTGTTATTGTATTTTAAACTTCTATAATGTCCATTGGTTCTTTCAAAAAATCACTTAATCTTTAAGATTGTCTATTTCTTTCTTTGTTTCAAGAGAATTCGTAATTGATTGTTGAAGCATTTTTATGATAGCTTCTTTAAAAAAATTATCTTGTCAGATAAATCCAACATCTGATTCATCTCAGTGTTGGCGTAGTTGATCGCCTTTTAAAATTCAGCTTGTGATTTTTCTTCATTCTTGGTATGACAGGTGATTTTTAAATTGGTTCCTGGACATTTTATATATTATGTTATGAGTCTCAGGGTCCTATGTAAACTCTTAGCCTTTCAGCACACAGGTCCGGACCTACATTTGTAGGTGGTTATTCTAAGGACAGTAAGGTTTTCAAGAGCCTTTCTGGTGTTATTTTGGTCTGCTTGGCTTATCTGATGCTACTGAGGATTTCACTTGTCTAGGCTTGTGCTGCCTGAGGGGTAGCAGGGGAAACCCAGGCTGGGCCCAGGGCGTCTCTCAGTGGGGGAGGGTGTCTCAGGCCCAGTAGGGCAGGAGAGTACTTTCCATGGCTGCTTGTCGGTTTGGCTCCCCATCAGTCACCCTCTCCAGTGGTGTTGGGCTTACCTGATGTTGTCAGACGAACTTCTGTTTAATTTGGGAGAATGAACTAGCCTACTGGGCTGCCTTCTCTTGCTGGGCTGCGGTTTAGGAAATGGTGGGTCTGGTTGCCTTCTTCTGTTGGATGGGGACACAAGATGCCTTGCTGTTGGTTGTGCCTCTGGTTCTAGGGTCACAAACCAGTGTGCTTTCTTACCACATTTCAGAGTTCTCCTTCGGTTGCTTCTGGCATTATTTCCAGGGTTTATAGTTGCACTTTGTGGGAGAGGAGCAGGGAGATGGATCTACACCATCTTATCCAGACTGGAAAGCTAAATTTTGTTTTAAAATACATCTCTTATAGGTAATATATTACTGGGTTTTGCTTTTTTAAGAAAATTCGACACGTATATGATTCCCTATCTTTGTTATAATTTTTATTTATTTTAGTGCTCCTTTCTGCTATCTTATGTCATGTCTTATGTAAGTTTCTATCCCCTCTCCCGTTTTATGCCTTACATTAATCAGAGTGAATTTTCTTTTCCTGGTTTCAAAGATGTTACCATCCTCCCCACAGTAGGGTTATACATCCCTGCCTTTTGTGATGTGACTTGCAGCATTTCCCTGTGAGTTGATTATACTTTCCTATCCCATTAACACCAGGCATAGCTTGAGATTTGCTTGACAAATGGAATATGAGTCAAAAAGGTCTGACCACGATTTCTGAGCAGAAGCTTTAAGTATCATCATATAGTTTCCCTACTGTACTTTTTTCTCTCCCATAAGGCTAAGATAAGACCTGTTCCTTCAGCCAGGTTCTGAATTGGGAAGATATATCAAACAAACCTGCAGTAGCTGGCCTGCAGCCAACACCTGAATGAGAAATAAACCTATGTTGTTGCAAGCCACTGAGATGGAGTTGCTTGTTACTGTAGCATAACCTTGCAAAAGCTGACTGGTCAAAAGTAATTCATTCTATTTTTAATTTTTCTGATGGTTGCCCTTTTAAGACTTGTGATGACATTTTTTTCTTAAGTTCTGAAGTATATCCATGTTTTTCTCTTTCCCTGAATATGGTCCTCAACCTGTATCTCTCACTTTCATGATGATTCTCACCTTGTCCCACCATGTTAGGTTTGCTTAAAATCTTACTTCTAGATTCTGATGGGCGCACTGTTGTTTCAGTTCTTTCCTTTTTCTTTTTTACCCATATATTTCCCAACATACTCCTTAATTTCTTTTCCTTTTTGTCAGAGTACCTCCTCCAAGAGTTTTCCAAAGAGAATATTCTGAGGTCTCACCTGCCTGTTACTATCCTTTATTTTGATCTTATTTTTAAATAGGGGTTAGTTGGCTATGAAATTTTAGGTTTAAAGATGTTTTTTCCTGCAACAGTGAAAATATTATTGTATTTCTCTTTTTAAAAAAATTTTATTTAGGATTACTGTTGAGAAAGCTGACGTTGATTTGATCATTTTTCATATGTAGTTTATCTGCTCTTTTCTTCTTGGATAGTTTAAAAATTTTACTCTTTACTTTTGATCTTAAGTTACTCTATAAAATGTCTAGAGTATTTTTCCCCCCCAATCCATCCTATATGAGGCACTGTATAAGCCTTTCAACTTGCTTTAATTCTGAGAAGTTCTCAATCATTATTCCTTGAAATATTTCTCCCCTCTGTTCATTTTTCTCTCTTTTGAGCACTCCTATTAAACACATATTGACATTTCTACTTCTGTGCATCATATCTCTTTACTTTTCTTTTATAGCTTACAACTCTTTATCCCTTTATGGTCCTGTTTAGCATCAATCTAATCTTCCAGTTCTTTAGCTGAATCTATTCTGCTATTCAACTCATATACTGACTTCTTTATTTCAACTATGATGTTTTTCCTACTGGAATTTCCAATTGCCTCTTCTTTAAAACTCTGTGTTCCTACTTCATTCACCAGTACCTTCCCCTATCTCTTAGAAAATCATTATTATAAAGTTATTTTAAATTCTTGTTCTGTTTAGTCTTTTAATTCCATTTTTGTCTGCTATAGTTTCTTTTCTTTTTTTTTTTTTTTTTAAGAAATAAGGGTTGCATTCCTCAGATATTTTATTATTTTCCTCTGTGAACTGATATCCTCTAGAGGTGTCAGCCATCTTGGCTGTTACACATAGTGAGGGGGGAGCAGATGAATTCTGGGCCCCACCTGGTGCCTCTCCAGGTGAGTTTAGGGTATTTGAGGTGGGAGGATGAATAAGTGCACATCAATATGCAGAACCCTGGTAGTACAGCCAGTGTCCAATCACTGCCCATGGACCACCACCGTCCCCTTCTCTGTTAGGTGACCCTGACCTCCAGGGAACTGCCTTAAGTTTTAATCCTAGTCTTTATGGTGTGTGTGGGGGGGCTCTCAAGCTCCACCTGGATGAAACTCTACTGACAGCCCACCCCGGGCTTGCTCTGCTGTTTTCTGCCCCATGGTGATGACAGGGTGGGCAGAGGTCTCCTTCCTAGGGCAACGTGGAGCTCTCTCCGTCCGTCTCATGTTCACTCTTACTTTCTTGCCTGTGTTTCTCTCTCTTGCTTCTCTAATGTCCCCAGGGTTGGGGTTGGAGGAGGAAGCCATTGGTCCCTGATCGTTCACTACATTTCCGCAAATGGGAAGTTGGAACGCTGATTTTCCTTTCTATCCCCTTGCAGTTGTGATTTTCAAGGGACTCTTTGCCTCAAGTGGTACTTCCTTTCACAGGTGTGGGCAAAATCTGGGGGTGGACACGCCTTCTGAGCCCAGAGTGCCCAAGTTGAAGAAGGGGAGCAGCTGGAACAGGAACAGGGCTATGCAGAGTCGACCAGGCTAGGGCGGCTCTGAGGACTGGAGCAAATGCTGTGAGTAGGATCGTCTTCCTTTCACACTCCTGGTGGCTCAGCCTTGAGTGAGGGGGCCTGGGGAGCACAGGGATGAGGCATGGGAGAAAATGGTCCTGGGGAGGGCTGGGCTAGGAGAAGGGTGCACCTTCAGGCTTGGACCTGCTAGGCTCCGGCCCACCCCAGCTCAGCACTCAGTATGGAAAGGCTCGTGTGGGCAGCCTCAGAGAGACCAAGGAGATGAGAGAGGAGGAAGGAGCCTCTAAGGCCCCAGAGACAGATGACATGCAAAGTGAGGTGGTTCTGGACCTTCATTTCGTTCATCCAGTCATCTGCTTATTCAGTAAATATTTATTGGGCACCTAGTGGGCTCTGCTTCGGATGCCGGGGATAATGTATGAATGCGACACTTCGAGACCCTGCCTGATGGAGCTGACAGCCTAGTGGTGGGGGGGTGCAGAACCGTGCATCGTTTGCGGGCCCCAGGAGCAGAATCCTATTTGTCAGGGAGGGGCTGGCCAGAGTCCTGGTGGGAAACCCCCTGAACTGTAGGCCCAAGGCCCCTTGAGCTACAGGCGGGCCATATATATGACCTGTTTGTCAGCACCTCGCAGTGTGACAGGTGTTCACACTTGTGCACAGACCCACTGACTGACCAAACCCTAAGGCAGGAGCTCCTTGGCCTAGACTGAGAGAGCAGCAGCCATCGACTTGGTGGGCACATAAGGCTTATGAGGCCAAGACTTCTTCTAGATCCCAATCCCTCCCTGCCCTGCTCTGCATCTGTCCAGAAACTAGAGCCTTTGGGAAGAGGGTATCAGGACTTCTGATCTGGAGGGAAGGGGTCCCCAAGAAGGCAGAGCCTGACTCCCAGCCCTTACTCCCCATGAGAGAGAAGGTCAGCCCTGGGCTACAGCCCTACCCAAATGGTCCACATGCTGACAGTCACTGTGAGAGTGCCATAGACTTAATATTTGGGTCGCTCCCCAATTCTAAATGCTCAACATGTTAAATACTAATGCCCCATGTGATAGTATTAGAAGGTGTGGCCTTTGGTGGGCAGGGGGTGGGGTGGGGGAGGTGACTAGGTCATGAAGGTGGAGCCATCATGAATGGGATTAGTGCCCTTATAAAAGAGACCCCAGAGAGGTCCCTTGCTCCTTCAGCCATGCAAGGACACAAAGAAAAAAATGGCCATCTACGAACCAGGAATAGGCCCTCACCAGACACCAAATCTGCTGAAACTTTGATCTTGGAATTCCCAGCCTCCAGAACTGTGAGAAATAAATGTGTGTTGTTTCTCAGGCACCTGTTTTTGGTAGTTTGTTAGAGTAACCACAGGGGACTGAGGCAGTGACCTTGGGCAAGTCCCTTCGCCTCTTTAGCCCTGGTTTTCTTCTTGAGCCTCAAACTAGATGACCCCCGTGGTTGACCTCTCTAGCCCTGAGATTCGCAAGTAGAGCAGGGACCCCCATCTTCACCCTTCCCCACCGCCGTTCCCCATTCTAGGAGCCCTGGATGGAGCCCTCATCACACCTCTGACATGTGATTGAAAAAGTGCAACCTGAAGCCTCAGCTTCCCCATGCACCCTTCCTGCTGTTGATTCACGGCTCGGAGTGGTTTGACTGCCACGTCAAGTAATCAGGAGGTAATAGTCTGGTATCAGATGAATCCCCAGAGCTGGCAGCCACATTTGGAAAACTGCATCCCCATGCTTCCTGCGGCATTCATGACCAGGAAAATAATTGTGTAAAGCAGGCTGGCTTCGATCAAACCCAGCCTGACATGGTGTAGTGTAAGAATTGCTGGCGCCCTGGTCTGATGTGGTTATTAGTGCCTCGCCTGGGGGCAAGGCTGCCCAGATCACCAGGCGTGCTGTGATTCATTTGCCCATGCAGATCGGACACTGTTCCTGAACCCGCGAGGATATCTCTATCGCCGCCTCCTTGCCCAGCTCTCCCTGGTTTTTCCCTCATTCTTCCCCATCGCCTGCTCTGGCGGCCTCTTGCCTTCCCTCCCATCCATCCATCGTTGCTGAAATTCTCGCAAAGTGCTGATTTTATTGAGTGCGACAAGTGGCAGTTCATTAAAAAGTGGGAGCAGATGGGGAACGGATTGTGGAAGAAGATTAATGATGCACACAGACCACTAAATAGGGCCAGGTTTGGGAGTAAACACAATCAGTCGGCTCCCTCCGAGGGGGTAATCCTGCTCTGTCAGATCTGTTCTCGTTAGCTGGCTAACGTCGGAGGGCTCAGGAGAGTTAAGGCAGAGTGCGCCAGCCTGCCTGGTGGAGCGAGAGGCTGCGCTCTGCCTGGACAGGGGTAGGGGAGTGTGGGGTGATTGGGATGGGGGTGCAGAGAAGCTCCGTAAAGCTTGGGAACAGCACCCTGACAGCTGAGAGGCCTGTCTGGGTAGCTGCTAGGAGAGGATGGGAGGAAACAATGGTGACCCCTTCTAATAGCCCTGCCAGGTGGATCTAGGCATGGGACTTGGATCACCCTAGCTGGGGCTTCTTCATAAACCCTCAAGATTTGGGCTCCTGAGAGCTGCCTTACTCCACTTAGAGTCTCAGGGAACAGAGGCCTGGCTGCCCCTTCCTATAACAACCATTTCTGGCCTCAGGACTCCCCTAGACTGCCATGGAATTCTGGGCCATGGTATCAGAGCCCTCGTTGCAGGAAGAAAATCTGTCAGAGAGACAAAGGTGAGCTGCCTATCAAGAACCCTGCACTTAATAGCCCAAAAAAGTCCTTCTGCCTAGACACCTGACTATGGTTTGGGATGACACAATAGGTGGTCATTCCAGACCCAGGTTGGGGGAGGCAGTTAGAGAGAGAAGGGACGACTATCCCTTTGACTGACCCACTGTAACTCATGCATTAATTTACTAAACACTTATTAAGTGCTACACCAGGATGGCAGTTAGCTGGAGTTTGCTTCACTATCCTTCCTCGCTTTCCCATGGCAGACATCAAACTAGATTATAGCACTTTTTCCCACGGAGTCGAGAAGGGTCCTCAGAGCCCTTCTCAACACAGCATTTCAGATAGAGACTAAGAATTTATTGGCACTGGATGGTGAAAAGAAATCTGTTTCTCATCCGTATGTTAGACATTTTGGGAAACCCAGAGATTTATGTCGTGAGACAAACTGTTGGGGTGAACAGAAATATTTCAAGGTGAGAGCTCATCTGGAAAAAGAAGTAGCCGATCCTAATGGGAGCGGAAGAAAGGGCAATGCTCATTGCACTCATTTGTACACAAAGGAGGCACGCTTGCTAGAAGGCATTCAACCTGTGGGCCCCACATGCTTTGCTGGAGTGAGGGAGGGGAGAGGAGATTGAAAACAGCTATCCAGGCCTCCCCTTCCCCATGTCTCCAGCTCTCCCACAGAGATGTCACGTGGGGTGTGGCTGAGTCCAGAAGCCAAGCCGTGGCAGGCCGGCCTGGTGTCCTGAGACAGGAGAATTTGTTCAGCTTGCTTGGTGGCCTCATTGCCAGGCAGGGGAGCACCCCGTGTGGCAGTTTCCTCCAGGTAAGGCTTCCTGGAGTTAGCCTCCCAGCCCGTGCACTGTACTTGCCTCCATCCGTGACTCTGTCCTGAGGCCTTTTTACCTGGTTTCCTCCTGGAGCCACGTGGTATCAGCCTGTGCCAGGTGCCCACCCCCACTTGCTGAGGCAGAGTCTATGCTTCTCCCCTGTCATCTCTGGACAAGGGATTCTGGTCCTCCCAAGCCTTCGTTTCCATCCCCTCATCTCCACTCACCCTCTGTCGCTGAGGGTTTTCTCCAAGGCTTGACCCCAAGAAAGGTGGGAGGCCAGTGGGAGTCCCTGGCTGCTGGTAGAGCAGGGACCCCCCAGCAGATGTCTTTCCCCTAGCATCAGAACCAGGGTCTGTCTTCACTCCCAAACCTCCTCTTTCTTTGGATTCCTCTGTTTTGCCCCTGGGCTCAGTATCTTCCCAGGCCCCTGCTCTAACAGTCTCAGAGGTGTTGCTGTGCCAGACTACTGCTTGGCCTCCAATAGCTATCTCCCCTTTCTCCCTAGCGATAAATCTTGAATGTATTCAGGGCACAGCGGGTCCAACTAAAAGACTCCATTTCCCACCCTCCTTTGCGTTCTGGTCAACGAGATGCAAGAGGAAATCATGTAAGAGAAAGGGTGAGGGTTCCTTAAAGGGAGCTGGCTCAGACAGAGATTTTTGCCTTCTCCCGTTTCCCTCCTGTGGTTGCCTAAAATGTAGAAACAACGGCAGAATCTTCAGCAGCTATTTTGGTCCATGAAGTAACCTTGGGAATGGAAGCCATATGCTAGGATGTTAGAACAGGAACAGAAGGAACCTAGGTCTACGGTGTATCTGGAGCTGCCATGTCAACCCTGGACTGGCCTCCTCTAGACTTCTTTTAGGGACGAACACTTGACCCTGGGTTTCTGTTATATTCGGCCATACCTAACCCTAGGTGATATACTCCTCTTTCTGTTTTCTGCTCCCTGCCTAGGGAGTAGTAAAGTCCAGTAGCTCTTTCTCCAATAATCCTCTCTCTTTCAGTCTCCTGGTCAATCCCCCAGTTTTGACCATGTCATTACCCAAATCAAATAACTTAATAGATTCTCATTATCTTCTAAAAGAGAACAATTACTTCCCCTGGCATCCAAGACTTCCCATCACCAGGTCCCAAGTTACCTTTCTAGTTATACTTCCTGCGTCCTATGGTTTAGCCAAGTTGATTTCCTGGAATCCCCAGACAACCCCTTGCTTTCCTGCTTCTCTTCTTTGGCTCCAGTGGTTCTCTCTCCTGTCAAAACCCTACCCATTGTTCAACGGTTATCTCAGAGTTGCTTCCTCCATGAAGACTTCCCAGTGCCTCTGAGCTAGGCGTGATGGCTCTCTCTGTACTCCCATGGTAGATTGTTTGTAGCTATCAGGGTCTGCCTTTTGACCAGCCTGGAGCCCTTATAGGACTGGATTGAGTCTTGTTCACTTTCAAATCCCCAAAACACACTGGCCAGGGCCTGCACACAGTAGGTCCTTGGTAATGTTGGCTTATCAAGGGGGCCTCCACTCAGCATCTCTGGCCTCTGCCATGTCCAAGGCCCATGCAACTATGCAGAAGTGCCCTTCTGAGGTAGGGGGCTGGCTCAACCCCCAATTTTGCTCTCCTTAGCTCTCCATCTCACTGTCACACAGCCACTTTTTTGGCACTGGCTACCAGGGAGGGGGACGGGCGGGGGTAGGGCCCAGCCTGGCAGAGGGACAGGTGCTGCTGCCTGGGGAAACAGAGATGTCAGGGTTGACGCAGGGGAGCTGGGCTGCTCATTAGATCTGCTAAACTGCTGTCACAGGCTCGCTCCCCTGCGGTGACAGGGTTCACCTCTCCCCACCTGGGCTCCCCACGCACACGCCGTCCCACCCTCCCTCCTGACAGCGCTGACCTATCTGGACGCTGTGCTCACTCACTAACCCAAAGGCCACTGAGCGTCAGGGCCGCCTCCATGGAATACAAAGCCATTTGTCTTGCTGGAAGTACGGTCCCCCCGCCTCGGGGGACGGCTTGCAGCTTTCTGTTACTCTCTGGCTATAGTCAGAAGAGCCAGGGAGAGAGAGCTGGCTTGGGCCAACCTTGGCCTTGGACTTGGAGGGCTTGGAACCCCTCGTGCTTGTGGCAATGAGTTCGACTTAAGTGAAGTCTCAATTAAAACAATAAATCATTACCGAGGTAAAGTGTAGCGGGACCGCAGAGGACCAAATCCAAATTTGAACATGATAGGCCTATAAATGATAGTGATGGTGTGATGGTGTTCATTAGGGCCCCGGAGACTAATGACCAGGCACGTTGTCAGCTTAGGGGGCAAGTGGTTTGCACGGCCGCCTTTGGGAGGGTATACGTTCTTTGGAACTTTTTCACACTAATAAAATGCAGTAATAAAGCAGGTAAAAGTACAGTCTTTGAGGTTACACTGCCGGGGTTCAAATCCTAAGTAGTTTAAACTCAGAAGTAACTGAACTTGGGCTCGTTTCTTCACTTTTCTGGATCTCAAATTTCCTTATCTGTAAAATGAGCATTCACAGACCGCTTGTGCAAATTATACAAGATACTGTAGGTAAAGCACTTAGAAGAGTTTCCAGCATGTAGTAAATGCTTAATAAGCTATGATTCTCCACCAGAATATAAGCTCCCAGAGGACAGGGATCTTATCTATGTTGACCATCTTAACATCCCTAGTGGGATCTCAGTGAATGTTTATGGAATGAATCAATGTGCATCGATAGAGTATATTTCATGAGGACTGGACAAGGTCTTTTTCTTTTCCCCTGTCTCCCATAGTACCTGCTATATAGCACCCTGCATGCAATAGATGCTTAATAATTAACAAATAAATTTAAGTACAAAGGGTCCTTGCAATTTTGGAAGATATTTTATTTTATATAATTAAAGAGTACTTAAAAGAACTTAACAAATAATATCCACATTTAGAAGATTTCTCAATCTTCCAGAGTCTCTCCTAGGTCCCGGCTCAGTCACCTCCCACAGAGCTCAGCCGTTTGACCCTGGGAGGGATTCAGGACTGGATGTTGGGAGACCTGGGTCCTGTTCCAAGGTCTCTTTAATAATTGTTTTATCATTTGACCCTGGACAAGTCACTTCCCAGCTCTGAGGCTCAGTTTCCACACAGGTACTGAATTGTTATCTATTCTGTGTCAGCCATCTGCTTCCAAGGGACCATTTTCTGTGCAGAAGTCTCACCAGAAAAGACCTATAGGTGGAGCTCACGGAGACACCCTCCTCCGTAGCAACATCGCCTACCGCAGCTTTATCTCCTGTGCCATCCTTCTCTGGCTATGGCCCTACGCTAGTATTGCAATCTGGAAAACCAAGGATGCTTTCTGTGGAGTCTAGGGCCTTGCTGCCTTCGAATTTTACAGAAAAGATATCTTGTTTTCTCAAGTCTCATGGAGTTACCTGCCCAAACTTTCAGTTATGCACATCCAAGGATGCCTCTACTCTGGGCTCTCTGCCTTCCCAGCTCCCTGGGGACTTTGTGGCCTGTGTGATGGGGCAGCTGGGAGCCTGGACAGGGCAAGGAATGATGGGAGCACCCTGACTGCCCAGGATCAAGCTCTGCTTTGTGACTTTAGGTCAACTACTTTCTAAGCTTCCTTTATTATTGATAAAATAGGGATTGTGATAGATACTTTGTAATGTCCTGTTAAGAGCAAATGAGATAATGAGAATGAAAAGGAGACTGCAGGCTGTAAAGTGCTGGGCACAATATGAGATCCACGTGGTGCTGGCCCTGAAGGAAGCACTCTGGCCTCCGAGGGGTAGGGCAGCCCCCTTGGAGCCATCAGCTTCTTCTGGCAGAACTTAGAGCCTCCCCCAAGCAGCTCCTCCCCCGCCCCGCAGAACTCTCCCTTACAGTTAATTCACCTAATTTAAAGACTGTTGGATCAGGCAAGGAATTTATCAGGCAAGGAAGGAGAGGAAAGCCTGGTGCCATTTGGCTCCCTGTACATTTGCCCTTTCAAATCCTTGTAGATAATTCCATTTCTGCATTAGGAGCAAGACCGGGATTTTGCATAAGAAGGAGGGACAGGGGGAGGAAAGGGGGAGAGAAAGAGGGAGACGAAGGGATGAGGCCAGAGGCTGAGAGAGAGCTGAGGCTGTCCAGGCCTAGGGTGGAGCTGTTAATGGCTCTCTTGGGCAGGAGAGGCCATGGCAGTGGCAAGAAGCAGCCGAGACGGAGGGGGAGAGGCTGGAGGGGGGCACTTCCTGGCTGAGTGGGTGGCTTGCTGAGAAGGTCAGGGGATGCCAGGCAACCCCAGAGTCCAGGAGGCTCAGGCTGCCCTGGAGCCAGCTTCGACACGCCACTCCCTGCACAGAAGTCACTGTAAACCTCGGCACCCCTTCGCAGGAGACTCTGCCCCATTTGCAGGGGAAGTGGAGGGGATGGTGGCAGAGGCCTGACCAGGAAGTTTTCTAGGAGGATCCAGCCCATCCTGACAGTGAAGGCATAATGTCCAGGGCAAGGGAGTGGGGACTGGGGGCATCAGGAGAGGAAAAGGATCGAGGAGAAATGCACAGAGTGCAAAGGGTGGGGTGACACCTACTGTATGGTGGATGCCATTTATGAACTGAAAATTATAACTCCAAGAGGTTCTATCCAAGGTTATTATCAATTGCACCTTATGATGGAAGAAACTGTGTCTTGGAGAAATTTAGTGCGAGTGAGTGGGGTAGGCTGAGGCTCCGAGGGTGGGAGATGAGTGGGCTCAGCACAGACAGGCTGGAGCAGGCAGGGGCAGGGCAAGCTGAGTGGGGCAGATGGGGGGCATGGATGAGAAATTCTACACAAAGAAAAAACACTGTCCTCTGTGTGGCTGGACTCATGTGTTCATGTACCTAGCAGCATGGGCGTGCCAAGGAATAAGGCACCCTTGGGGACCAGTTCAGAGGAGAAGGCAGATGAGCACGTGGATAAATACAATGCAATGTAGTGAGTCAGCGCTGGGAGGGGAGGTGTGTGCATTGCACTGTGGGAATCCCAGGGGAAAGCTATTGATTAGTTTCCCTGCTGATGGGACAGGTGCCAGGAAAAGCTTCACAGAGGGGGTGGAATTGCTCCCACAGAGAGTTGAGAGATTGATTTCTAGGGTGTTGATAGAGGTCGGTTATCTTCCAGAAGAAAGGAGTGTCTACCCTGTGCGTCAATATGTTATCAGACACAATTCTCATAATGGCTCTTGTGAGTCATTATTCTTACCCCCATTTCACAGAGGGAAATACTGAAGCTAACAAGAAAATATGGACTGTGGCTTTCCCACCTCTATCCACTGTCTGAGAAGGTTCATGTTCGTGGGTCTTCTTGCCCAAGGGGGCATTGTTTTCCCACAGAGGGACTGTGGCAACCAAGAAAATTATCAGCACCTTGGACAGGGCCAAGGGCCCAGTCATGGTCCAAGACTGTTATCAGCTGATGTAATCCAGGGACATGGCCAGTACCTTTCCAAAACTCAGGAACCATGGAGCGGACACTGTCATTTCTAAGATGATGTAATTTACTGTACCAATGCATCTGAGCTCACAGACCACTGGGCTGGTCTGTGATTACTGTGTTTGGATACAGGTCTGCTCAAGCAGAGGGGATTACAAAATGTGCTTCTGGGAATTCCCTGGCGGTTCAGTGGTTAGGACTCAGCGCTTTCACTGCCGGGGGCCCGGGTTCAATCCCTGGTCGGGGAATAAGATCCTGCAAGCCACGAGGCCTGGGGAAAAAAAAAAAAAAATTGTTTCTGAGGGGCTCCAGGCCATTTTGTCCCCATTCTCCCAAAGACATACTACCTTTGAGAGTCTGAGATAGCTTAAAAGACCCCGTAAAATGCAAATATATTAGCTGAGAGGAGAGTGCCATAGGTTAGCTACCTCTTGGAAGGGGAATTGGAAAGATCTGGAGTGAGGCCATCGACCAGGGAGGGTGGGCTGGGGGTATGCCAGAGTAACGGGACCTGTGGCATCTGAGGGGCAGGAGCAGGTGGGAGGACCCGCTGAAGACAACATCATAATTTTGCCTCTGGAAAAATTTGCTGGAGTCAGGGTGGGATGCAAATCTTGGTCAGTGAATTCCCCATTCCTGGGAAATCTGTACATGGGAGGGGTCACAGACATACATAGACATGCAAGGAGACACCAGGACAGAGGAAGACCTGGGTACCTATACACATCACTAATATGCACAGAAACGTATGGAGGGCCTATTTGCACTTTTATCCACATACGTGGTGTTGGCTGGTCATCACAGGATGGTCTCTGAAGGCCAAGAATGATGATGATTTTCAGCTTTCTAGGTCTTATGTACTATCTCTTTTGATCCCTCCTAAAAATTCTGTGAAGTAGAAAATATTCTTTCCATTTCTCAAATGAGAAAACTGAGGCACGAGTAAGGTTGAACAACTTGCCCAAGGTTGTACTGTTAGTAGGAACACAGCTGGAACTTGGGGGCCCCAGGTCTTTTAATTCCACATCAAGAGTCTCTTCTATTGCACCTCAGATGAGGCCAGTAGTCCCAGCAGCCCCGCCCCTATGGCCCAGAACAATTTCTCAGGGCACATGGAGAGTCAGGCCAATGGGAGTCTGGTCAATGCATTCAGGAGGATTTCTCTAAAGAGGACAGGTCTTGGGGAAGGTAGACTTGCCTTAGAACGTTGGTACTTCCTCTTGTAGCTGTGTGATCTTGGACAAATTCATCAGCTTCTCTGAGCCAACATTTCCTCAACTGCAAAATGGGAGTAACAAAATCTACCCCACAAATTGTATGAAATAAAAGGAAACATATGCATGACCTAACACAGCGCACAGAGTTACAGAGGACTGTTTACACTGAATGTCCAGGACCTGTCCTATTCCCCAAGGGATGAGGTCTACCAGGCAGGTGGTGATAAGGGGTAGTGTGAGTGCCTCCCCTGGGAGTAGTGTCAGTGGAGAAGAGGTGGCAAGGGGACTTTGGAGGGGCTTTCCTGATGTGGGAGCTTGACTTCTTTCAGACCTCGGGGGCCTCAGTCCCTTGAGATGCAGAGCAGGACCTCATGGAGATATATCACCTGGGCTGAGGCCAGCTCTCGCAGGCAGTGACCAGAGCTTGCAGGGGGTGGTCTGATGGGGTTTTGTGCCTGGAACCCCAGGGTAGGCAAAGAGACCCCACAGATTCTGCTTGGGGCTCTGCCTACAGCTTCCTGCTGTCAGCAGGCAAGACACAGGACGGCTGCATAGGCACTGGTGCATGTGAGGTGATTACCCCTTTAATGTTTAATGTGCTGAAAAACCATTAGACCCAGAAAAGGACAAGTTCTCAGTTGATAACTTTAATTATTGTTAAGGCTCGGTCATGCCTGCTTATTAGCAATTATGCATGGCATCTTCCGGGGTGCTACAGGCCTTCCCCCTTTTCTTCCTTTTCCTGGGGAGAGCAGGTCTATGGACTGCTGCCTTCAGGTGCCTGGAAAAGCAGCACCAGTCACACGGGTGGTTCCTGTTGCTCCCCTCTGTAGCCTGGACTTGCTTAGGACCAAAGAGGGCCAACTGCTTCTTCTCAGAGGGGAAGAGAGGGGAGGGCCTTCCAGCACAAATTGGGAGAGCCTGAGGGGTGCTAAGTGCACAGCACGATGCCTGTTACAAAGTACTTTTGCTTCTATTACGTCTTTCCTTCCATCACCATCTCCATTTTACAGATAAGGAAAGTGAGCCTTAGAAAGGTTAAGTAATAGTAGGCACCTCTTAGCGTGTCTACCTGGCATGCATCCCCTTCTTAGAGAACAGCCCACTGAAACCTTGGGCCTGACTGCCATGAAACTACCACATGCCCTCCTTCCACCCCTCCCCTCACTCTGCCTCCATAGTTGCTGGGACCAGGCTGGAGTCCTGACTCAAGCTGGACCACTCAGAAGCTCTTTCCTGGAAATGGAGAGGTGGGACGCAGTTTGTTGGATGTTCGACATGGGAAATAATGGAGAACCAGGAACCTGAATGGACCAGTTAGAATCATAAACAAAGAAAGGTAGTGTCTAGGGAGAGACACTAGAACTAGATTCACAGAAGCAGAGAGAGGGAGAGAGAGAATATGAATATGAAGCCACAGAAAAGAAAATGTGAAGCGACAGAAGACACAAAAATCATCCCTGGGGCTTCCCTGATGGCACGGTGGTTGAGAGTCTGCCTGCCGATGCAGGGGACACGGGTTCGTGCCCCGGTCCGGGAAGATCCCACATGCCGCGGAGCAGCTGGGCCCGTGAGCCATGGCCTCTGGACCTGTGCTCTGCAACGGGAGAGGCCACAGCAGTGAGAGGCCCGCGTACCGCAAAAAAAAAAAAAAAAAAAAAAAAAAAAAATCATCCCTGATTCTTTACTCTCTGCTTCCTTGCAAGGCCTGGCTGTACTTCCTCCCCTCTGGTTCCCTCTGTATCCTTCCGATAAAATCCCCTCACTTGCTTGAGGTAGTTTCCTATCCCATGTCCCTTAGTAAGCTCAAACAGAGCTATTTGAGGCCAGCCCTGGTGGTCAGCTGGAGATTAGAGGGCTTTAGTGTCCATTCAGACTAGAGGGGCCAGCTGGGTTCGTGGAGAACTGTGGGTTGCAGCTCTGATTCCAGACTAGAAAAAGGGGGCAGAGATGGGGTAGCATCTTACCACAGACCACCAGCAATGTCCTTTATCCCCTGAAGAATCTTCCTGAAGGTCCCCCTCTCTCTCCTACCATACTTTGTCCAACCCAGGAGTCCCTAACACTAGGCTATGCTCAGGCGAATGGCTGAGTGATGCCATGTGCTGGCAGCCCTGCCTTCCCTGATTTTTAAGAAGGGAAGGGGGAAAAAACAGAAGAGAAAAAGTGAACATGAGTAATGGGCCTAGAAGGAGGCATACAGCATAAACTGAATAATAACGTGTCAGAAACTACAAGATGTATTTTTTTTATTTTCCAGTGGAGTTTCCATTGCACTAATCCATCACTGTAGAGCAGGAAAGATTATGCTTCCCCCCAAAAACTCTGGGAGATAAATGTGAGTAAATTAGGGTTTATTATATTATTTGGGGTGATATAATTTCCAAGTGGGCCCTTATTAAATTACTTCCTTTGGGGCTGACACCTCCTGCCTGGGTCTGTGTACTTTTTTTTTTTTTTTTTTTTTGCGGTACGCGGGCCTCTCACTGTTGTGGCCTCTCCTGTTGCGGAGCACAGGCTCCGGACATGCAGGCTCAGCGGCCATGGCTCACGGGCCCAGCCACTCTGCAGCATGTGGGATCTTCCCAGACCGGGGCACGAACCCATGTCCCCTGCATCGGCAGGCGGACTCTCAACCACTGCGCCACCAGGGAAGCCCTGGGTCTGTGTACTTTTGCTTCACTTCCCTGTCTGAAGCTGCTTTGTATTTTAATGTCTCTTGTCATTTTTTGGTGGCGGTGGGGTGCCACTGGAGAGAGCTGCAAGGGAGTGCTGAGTCACTGCTGCTGGTCTGAGTTTCTTCCTTGCTGGCCTTCCTATGATCACAGAACCATAGCTTCATAAAACATCTATGCTGGGAAAAATGTAGGGATACCCAGCCTACGCCCTCATTTCACAGATGGGGAAACTGGGGCCCAAGGAAGAAAAGTGAGTTGCTTCAGGTCACACAGTGGGTAGGGACAGAGTCGAGACTGGCACCTCATGTGCTCACTCCCAGGCCACTGCTCATTCTTTGCCTGGCATCCTTCTTGTGCCTATCAGTCTTTTTGGCTAAGGGCAGCTTCAAGTCCAACAGCAGAACTCCTATGGAATTTAGGAGTCTTGGTTGTCTACTACAAGATCTTCCCAGTGACCCAAAAGGAGATGTGAGAGAAGACCTGTGGTCTGGTTTTGGTTTGACCACAGAAAGGCTGTGTGATCTTAGGCAAGTGACTTCACCTCTCTGAGCCTTTATAGTTAAATATAGCATCTTCATAGTAAAAAGGCTTGGAACAGTTTAGTGGTTTTCAGCTTATGTTTTTAGTAGTGGAACTGCATTTTAGAACCTTATTTGGAACTCTAACACGTGAAAGAGTTAAAAGAGGACTTACTCTCATTGCAGAAGAGAATTGGAGGTTTGATGGCCCTACCCTCTGTTTCCCTCCATCTTCCCCCACCTGGTTTGAAACTACTGGTCCTGTTATTGAACTCAGGTCTGGCTGTTCACCACTCAAAAGTCAATACTAGAGAGACAAGTGTTGGTAGAAAGGAAAGGTTGCTTTATTTTGGAATCTGGCAACGGGGGGAGAAGGCATTCTTGTGTCCAAAGGGCAACTCCCCCAGCTGATCATGGGGCAAGAGCTTTTAGAGGGGAGTTTCAGGGGTGCATATGCAGAGGGAGGGGGCACTGTGTGCAGAGCAGCACAGTCAGCTCCGACAATCATCTTGAAGTTAGTCATGCAGTGGGTCTGATCAGCATCATCTTGATTGTTTATTTATTTATTTTAGCATTTTTTTAACATTAAAAAATATTTTTATTGGAGTATAATTGCTTTACAATGTTGTGTTAGTTTCTGCTGTACAACGGAGTGAATCAGCTATATGTATACGTATATCCGCATATCCCCTCCCTCTTGAGCCTCCCTCCCACCCTCCCTATCCCACCCCTCTAGGTTGTCACAAAGCGTTGACCTGATCACCATGTGCTATGCAGCAGCTTCCCACTTGATTGTTTAGAGTACATTTAATCTTCGGTTCCAGGGTCAGTTTGTTCCCGTTTCTCTGCGGCCAGTTCTTGGAATTGTGGCAGCTTATGTCATGGCTATAGTATGGTCATCATGCAGTTAACTTCTTTCACTCAGTGGGGTTTTCAGTGTCTGCAGAACAGCTCAAAGTCTATGGCTCAGAGTATTATCTATAGCTCTGGAGGAGGAACTAAAGGACCTTGACTTTGCTTAATGACTAAACTATTATTATTTGGTCTTCTTTGACTGCTTTCCTTTGCTTCTGCATTTTCTCACTTCTCTGACTAAACTTACTCTTTGGTTAAAGTTTTTCTACAGACAAGAGGCAGGCAGAAGATGTGGGTTGGGGGAGGGGTGGCTGTGTCCTGGGAAGGCCCCATAGGTCCTGCTTTGTTTTAGGCCCAGCTTCAGCATCTGACCCTGATTTCACCCTGCAAGGCCCTCCTGGCATTCTCACCAGGTCTCGCCCAATCTCCACAGATGAACGCCAAGGTCTCTTCCAGCCCTGAGAGTCTCTGATCACACTCCAGAAGACCCATCCACACAGCCTTGTTCTCTTGGTCCAGCAGGTGTAATTCCATGGAATGCAGCCTGCTGGTTCCTACTTGGTTTTGCCATTTACCAGCTCTGTGATCTTGGGCAAGTTATTATTGTCATTTTTAATCTCTCGGAGTCTTTCCCATCGTCTCTGCAATGGGATAATAATAATTTTGATCTCATAAGGCAGTGAGATTTAAATGACTATATATATATATATATATATATATATATATATATATATAAAGCACTTTACGTAGCATGCTGTAAATTAGTGATTATTTATGATTTTCATTATGAATACTACCACCTCGGTGTTTTTTTAGTGAGGCTTATATAAGGGCTTATTAACGTACACAGTAGATGCTTAACAAATGGGAAAATGGTAGCTGTCATTTTTGTTAGCTATTATGGTAATAGGCAACACGGGGAGCCAGTGGTGAATACATTCTCGTCCTCACTCTCAAGGGGACTCCTGAGCTCTGTTCCCCACCTGGACATGGGCACAAACGCTGCCCCGTCTCGGGTCTGGACTGTGGGCGAGCCTGGAGGAGAAAGTCGGGGATCAGCACGGCTTCAGAGAGGAGGTGGATTGCTCTTCTCTGGCTGCAGAATAGATCACACAAGCCGAGCCATTTAAAACAACACCCATAAATTCACAGAGACAGAAAGTGGAAAGGTGGTTGCCAGGGACTGTGGGGAGGGGAATCGGGAGTTATTGTGCAATGGGCGCAGAGTTTCTGTTTGCAAGACGGAAAGTGATTTGGGGATGGGCAGCATAACAGTGTAAATGTACTTAACACCACTGAACTGCACATCAGAAAGTGGCTAAGATGGTACATTTTATGCTGTGTGTATCTTACCGCAATTAAAAAAACGATGAAACCCCCCCACCATAATTCCCTTCCCCCACCCACCTATTTATGATTCCCCTGATCTGGACGTCAGAAGCCCAGCCTGGCTCAGAGTATCCACAAGGCTGAACTCACGGTGCTGGCCGGGCTGTGTTCTCATACGGAGGCTTTAGGAGAAAATCCACTTCTCGGCTCATTCAGGTTATTGGCAGTTGTAGGACCACGACCCCCGCTTCCTTGCTGCTGATTGACTGGTGGTCACTTTCAGCTCCCAGCGGCTGCTCTTTGGTCCAGTCCATGCGGCCTCTTCCACCGTCAAGCCAGCAGCTTGTGCTTCCCACCTCTCTTACTTCCCTCCTGGGATGAGCTGGAGATGCTCTACTTTTACAGGGCTTGGCGATTAGGTTAGGCCACCCGAATAATCTCTGTATTTTAAGGTCACTGCTTTGGAACTTGAAATACCTCAGCAAAATTCCTCATAGCAATACGTAGACTAGGGTTTGATTGAAATATCAAAGGGTGGGGAATCTTGGGGCTTATTTTAGAACTCCGTGTACCATGGGGGGTATCCTTAGAACGGGGATTGAAGGATAAACAGGATTTCCAAGGGTGAAGGAGGGCACTGCAAGTAGAGAGCCCAGAATGAGGAGTGTGAGTGTTTATGGGGTTGGAGGTGCTGTGACGAGAGGTGAGGTGGGGTTGGGGGGTGTGGTGAGATGCTGAAGCTCCCCACTGAGCTGAGGGGAGGGGGAGGGCTCTGAGGGTGTTTAAGGATGGGAGGGACCACCTGGGATGGTTTAGGTCGAGAGAGTGACTGAGTGCACCCTGGGGGCCCCATTGCACCAGAGCAGTCCGGGAAAAAGCAAAAATGTTTTTCTCCTTTGCTCTGCGTAAGAGGAACTCGGTTCCTTTCTTCCTTCATTCCGTTATTCTTCACCCATTTAGTAAATATTATGGAGCCCCTACGATGTGCCAGACCTGTGCTAGATTCTGAGGACACAGTGGTGAGCAAGATGCGCACCATCCCTCTCCTCTAACTGCAGCTTAGAGTCTGGAGAGGAGAGAGGGAGCGAAGGAGAGGTTCTTGTACGGAGGGGACTGCAGTGATAGGGAAGGTGTGGGGCTATGAGAGCCCGAAGGAGAGCATCTCATCCCAGGTCCTGGGTTAAAGTGGGTGGAGCTGGAGCCCCTTGCCGCCCCCGCCCCCAGGGGTCCGAAGGTGGAGGAGTGACAGAGGCCCCATGACAGGCCATCCAGGGGGCATCCTTCTGCCTTCTCCAGGTGGAGGCCTGGCCGCAATTAAAAAAACGATGAACCCCCCCCCAACCATAATTCCCTTCCCCCACCCACCTATTTATGATTCCCCTGATCTGGACGTCAGAAGCCCAGCCTGGCTCAGAGTATCCACAAGGCTGCGGTAAGATACACACAGCATAAAATGTACCACAGGATTGGCTAGAGATGTGCAGCTGTGGGGAAAAGGGGAGGCAGAAGGAAGTACAACTGTTTGATCAGAGTCTGGCCCCTGGGAAAGAGCTAAGTGTCTTTTTGCTGGCAGCCACAGCAAAAGGTGCGATCATTAGAATGTGGCATTTTGCATTAAAATTGTTCCCATCAGCCAGTGACATTTTCTTGTTCCTTCTGGTCAGGAGACCTTTCGTTGCCACAGATTCAGATGACTCAGGCGTCAGGATTTCTTTCCCTCTGGAGGAGAAACCCAGTCCAGTCACCCTGGGGTGGGCATTCATGTTAGTGGAGGTTAAAGAAGCCGATGAACGGGTGAGCACAGCGAGGACTAAGAGGTGTGCGTGAGGATGAGGAAGGGGACAAAGGTGTGTGTCCGTGTTCTGGGCATCCGAGTCATCTGGTGTTCACGAGGGTGGCCAGCCCTGGGGGTCAGGGCCTGCACGTGTGCCCTGCAAGTGCGTTCCTTACTGCAGAGAGGAAGACCCACACTTGGGTCCATGTGTGAGTGTGGGCACAGAGCAAAGAAGTGATCGGGTGTGTGTGGGAGTGTGTGCACACGTGTGCGCAGGCAGGCACCCATCAGTGCCTGGGTGTGTGGGGGCTGCAGGTTGATAGCTGGTCTGTCTGAGTTGTGGGTGGTAGTTGACCCATCCCTCTGCTCATCCCCACCTACTCACTGTCTTCCCATCTCGTTACTGGGTACCACCCAGCTTGACCACCCCCGGCTGTCAAGCCCCACACCCAGCAGTCCTTTCCTTCCCTTTCACCCCAAGTTCATATTTCTCCTCTTCAGATAGACATTTTCTGACCATGAAGGCCAGAACTGCTCCCTCGTCCCCTCCACAAGCGTTCCCCACTGCAGCGCACACTTCCTTACTTTCACAGCGTTATCTCTGACGGAAATTACCTTGCTGTGTGTTTGTTTATAAGGATGGTCTCCTTCTGCCTCCTGCAGAATGCAGCGCCCTGAGGGCAGGGCGGGTCTTTCTTGTTCACTTCTGTACACCCAGTACAGTATGCAGCAGGCACTCGCCAAGGGCTCGGTAGAACGCGTGAGGGTTTGTTTATAAGGATGGTCTCCTTCTACCTCCTGCAGAATGCAGCGCCCTGAGGGCAGGCGGGTCTTTCTTGCTCACTTCTGTACACCCAGTACAGTATGCAGCAGGCACTCGCTAAGGGTTCGTAGAACGCGTGAGGGTTTGCTGCCTTGTACTGGCCAAAGGCTGACTTAGGTCTCGGTGGTGGGTGGGTATTGCTTCAAAGCAAAAACACAGACTCAGAACAAATTGGCGTGGGACGGGATGAGTTCCTTGTCATGGAAAGCATTCAAATAGAGACTGAATGAATGCTGTTAGCTTTGCACACTTATGGGTTCCCATACTGTGGGACACAAGGGTCGTCGAGGACAGGTCCCACTTTACCTCCCCAGCCTCACTGTTCTCCGTGTCGTGCTCGCTCATGCCTCCTGTCCGCACATGCTGCTGTTGTGACCTGGGGGACCTTGCTTCTCTCCTTGACTGGAAACTCATTCTCATCCTTCCAGCTCTATGAAGTCATCTTCAGTTCCCTATGCAGAACCAAGTCCCCCTTTATCCCTGCGCCCTGGGCCCCTCCTGTGGGCCTCATAGCTCTGATCACTTGGCATGCTTGCTTGTGTACCTCCGTAACAGACCCAAACCTCTCGCAGACAGGGGTGTAGCTTGCCCAGGGCCTAGCATGGGGGCGCCCTGGTGCTCAATAGACGCTTGGTAACTGTTTGTAGCAGGCACGTGATGTGCGGTCCAGCAGGAAGGTGAAACGTGCAGTTCCAATAACAGGATCTTCTGCTCCCTCCCAATCCCCTCAGCCCCCCTGATTCTGCGGCCACCAGAGGTTAGTCCTTTCCGGTGACTCTGGGGCTCAGCTTGAGGGCCTCTGATACCCGCAGGGGAAGGCGTTAAATAGGTGCTTGGGGCACCTCCCCCAGGCCTGGGCCACCGGGCAGAGGGACTCGGGACTCAGGCCGCTCAGGAAGCTGGCAAAGCTCCTCCCGCATAGTGCCCAGACAGATTGTTCTGGGGAGACTCCGAGAAGAGACAACACTTTCTGAGAGGACAGGGCTGCGTGAGGATGAAAGGGGAGCCCCAGAGATCCCCATTCTCAGTTAATGTTCTACCAGAGATACAGAGAATGGGGGCGAGAGCAGGGGCCGGGGCTCTCGGGGTAGGTCAGCTTGGGCTGGTCCACGCTGAGCGCTCAGGGCAGCTCTGGCCACCCGAGGTGGGATGCGGTCTTGGGGCTGGGCTCGTGGGGTACACGTTGACAGCAGAGAGCCCGGGGAACGTGCCCAGGGACAGCATTCGGAATGCTGAATGCGGAAGCCGTGGCCTCTAGGCTGGCTCTGCCACTTCCTAAGCACACAACCTTGGGCGAGTCTCAAATTCATTCAAGCCTCAGTTTTCTCATCTGCAAAAGGGGATTCTGGGGATTGAGCACTGTGCTGTGCTCTATCTCACTTAATCTTCATGGCAACTCTGTGAGGTAAGCACTGTCACATTTCCCATTTTACAGATGGAGAAACTGAGGCCTAGGACAAAGAATATGCACCTAGCTGCACGTTAGTCAGGCCATTAGCCAGTGCTGGGATTTGTGCTGTGCTGTCTCTCTGTAAAGCCCGTGTCCTCTGCCACTCCTCCAATTGCAATTCCTGCCAGGCCTGGTTCCCAGGATCAATGTGAAGATCCAAGGAGATCACAGCTGACCACAAGGTGTGAGGGGCTCAGCAGGGTTCACGTGTGAGACCATGGCTGTGTGGCTCACGGCCACTTCTCCCCGGCCCACTTCTCTCCCCGGCCTAGCTCCTGTAGGCCATCCCTGGGGGCAGGCGCAGGCCACTGCCCTCTCTGCCTGCTTCTGCCACTGCTAAACTTTACACTGGGCTCTGTCATTAGCCCAAACAACAAGCTCCCTGTTTGACTAGCCCTGTCCAAATTTGCTCGGCGTAAGCAGGAGCCCCATGGTAAGTAAACGGTTTTCTGTTGATATTTGAGCACAAATGAAGAGGCAGCGAGCAAGCCCATTAATAACCGAGGAGATGATTGTGTTTGCACAAGGCCTGTTTACAGCGTGTCAACTGCCCAGGCAAGGCCCGCCTCCTTATTGATTTCCTGATAAGCCGCTAGGCACTCTTGTTCTCAGCCCTGGCGGGGGCATCCTCTGCACAGTCCGAGGGTTGGATCTCCTTTCCCTGCAGAGGTGCTCAGCCTGGCTCTCAGGTGAGGGTGGGGTTTCATTCATTCTTCATTCATTTATTCAACATGCATGAATCCAGCATCTTTTATACATGGGCCACTCTGCCAATAGCTAAGTTCCTATCTTCATCTAGAAACAGAGCCTGCTCTTGAGCTTATGGGGGGCGGGCGGTGGCGGGGGGGAGCTCAGTCCTTGATACCTCTGGGTAGACATGTGGTCAAAAGTTGAGTCTTTGTGGACCTCTGACCATGCACTGCATGGTACCCCATCACCGTAACACTGCCCATCAGGGTCCTCTACCCTCATTTCATCTTGAATTGACCAGCTGCCTCATCTATGATGGGAGATGGCCCTCTGGCTGGCCCTGGGGGGTGGCATCTCCCTTTACCACATTGTCTTTTAACCCTGAGATCCAACAGGTTCAACTTGGGGATTTCTGGCTTTGGATGGGATAGTTAGTGATGGAGAAGGCTTCAGGGTAGAGCTGGAGACTCGATCATCCTCCCCACTGGAACCTTCCAGATCCTGAGCTTTCCAGGGATATGGCAAAGCAGATCCAGGGCGAGGGTTCTAGGAGGGCTGCCAGGAACCCCAGGCTGAGCCTGTTTGAGAATAATTTCTGGCCTGTTTTGCAGTGGACATCAGAATGACTAAGGCAGTATCCTATCTGATGAGCTCACGGTCTGGTAGAGGAGGTCAATCTGTAAACAAATAACCGAAGAGAAAAAATCATAAAATGTTGAGAAGCATGAATCCAGGGCTGAGGGAGCAGAGAGGAAGGTGCTAAAAGGCATGGAGGACTTCCCAGAGGAGGTGACATTTGAGCAGTTTCCTTAAGACTGATTAGATGTTTGTAGAAGCCACAGTGACTGCTCCCACCGGTGGGGAAGGAAAAGAACAGAGTCTGCCACTGACTGCAGTCTTGCAAAGAGATCAAGACTTGTGTCTCTTGACCAGGTTTTTGGGGGAAGATTTTTTTTTTTTTAAGTTTTATTTTTTTTATTTTTTAATTTTTTTCCGGTACGCGGGCCTCTCACTGCTGTGGCCTCTCCCGTTGCGGAGCACAGGCTCCGGACGCGCAGGCTCAGCGGCCACGGCCCACGGGCCCAGCCGCTCCGCCGCATGCGGGATCCTCCCGGACCGGGGCACGAACCCGCGTCCCCTGCATCGGCAGGCGGACTCCCAACCACTGCGCCACCAGGGAAGCCCTTGGGGGAAGATTTTTGTCAGGCAGATCCTTGAGTCAGAATTGGGGGGCTGGGGAGAGAGGCCCTGGAAAAGCATCCTCCTGGACTGGGTGTTGGTGTCCACAGCTTTTCCCCCAGTAGAGTATTCCTGGGAAAAGATGAAGGAGGGTATGGGGATGGGAGTAAGGAGGCCCAGACTGTCATCCTAGCCCTGCCATTAACTGGGAGAATGGCCTCGCTTCCTGGAGTCTCCATTTCCTGATCTGTAGAATGGAGCTGATCACACCTGCCTCTCCACGAGTGGAGAGGCAGCTGGGGATGTAGAATAAAAGGCACTATAGAGAAAAGCAGCACAGCACCGAGAACGTCAGTACAGCAAGGAACACAACCCGAGCATCTGTATTTAACCTTGGTCCCTAGATAGAGACGCACATCTCACACAGTGTGGTACCTTCTGCATCACACTGATCTCTTCTTGCTGCAGCCCAGGCAGCAGAGCCCATCAGCAAATAACTGAGAAGAAACTGTATTTGCAGGAGCCCAGGGCCAGATGCTGCTGCTGAGGACCAAGGAATTGAGTGAGAAGGATTGAGGGTGATGCCTGAGCTGGTCCTGAGGAAGCCAGCCTTGCATTCAATCTTATCTCCTAGGACACAGGGGTCCCTGGCAGGGCTGCTGGTGTGAATACCATGTTTCAGAGGACCCTGAGCTCCTGGGATGAAGGGGGAAATCCAGAGTTCCTCTGGGGACCTGGAAGAGTTCTGAGGAGTGAGAGTCTAGCCTGCTCCCTCAGTCTTTTATTCTGGCCCCAAACTACCTCCCTTTCCCTCTTCCATCTTCCAGTTCAGCAGAGGGGCAGCCCTTCTGCTGGGCTGAAACCCCCAGATCAGTGGGTGTCTTCAACCAGATTCTGATAGGGGGGAGAAGAGGAGGTACTGGCAACAATGATCTCCTTTTTACTATCCTCATTGCACTGCCTTGTACTACTTATTGTCTGTCATTGAGAGCTGGAAAGAACCAACCCCATCAACTCTTGTCCTCTAGCCCCAGGTTAGCACAGCTGTATGAAATGGAAGGCTGTTTGATTATGTATCTGGACCTCTTTCCTGGGATGGAGACCTGTCTCTGTACTGGGCACTTGGCCTATATCCAGCAGAAGAAGAGGGCTTTGGTAAGAGAGAGGGAAAACAACAGAAACTCTGTTAGCAATAATCATGCATTTCAGTTACACCATGAATGGTGATCAGTATCAGTGCAGTGGTCCCCAACCCTGGCTGCACTTCAGAATTACCTGGAGATTGAAGGTAGTGCCTGGACCTCACCCCAGACCACCCAGGCATTTTTGTTCTGAAAAAGCTGCCCGAGTAGTTTTGATTCATAGTGAAGGCTAAGACCTGTGGAGCTAGAGAAGCTTTCTCTTCTTGGGTATTGTTTCTGGGGGGCTGGTTCCTTCATCCTACATGCAAGACTTGCAGAATCTGAAGCCCCTTTTGATTTCCATCAAGGGGAAAACTGGATGGAAACTACTGCCTGAGTTTCTCAGCCAGAGGTCAGAGGAAGAGGCAGCTGGACCCTGGGAGGGAAGAAGAGAGGCCCGAAGCCTGAGAGGGGCAGGGGAGCAGAAGGACAGAACCCCAGATGTCAGTCAAGGGGGACTTGGCACGGAGCAAAGGAGAGAACTACTTTGTACTCTCCTCTAGCTTGTGTGCTTGATTGCCTGATGAGAAAATTTCTTTCTTCTTTAAAAAAATTTATTTTGTCGTACAGTTATATACCATGTTGTGTTAATTTCTGCTGTACAGCAAAGTGATTCAGTTATACATATATATACATTCTTTTGCATATTCTTTTCCATTATGGCTTATCACAGATATTGAATATAGTTCCCTCTGCTATATGGTAGGACCTTGTTGTTTATCCATTCTATATATAATAGTTTGCATCTGCTAATCCCGAACTCCCAATCCATCCCTCCCCCATTCCCCTCCCTCTTGCCAACCACAAGTCTGTTCTCTATGTCTGTGAGTCTGTTTCTGTTTCATAGATATGTTCATTTGTGTCATATTTTAGATTCCACATATGTGATATCATATGGTATTTGTCTTTCTCTGTCTGACTTGCTTCACTTAGTCTGATAATCTCTAGTTGCATCCACGTTGCAGCAAATGGCATTATTTCATTCTTTTTTATGGCTGAGTACGATTCCATTGTATATATTGTACCGCATCTTCTTTGTCCATTCATCTGTCGATGGACGTTTAGGTTGTTTCTGTGTAGAAGATTTATTTCTGATAATGGGTTGACCTTCCTGTGCTTCCAGGAAGAGCACAGTTAATGATAACAACTGGGGAGCTACCTTTTGGGGTAGCTGCATTGCGGATGAACACCATTTGGCTGAGCTACTGTTTCCTAAATGCTGGACTTGAGGTGAAGTGGTGGAGATAGAGTCAGCATGAGCCATGAAATATCACTAGAAAGCCATAGGGACATGGACACCCACACTGAGACTGGAATTGCAACTGGGGAAGAAAGAATTGGATGAGCCAGGTGAAGAGCCAACTTCTCACTTAGGTGAGAGCACTAGAAAGAAAAGGCCTAAAAAATTCTTTCATGAAATTATTAGCTGGAAATTTTTTTTTTTTTTTTTTTGGTGGTACGCGGGCCTCTCACTGTTGTGGCCTCTCCTGTTGCAGAGCACAGGCTCAGGACGTGCAGGCTCAGCGGCCATGGCTCACGGGCCCAGCCTCTCCGTGGCACGTGGGATCCTCCCGGACTGGGGCACGAACCCGTGTCCCCTGCATCAGCAGGCGGACTCTCAACCACTGCGCCACCAGGGAAGCCCCAGCTGGAAATTTTTAAAAAGAGTAGCTTCAGAGGACACCTAATTCAAGTTTTTTTTTTTTTTTTTTGAAGGGGAGAAGAGGTCAGGGCAGAGATGCAGAAGCTCTGGCTCTTGCCCTGCACCACCATCTGAGGCCAGACCCTTAGGACTTGGCTGCTGATACAGGACTGGATATTGAGAATCAGCCAGCTCTGGAATCACAGGTACTAGCCCACTTTCTTCTGGAAACTGGAATATGAGAGAGAATGAGAGGAAAAGATCTGAGTCATAGTTTGAACCTTTACAGAAATAGCACAGGGTGGCCAACCTTGCATGTAGACGAAGCTGCTGTTTATGACACACAAAGAACTGATGAATGTGCCCCTCACAAGGGAGCTGTTCGTGGACAGAGCCATACAGACTGACGTGTCTTGCAGCTCTGGCTCACTGCCCTGAAATGAGCATATGGCAGTGTGGGAGGAATCGCTTTCTCTCTCGCTCAGCATTTTAACTGGGACCTGCAATATGGGAACTGCAGCTCTTTCAGTGACAGTGGTAAGAGTTGCTTCTGCTCTTCCTTCTGTGCTCTCAGTCGCTCCCTCTCTCCAAATGAGTTGATGAGATGGGAAGAGGGGCCTGGGCACCCTCCCTTCTCTCCTGTCAGGGCTGTCCTGTCTGCAAGGAGCCTGCATTCCTCTCTTCCTCAGTGGGGCAAAGGGAAAAGACTTGAGGTTCAGAGGGTAAAGTTCAATTCCAAGCAAAAGCATTAAGAGCCCAACTGTGGTGTAGATCCAAGCTATGCCTCCAACCCAGGCTTTTCAGCACTAAAGCTGGTGGTTCTTTCTGCTCCCATACAGGGAACTGATACTTGAGACAGGCAGCAAAGGACGGACACATCAGGTTGGGGAGAGGAAGCATTGCAGGAAGAGAAGGCAGCAGGAGCAAAGTGGGGAGGTACCCAGAGTGCTAGCAAACAAAGCTGAAAGGACAGGCTGGGGCAGACCACACAGGGCCTTGGATGCCAAGCTGGGGAGTTTGAGCTTCATTGGACAGATACATGGGTAACCACTAATGTTTATGCCAAGACATGACAAATATCAGAATTGTGAGACTCTAAAAGCTTGGCTACCGATAGGATGGGAAGAACAGGGGAGAGTAAGGCATCATGAAGAACTCCAGGGTTTCAAATTTGGCTGCTAGGGAGATGTGACAGCATTCTGAGAAGCTGGGAAGTGAAGAGGAGGAACTGGGTGGGGTGGGGAAAAGACGATGGCTTTGGCGCCAGACATTGGGGTTTGAGCTGTTATAAGGATAACCAGAGAGAAGGATCCAGAAGAACCCTCAAGAAGGGAGACTGGTTATTTGTAGTGAGGTGGATGGACCTAGAGTCTGTCATACAGAGTGAAGTAAGTCAGAAAGAGAAAAACAAATACCGTATGCTAACACATATATATGGAATCTAAAAAAAAAAAAAAAAGGTTCTGAAGAACCTAAGGGCAGGACAAGAATAAAGACGCAGATGTAGAGAATGGACTTGAGGACAGGGGGAGGGGGAATGGTAAGCTGGGATGAAGTGAGAGAGTGGCACGGACATATATACACTACCAAATGTAAAATAGCTAGCTAGTGGGAAGTAGCCACATAGCACAGGGAGATCAGCTCTGTGCTTTGTGACCACCTAGAGGGGTGGGATAGGGAGGGTGGGAGGGAGACGCAAGAGGGAGGGGATATGGGGATATATGTATAGCTGATTCACTTTGTTATACAGCAGAAACTAACACACCATTGTAAAGCAATTATGCTCCAATAAAGATGTTAAAAAGAAATAAATAATAAAGAAGGGAGACTGGGGCTTTCTCAGGAGGTGAGGGGGCCTGGAGATTTAGACATAAGTCATCTTTACACACAAACAGGCCACTGGGAGAAAAGGTGAGGTGAGAAAGCATGGCTGGAGGTAGAGCCAGTGGGAGCACACACGTGGGCTTGGTCGGGGAGGAGTTGTGAGAGGAGCCCCCAGCAAGCAGCAGTGCAGGACTGCTGAAATCAAGGGTTGGCAAGTTAAAGGTTGCGTACCTGGAACTGAGCTTAAGCAGAAGGGGGTTGTCCAGAGTGAGAAACGCCACTCAGAGGTCACGGAGGATGAGGACTGAGAACAGCTCGCTGGATGTGGTCACTGGGAGGCGATTAGTGGCCTCAGCCCTATTATAGACTGGTTGGGATGGGAGTTTGAGGGGGCAAAGAGGTGGTGAGGAAGAGGAGGGGCTGGGGCAGACCCTGCCGTGGAGCTGGGAAGGGAAGGGGAGAGAGGAGCAGAGCTCAGTAACTCAAGGGAGAAGCAGTGCGGGGCAGCGTTTGGCATCTGTAGGATGATGTAGGAGTGGGAGGGTGGGGGAGGGGGGATGGCGTGGGGTGAGTAGCTTGTAGTTTCCTCACTGGAATCCCTCATGGGAGTGTGATGCCTCCTTTCTCCCAGCAGGATGTGGGCAGCAGGCCACATGGCAGCAGTGGTAGGGACAGCAGCTACCTTAGCAAAGCTGGCTGGCTGCCTGGGTAGCTGAGTGCATGATGGGTGTGAGGACGAGTCTCACTGGGGAGCAGTTGGGCTGGAGAAACAGACCTGTTTCTCTATGTCCATGAGTGGTGGCTTCATTCAGGGCTACTGGGAGGGGATTGTGTTCATTCCCTTTTATCCATGCACCCATGTCCTTGCTCCACACCCACCGTGAGGCAGTAATCACAGCTGCTCACCTGCTGTCAGTGCTTGCCCCACCTTTAATTCCCAGCGGCAGGCGGACTCTCAACCACTGTGCCACCAGGGAAGCCCAACCCCTGACCGTCTTTTCAACCTGATTTGGATTTTCCCTCTCACTCATGTCCCCCAGCATTCCAGTCTTGCCAGGCATCTCCTTGTTCTTTGAACATTTAGTTATGCTTTTGCAAATGCTGAGCCCAGTGCCTGGGATAACCTTCTCTCATCTCACCAATAACTCCTGCCCGTTGTTAAAGATGCAGCTCATAGGTCAACGCCTCTAGAAGCTTTCCTGGCTTACCCACGCCTTCCTTGGGTATCCTATCGCGGACACTGTTGGTAGTTTACCCATTACTCATCTCTAAGTTTTAAAATTTATGACAGACCCTGATTTCAGTTGGGTACTCACCACTCTTCCACACAGTCCCTGGCTTTAGGGGAAGCTGACTCCTCATGACTCCCAAGCCTCAGAGGTGAGTCTGGTCTAAAATAAACCCAGTCCCCTTGCCCGTGGTTGGTTCAGGAATTGAGAAGGTACCCCACATTTGGGCCAGTTAGACACAAAAAGAGATAGACCAAGGACCTTCTGGAAAAGGTCTTCTTACTTCTAGAAGACAGCTACAAAAGAGAAAAATCTACCCTCTTTGTGTGCTGCATGGCACCAACTCTAGAAGAGATGGCTTGAACTGCCCCAGCTGATCTTGTCACCAGACTAAAGATGAAACCCAGACCGGGGAAAGCAAGGAGAGGCGGAAAGGAGCTGGGCTCCCCGTCGCATCACTGAGCCCTTGAGGAAGCCAACTCTGGATCCTGCCTTAGTGCTGGACTTCCTGCTGCATAAGAGAATACATTTCCCTTTTTATTTAAGTCATCTTGAATGAGGATTTTTGTGACTTGCAGCCAAAAACATGCTAACTGACACAGTTCCAATAGTACTTTTGCACCCCTGTGAGATCATATCATATTCCAGGCTGCGAGAGTCTCAGAAGCAGACTGTCATATACGTAGCTCCGTCCCTGGGTCCTAGCACTGTGCCTTGGAATACCAGTCCCCATGTGGATTGAATGAGTGAATGCATGAACTCGAGCCTTACTTGGACTTACTCCTTAGGGCAGTGGTCCCTACCTTTTTGGCACCAGGGACCGGTTTCGTGGAAGACAGTTTTTCCGTGGATGGAATGGGGCAATGGTTCAGGCGGTGATGCCAGCGATGGGGCGCGATGGGGAGCGGCAGATGAAGCTTCGCTTGCTCGCCCGCCGCTCACCAGCTGCTGTGCGGCCCGGTTCCTAACAGGCCGAGGATTGGTACCGGTCTGTGGCCAGGGGGTTGGGGACCCCTGCCTTAAGGTGTTCTGCCTTAGAGTCTGCTTTATTATCAATTCCCTCCCTCTTCCAAAAGTTGCAGGTCCTTCACAAGCATGCTGTCCCTACTCCCTTTTTGGCATGGGTGACACAGGACAGAGAAAATCCAGGCTCTGGGGATTTGCTTGTTGCCATACAGTGTGCAGGTATCAGAACAGGGCCCATGGATTGGGACTCCTGGCTTCCAGACTGGCACCTACATGTGCCAGGACCTATGTTGAGGCTGTAGAGACAAATGACATGCAGTCCCTGCCTTCACAGGCCTTACTCTCCAGTCGGACAGATACATGAGGAAACATAGTCATAGGTTCTGTACAGTTGCAGCTGGTGTGAACCACTGCATAAACCTGGGGCACATTTTAAAATCTGGTTGCCCGAGAGTACACCTTCCTGATTAGCAGTTAGTCTGAGACCTCTCTCTTGAAGTCCCCCCCAAACCCCTTGAATTGTCCAGTAATCCTGGTGGTATACTCAGTTCAAATAGGATTGCTCAGTCCAGATAGGACTGCACAGCCCACAGGGCTCTTGTCCTTTGATCCTAAGGCCCCTGCCAGACTGCAGTGGGGCCCCAAACTTGGTCTTCAAACCTTCAGCACTCATGGATCAAACTCACATGCTCAGCCATTGTTATCAATACCAGAAGTAGAAACTGCCTGAGGCTCTCTGGGTCTGGAGGAAGTTTTGCACCACCCACACGGTTTCCCCAAACCAGCCCTCTCCCAGGCCCTTCTGTGTCCTTAACTTGGGCCTAGGTTACTCACCTGGACACCTGCTTATGGTAATCCTAAGATAATTCTAGTTTAGGGGACTGGATTTTACAGGCCATTAGTCCAGCCACAGATCTCCCTGATTCCTGAGTCTTGGGGAGCAGACATTAGGCAGTTCATCTATCTCTTGCCTCCCAAGAGGCACTGCTTTGTTACATAAATTGAGCGTCTGCCCCAGCAATCAAACGGTAAGGCAAATTTTGCTAAACCACTAAAGCAAAACAACCCCCCCAATACAGGTTTTGTTATATTCTGATCCTTCAAACAATGAACTCCTTCAGACTTCATCTTTGCAAAAGTAACAGGATTCCTCAAGTGACCCTGGGCAGAACAAAGATCAGCTTCTCAAGGACAGAGAAGAGAAACAAGGGAAACAAGGTTAGTAACAAGGGTGAGTGATGAGTCCTTTCCAGGGTGGTTGTGTGGAGCGAAGGGAGACAAAGGAGAAACACTTCAGAAAAGTAAGACCTTAGCAAGGACTGCTCTCCCCCAACTTTGTATCATGGAAAATGTTAAGCATACAGAGAAGCTGAAAGAAGATTCAGTGAACACTCCACCCAACACCTAGATTCTACTCTCACCATGTATTATACTTGTTTCATTACAAATTCATCCATTCATCTCTACATCCATTCACCAATTAGCTTTACTAACAGCTTTGCTGTTAATTTTATTTACACCATAAAGCTCACCCATTGTAAGTGTGGAATTTCAATGATTTTTGAAGGTTGAGCAGTTGTGCAACTATCACCACAAGCCCCTTCTAGAACACTTCCACCAGCCCCAGAGGCCCTGCGTGCCTGTGTGCTGTCAATTACGGCTCCTTCCTTCGGGACAAGGCAACAACCAGTCTGCTTTCTGCCTCCGTGGGTTTGCCTTTTCTGGAAATTTCAGGTAAATAGAATCATACAATACATAGTCTTCTGTGTCTGGCTTCCTTCACTTAGCATAATATTGTTGACGTTCACTCTTGGTGTTCCATGTGACAGTAGTTTGTTTCTTCTGATTGCTGAGTTGTATTCCATTGGATGGATATACCACAGTTTGTTTATACATTGTCTGGTTGATGGACATTTGGGATTGTTTCCAGTTTGGGGCTATTATGAATCACGCCGCTGTGACCCTTCCTGTGCCAGCCTTTGTGTGGACATATGTTTTCTTTGCAAGGTTTTAAAGGCTAAGTAGGAGCTGACTAGGTCGTTAAAGCCAGAGGAAAACATCCTGGGAGAAATGCCCAATATGTGCAAAAGCTCAGAAAATGAACGTGCCTGGTATACACAGGGGATGATAGTAGTTCAGTACTGTAGGGAAAGAAAACTCTCTTTTCCTCTGCCCATCTTGGGTTCATTGCCTGGGGCCCTGAAAATTAGACTGACAGAAGACAGATTAAGGAGAAAAAAACAGAGTTTATTAGGTCATGCATAGACATGTGGAAGAACTCGGCGGTGAGTAACTCAAACAGGTGGTCAGAACTGGGGCTGTTTTTTTTTTCTTTTTTGGGTGAAGTAGAAAAGAATAGCTTTATTGCTTTGCCAGGCAAGGGGGCCACAGCAGGCTCATGCCCTCAAAACGGTGTCCCAACCTGGAAGGGGTAGTGAGGAGTTTTACAGTAATGGTTCAAAGAGGAGGGTGTGATCAGCTGGTGGACATTCTTCTGATTGGTTGGTGGGGAGGTAAGCGGGAGTCGGCATCGTCAGCCTTCTGGTTCCAACCATTCTGGGGTCCACCTGCTTGTGAGCAGCACACAGTTAACTTCTCCCACCTGGTGGGGTTCAGTATCTGGTTTCAGGACTTAATGAAGCTCAGGTTCTTGATGTCTCATTGCAGAAAGAATTCAGTGAGAGACAGAGCGATAGGTAAGAAGTGGATTTAGGGCTTCCCTGGTGGTGCAGTGGTTGAGAGTCCGCCTGCCGATGTAGGAGACACGAGTTCGTGCCCCGGTCTGGGAAGATCCCACATGCCGCGGAGCGGCTGGGCCCGTGAGCCATGGCCGCTGAGCCTGCGCGTCCGGAGCCTGTGCTCTGCCATGGGAGAGGCCACAGCCGTGAGAGACCCACGTACCGCAAAAAAAAAAAAAAAAAAAAAGAAGTGGATTTATTTAGAGAGAAACACACTCCACAGACAGAGTGTGGGCCCTCTCAGAAGGTGAGAAAGGCCAGAACTGAGGCTTATATAGCATCCTGACAAGGAAGAATAAATTTGTAGAGACGTGATAAGAAAAGAAACAAGGGTTTAGGCTTTTAAAGGTGGTAAAACGTGGAAAGGTAAACATGTGGAGGAAACTAAAAGAAGATAAAAGTTGTTTTAGCAAGATTCTTTATGTTGATTCCTCTAGTGCCATGTCCGGGCTGATAAGAGTCTAGAGTTTACAGTGATTAAGAATCATCCTGTTCTTCCGGGTAGAGAAGAGGAGGCCAGGGAGTTCGCCTTGGGTCTGCTTTTTAAGAATTGCCTTCAGCTCAAAATAATCCTTATGCCAGAGTAGCATGTTTTGGGGTGGCATGCCCTGAACCCCTTCAGTGTCATGGGGGAGTGGGATAGAGAGGTAGGCAGGGGCTAGACCACAAGGCCTAAGTAAGGCACTGTGCTGGGGAGAAAGGGGTGTTGCATCGTGTCTTGAAGGCTCCAAGAAACCTGGAGCAGTTTTAAAGGCAAGCCCAGGGTTAGGTGTGCTTTGTAGAAAGGTCATAGGCTTGCAGCACAGAGAATAGGCCAGCTAGAAAGGTATTATAATTGATAGGTGAGAGATTCAAGGTCCTAAACCTGGTCCTGGTCCAGGGTGGCGGTGAGTGAGTGTGAACTGGACTGAGACTCTGTACGTGCGTCCTTGGTGGGGGGAGGACTTGGGGTGTTGCAGGGGCAGCTGAGGGATTCAACCTTGCCCACAGCCCCACGAACACCCCTTCTCCAGTGAGGAGGCAGGGCAGCCTCCAGCTCTCCTAACTTACCTGTGTGTGGGGCTCTCAAGGTTAGCGCCATGGGGGTCAGCGCTGTTTCAATGTTGATTACAGAGACGGTGAGAGCCGCTCAGATTTCTAATTAAGATTAAAGAATGTACCCGGCTTATAAATGGTTCTCAGGAATGTATAATTTGATTAGCCTGTTTTCTCCGGGCGCTTTAATTTCTGGATTAGGGAACGTGGCCTCTGACTACAGGTAGGGCCTGCTTGCTCACCACACACAAAGTCTGGGACCTTGCAGGGTATTAGGATGGTGGGGAGGTAAGGCAAGAGGAGGAGAGGGACCCTTGGCCAGAGTGGTCCTTCTCTATTTGTTTCTTCTCCTCTTCCTCGTCACTTCTGGACAAGAATGAAGATCCCAGCTCAGGATCAAAAAGTGCCCAAATATTAGCTAGAAAATAAATGCACTCACCTGGATCTCATTTACGTTAATTTATTTCTATCCGAAGGCACAGGAGGTGGGTCCTCTTCCCTGTTCCCATTTTGAGCCCAGCCAGCTAATCCCCGGCAGGGCCCAGCCTGTGGGGCTCTGTCTCTTTAGGGAGCATTGCCCCAGTGTCAATTATAATCACTTTGGTAACTCTAGGGCAGATTCAGAGGCTGCCTCTTCCCACAGAGCCCTGGGCGCTGCCAGGGAGGGGCCAGGCCGACTGCAGGCTCTGGCTGCCACAGAAGTCGTATCTCCCAGTGGGAAGCATCCTAGGCTCCAGGCCACTCACCTTCCTCCCTCCTCATATCCCTCAACCTCCTGCCCAGGCTGCATTCTGACTTCTGTGACCCCTGGCATTCTTGCTTTCATGGGTCCCTTCCTCCATTAAAAAAAAAAAAAAAAAAAAAAATTCTGTTTTACAACTGTATTGGTATAAAGATGAAAAAATTGATATTACATGTTAAAACACTTTATCCTGTCTGAAAGTTCATTTGTTTTCTTCTGATTTTAAAAGAAATTCAAACATTTCCTCGGGCCGCTAAAAGTATGGTGGGTCCTGTGTGCCCTGTGACTAATGGATAAGTCAGCCCTGTCCTACCCCCCAAAGCTCTTGACCAGCAGCACACCTACTCGCCCACTGACCTAGTGACAAGTAGCAGGGCTTGGGGGTCCAGTGGACTAAATGCTGTTCCTCTCTGCAGAAGTCCTCAGAGGAAGCCTGTATTAGCTCTGCCCCCAGGCTGTCCCTAACCTCTCCCTGGCCCCTCTTCACTGCTGCTTCTGAAACCCAAGCCACTCCCATAGAGGGGGCTGAAGCTTTCCTACCCCCCCACAACCAGGCCCAATGCCCTGCTTCCCTGGGCATCACCTGTCTTCTGTTTGAATGAGCGTTCTCCCTTCCCCTGCACTCCCCAGGCTGACCGCAGGGGGTCTGCGCAATGCTCTGCTCCTGGTAGGCAGGGCTTCTCAGAGAGGGGTTGGAGGAATGCCTAGGGGAGGGGCTGTGCAGTGAGTGTTTAAAGAAAATTCCAGGGTCTCTAACTTAGACTTCTACATTGGAATCTCTGGCTGGATCTGGGAATCTGCCCTTTAAGGGGCTCCCAGGTGACTCCCTATATGCACGTGAAAGCTGGCGATGACTGGTGTCCGGAAAGGGCTGAACTTGGTCGCCTTGCCCCTCCTTCCTTCTCCCAGGCCCCAGGCCGTTTGCTTCTCAGTTTCACACCTGCTGGGCATTCAACCAACATCCCTAAACACCGTGTTAGGAATGATGGAGAAGAAAGGGATAGTGCAGTCCAATCCCTGCTCCGAGGAGTTTAGAGTCTTCTCTTTCTCAGAGGGTGGGGTACCCTCCATCCAACCCCGCCCCACACCCCTTGTTCAAGAGACTTGTCTTTTCATGCTTCTGAGGAAGAGGTCTATGGGCTCAGCCGCATCCACCAGCTTCTGAAGATAATAGGAAACGTCTCTGGGCAAAGATGCTTGTTGACAGAAAAATGCTTAATTTTAGGAAAGCAGCGTGAGCTACAGTATAGGCAAGAATTGCATGCATTTAAAGAAATACGATTCCAGGCACTCTAAGAAGGTGAGCTGGAAGGTACTGCACAGGATCTGTAGATGGTACCCAGGGCTCCTGCCCCAGCATTGTCACTAACCAGGGTGTGACCCAGGGCAAATCCCCTAACACCTCTGGGCTTCGGTGGCTCGTTAGGACCTATTGAGATGGTGCATATGGCAGCCCTCTGTAAAAGGTAATGAACTCTGCACATTATTCATTATTATTTTTCTAAGTATTGCTGTGGTTGTTCCAAGGGAACAGTAAGGTGAGTTTGCAGAGCGCTGGAGGAGAAGTCTGGAGACTGGGGCTCCTCTCTGCTTCCACCTGGCTCTGTGTATGGAGACCCTTCACTGATCTGGGTCTTATAATCATCATCCCAATAAAGGTGGGAAAAGGGACTAGATAATATTGTCTCGGTTTTACCACTTCCAAGTGAGTCTAACTCTGAGTGCAAGGCCAAGTTCTGCTAGGATTACTGCCTGGTACACCCAGAACACGCTTGAGCTGGGGTTTGTGTCCCCATGGTCCTTCAGCGCTGGTCCAGGCCTTACAGGAGGCGGGGACTGGAGAACAGGGTCTCTGGTCAATGGGGCGCGTGGTTCTGGGGGCAAATCATGCAAGATTTCAGAAGACACGTTGGTTAGGGTCGTCCAGGGTCAGTACCAGCAGGTACTCCCCCCGTCCTCTCGGCCAGCTCCTACACCTCCAAAATGTGGGGCGCTTCCTCAGTGAGGCCTTCCTGGACACCCCCTAGCTCTTCCCCGGAGCGGGATGGATACATCTGCAGATTGTTGTGTCTTCTAACCCGCTCCTTTTCCTCCCCCCGTCTTTTTTCTTGCGTCCGGATCTCCGGAGGGCCTGGGAAAGGGATTAGAGCTCGGAAGGGTGGGGGGTAGCGGACCTGCGGCGGTCCCCGCGCTTGGGGTCTCTATACCTGCCCGGCAGCTGCAGCGCAGGCTGGCAAGGGGCCTCTCCCGGCTTCCCGCGCTGCTCAGGAAGCGTGTTGGAACGGGGCTAACGATAATTAACACTTGGGGCGCGTTTTGTCTTCGAAGTGCTTTACAAACACGATCTAATTAGCCCGCGGGGAGGAGCGGCGCCACCGAAATGCTTGCTTTATTATTCATTTCTATACCGTCTGGAGCGCGCAGCCCTGGCGCACGAGTGTTGGCGGGGAGGATACCCCGGCTGGGGTGCCTACTCCCAGCGCCTCCGGGCTCTCGGTAGGGAGGGCTCCGCAGCATGGCCAAGTGTGACTCCGCCCAGGTCAGCCCCTTCTCACACATCTCATTTAATCTCCGCGGTAATCTAAAGAAATGGGTAGGCTCTGTGGCTCAGAGAGGTTAAGAGACACGTCCAAGACCACACAGCCCATACGGGGACGCTGAAACTCAAACCAGGCCCCCGAACCGCAAAGCGCCAGGTCTTCGTCCCCTCCCCGGTGGACTCGCGGGCCCCGCTCAGCGAGGCTCTGGGAATCCCGCCCGGCTTGCAGCATCCCGGCGCAGCGGCGAAGGCGGGCGGAGGCTGGCGAAGGCGGGCGGCTGGCGGCAGTGCGCGCGCTCCCGGTCCGGCCGAAACTGTTGCCATCGCAAAGCTCCCCGCTACACCTGAGCCGGGGACAGATGTGCATCAATATTTATTCGGAACTCCCAGGAAACCTGGATGAAGTGTAATTATCTCAGCTCAATCAGCTCGGATTAGCATAACATCAAGTCACCCATCAGACGGAGGGTTTGATTTCGGGGATCAAAGCGCCGCGCTGTAGCCGCTGATTAATCGGGGAGAACAGAGCGGAGAGAAGAAAGATGCGCGGGCTCAGCGAGCCGCAGCTGCACCGCTTTGATGCGCCGATTGTGCCAAGTTCCCTTTACGGGCTGGTTCGGCTCCCGCCCCCGCCGCTCCCTGGACCCGCTGCACCCACCGGGTCCCTGGGTTTTAGCGCCGCTTCCCCGGTAGCAAGTCGCTAGCTCTAACGTAACGCGCCACCCCTGCCCACCCCGAGGCTGTGCTGTGAAGCGGGGTGCTTGCCGGTGGAATTTCTGCTCGGGCGCTGCGGGGCTCGCCCGCATGGGGCCGGACACCGGCGAGGACCACCCTTCTCCTCCTGGTAGCTCTGCTCTGAGAGTGAGCGGTGTACGTCCTTCCGAGGTTGCCCAGAGGCTGAGGTGAGGAGTGAAATGCCGGCGTTCAAGGCCTTCCCCAGGCCGGCTCCAGCCAATTTTCTTTTTTTAAAAACATTTATTGGAGTATAATTGCCTTACAGTGGTGTGTTAGTCTCTGCTGTATAACAAAGTGAGTCAGCTATACATATACATATATCCCCATATCTCCTCCCTCTTGCGTCTCCCTCCCACCCTCCCTATCCCACCCCTCTAGGTGGTCACAAAGCACCGAGCTGATCTCCCTGTGCTATGCGGCTGCTTCCCACTAGCTATCTATTTTACGTTTGGTAGTGTATATATGTCCATTGCCACTCTCTTACTTCGTCCCAGCTTACCCTTCCCCCTCCCCGTGTCCTCAAGTCCATTCTCTACATCTGCGTCTTTATTCCTGTCCTGCCCCTAGGTTCTTCAGAACAATTCTTTTTTTTTGGATTCCATATATATGTGTTAGCATATGGTTTCTCTTTCTGACTTACTTCACTCTGTATGACAGACTCTAGGTCCATCCACCTCACTACAAATAACTCAATTTCGTTCCTTTTTATGGCTGAGCAATATTCCATTGTGTATATGTGCCACATCTTCTTTATCCATTCATCTGTCAATGGACACTTAGGTTGCTTCCATGTCCTGGCTATTGTAAATAGAGCTGCAATGAACATTGTGGTACATGACTCTTTTTGAATGATGGTTTTCTCAGGGTACATGCCCAGTAGTGGGATTGTGGCTCCAGCCAATCTTTTCCACCTCACCAGCCCCATCCCCTCCCACCACACAAAAATCGCTGATGTTTTCTTAACTTGCCCTGCTTCCTTGATTCTGTACCTTTGTGCAATCCATTTTCCCGACTGGGATGCCCTTCTGTCTCATTTCTTTTCGTAACCAACTCTGACATCTTTAGCACAGCCCAAAGCCTCTTGCCCTGGCCGAAGGCAGTCCTCATGCTTCTAGTGGGTTCAGCAAGTGAGGGGAGCCTCTGTCCTGGCATCCTGGCATTGTGCTGTCACGATCTGGATTATCGCCCCCCACCCCCAATCCCAGCAGGCTTGTACTGTGCACTGGGAGGGCCCAGTCAGCCCTGGAGAAAAACATTTTCCAGGGGATGAAGATGGGCAGATTTTATTGATAATCCACATGGCTGCCTTGCCAACGTCAAGCTTCCCCCTCCCAATTTGGACTGGCTCCCCCCTCCCTCAGCAGATGTGCTGAGGGCAGGAACCCTGGCTTACCCATGCTTGTGTCCCCTTGGATACAGTCCTTGGCACAAAGCAGATGTGGATTCTAGCTCTTGCCCTTTGTTAACTCTCTGTTTTCTTGAACAAGTCACTTGACCTCCCAGGAACTCAGATTGCCAAACTGCACAGGTTTTTGTGACTGTAACATCCTGTGTTCTGGGATCTTCCTTCATAAACCCTGTTCAGTGAAGCCACTCCCAGGACCCAGTGCCCCACTTGGTGTTGGGGAATCCTAGAATCTTAGGGTCAAAGGGAAGCTCACGACCCCTTCCTCATCCTTCTGACAAGTCTTTATCCTTTGCTAGAGGGGACGGCAGAGTAGAATTCGGTACTGAGGGTCTGCCCTGCCACTGGTCCACATGGGAGCTTGGCCAACATGGTGAGGGCAGGGGACTGGAGGACCCACATGGCCACTCTTCAAGGTTCTCTCTGGCTGATAAGATGAAGGCATCAGCTGTGGCATCACCTGGGGTGTCCGGACACCAGGATTCTCCTGGCTGGAAGGGCCTGGAGAGCAATGGAGACCCAGGGAGGTTTCAAAGCCGAGACATGTGTGTATCCATTGGCATTCTCTGGAGTGCAAGCCCTTGAGGGCAGGGACCATCTCTAGTTTATTCCCTACTGTGCCCCATAATCAAAGCTCAGTGCCCGACACATAGTAGGTGCTCAATAATTTGATGTAGAATAAATAAATAAAATTTCATAAAGGAATGAAAGAGAAAGGAAGGAAAGATGGAAGGAAGGAAGGAAAGAAGGAAGGAAGGAAGAAAAGAAGGAAGGATTAAAGGATTGCAACCACAGTAGGGGGCTGAGTCTTGAGAGTGGGTGGGCATGTGTCCAGTACACTGGCAGAAAGATGATTTATCTCCATTTCAGATCTCTACTATGCAACATCGTGGATTTTTCTCTCCCCTTTAATTAAGAACTAAATATAGACCTTAATTAAGACACTGATGAATTTAATTTAGAGTGGCATTAGGGCCTTAACTTGCACCACTCAATGCTGTGTTTGTATAATGTGGGATATAAGCTAAATGAGTGCTTGTTTGTTACCACCATAAATAATTCACTTGCAAATCCCTTTTGAAACATCGCTAACACTAACCTGCCCCAATCTAGAGGATGCTTTTGGATGCCCACTGCCTAGCCCCTCTTCATTTGTCTATATCACAAGAAGGTCCTATCTTGTTCCTACCAAACTGGAATCCTCTTTTGCCCACTTCAGCTGCCTTGCCCACCTCTGCCTTTGTTCACCCAAGTCCCTCTGCTGGGAATGCCTTTTTCCTCACTTCTCACCCTGAGTTTGTCAGGAGAGCTCCTCGCCTTCCTTTAAGTTCCAGAGCAAGTACGTGGATTTGATGAAGCCCTCTCTGTTCTCTCTCCCTGCCTCCTGATCTCTAAGCACTTAAGGTGAGAGCTCCAAACTCCCACAGAGTTTTGTTAATTTCAGCACCTATGCTGTCATACACTGGTATTGTTTCATTACCTGTTATCTCCCTGGCCCTAATCGGGTTACGAGTGTCAGGCATGGGTCCTGTGCACAGTGGGGAGAAGCTATGACTTTGACTTTTGTCCATGGAGCCCAAGGAGCCAACCTCCCATCTCAATCCTGGATGCCAGGTGCTGTGCTGGGACCTGGGAGACCCTTACAGTTTCTGCAGTGGGTCAGGGCATGGCAAGGGCTGGTGGTCCAGTTGTGTTGTGTGGAGGGGCAGAGCGTGAAATGGGCCCATCATTGTTCAGACTTCAGTCTGATGCCGAGAGAGAATGTATAGCATGGAGATTAAGAGCTGTTGCTCTAGGGTCTGGCAGTCTGGGGCTGGACTCAGTTATTTCATTTGTAAAATTGGGTTGTTCTGAGGTTAAGTGAGATTTTGCTGTCAGTGCGATACATGACACATAGTAAGTGCTCAATAAATGGTACTGATGTTGATGATGGTGTTTGGTTGACATGCTAACCTGGTTGGAGATTGGGCAACTTGCGGTCAAGTGGAGGAGCAGAACGTATCATTCCTACTTTGTACGTAGAAAATTGGGGTACGGGGGGTGATTGGCCTCTTCAGGAGCTCCACGCTTTTTATCCATAGTGTCTGTGGCTCAGGGCCCTTTCTCTCCCCTCTATGCTCCTCAAGTGTGAAATGAGGGAGTGGGCTGGAGTGATTTCACCCCCTCCCTTTGTAGTCTTGGATGACTCAGCCACCTGACTCCTCCTCCTCTATTTCCTAACCTTGTGTTGGTACAATTTCATCACAAGTGTCTAGAGAGTGGGGATCCTGTTTTCTAAGCACGAGCCCCTGCAGTGTCAGGCGCATTGCTCTGTCATCTGGCAAGTGATAACCCTCTGTGATTTGAAGAATGAAACCATTTCCCTGAACCTACTGCCCTGCTACAGCACTGCTGTTCCAGACTCTGAACAAAATGTGCACCTTTTTAAATTTGTAGATTCAGTTGCCTTCTTTCTCTCATTGCCAGCACAGTATTGAATACAGTCAGTGAGGCTCTGGACCAGTGCTTCTCAACTTTGGCACTACTGACATTTTGGTCAGATAATCCTTTGTTGTAGAGGCTGCCTGTGCTTGTAGGAGGTTTAGCAGCAACCCTGGGCTCTACCCACTAGATGCCAGTAACAACACCTACCCACGCCCTGCCCCCAGTTGTGACAACCCCAGACACCTCCAGACACTGCCAGCTGTTCCCTGGGGGGGCAACTTGCCCCCAGATGGGAACGATTGCTTTATAGTAAGCACAGGCCATGTGCATACTCTTATGTATTTACCTGCCAAAGTTGTGATATAGACACTGGTCTAAGACTCAGTCTCTAGATGAGGAAACAGACTGAGTAGAGATTGTGGAAATAGACATATTGTCAGTTGGAATCTGGACACTCAACCTCCTTTAGCCTCAGTTTCTCACCTTTAATATGTTGACAATCATACCTCACTCTTAGGGTGACTGTCAAGTTCTTAGCACAGTGCTTGACACTTGATAGGTGATCAATAGATATTAGCAAATATTCTTTGGTAGATGCACATTCAGACTCAATAAACTTTTTAAAAATTGAAGTATAGGGGCTTCCCTGGTGGCGCAGTGGTTGAGAGTCCGCCTGCCGATGCAGGGGACGCGGGTTCGTGCCCCGGACCGGGAGGATCCCACATGCCGCGGAGCGGCTGGGCCCGTGAGCCATGGCCGCTGGGCCTGCGCGTCCGGAGCCTGTGCCCCGCAACGGGAGAGGCCACAACAGTGAGAGGCCCGCATACCGCAAAAAAAAAAAAAAAAAAAAAAATTGAAGTATAGTTGATTTGCAATGTTGTGTTAGTTTTAGGTGTACAGCAAAGTGATTCAGTTATACACATATATATTCTTCTTCATATTCTTTTCCTTTATAGATTATTATAAGATATTGAGTATAGGGCTTCCCCGGTGGCGCAGTGGTTGAGAGTCCACCTGCCGATGCAGGGAACACGGGTTTGTGCCCCGGTCCGGGAAGATCCCACATGCCGCGGAGCGGCTGGGCCCGTGAGCCATGGCCGCTGAGCCTGCGCGTCCGGAGCCTGTGCTCCGCAACGGGAGAGGCCACGACAGTGAGAGGCCCGCGTACCGCAAAAAAAAAAAAAGATATTGAGTATAGTTCCCTGTGCTATACAGTAGATCATTGTTGTTTAGTTTATAAATAAATATATATATATATATCTTCAACAAACATTTTTAATGCCAGTAATAGCAACAGTTCATATATGTGGAGTACTCATTATAATATTCAAGACACTGTTTAAATGTATTGACTCATTGGACCCTCACAGGAATCCTATGTGGTAAATGTTATTCTTGTTATTCAGATTAGGAACAGAAGCACAGAGAGTTAAATAACTTGCTAGTAACTTGAAAACGGGGATTTAAACCCTAGACCATGCTCTTTATTACACACCATGCTGTGGCACCGAGCTCTTAATAGGAGCTTTTACATTCATTTCATTTATGAGCCCATCTCCAGAATCACCTTTTTCTAGGGTTGCACTGTCCAGTTTGTGGCTATTTAAATTAGAATTAATTAACATGTAAAATCCAATTCCTCAGTCACACTAGCCACATTTCAAGTGCTCAATACCCCCAGGTAGTTGGTGGCTAGACATTGGGGCAACTCAGATACAGAGCACCCCCATCATTGCAGAGATTTCTGCTGGAAAGCACTGTTCTAGGACTGTGGGAAATGGAGTTCTTTCCCTTAAGAGTTTTTGGATATCTGTTTGTTTGTTTATTTATTTATTTAGGCCGTGCCACACAGCATTCGGGATCTTAGTTCGAACTTGCGCCCCCTGCAGTGGAAGTGCGGAGTCTGAACCGCTGGACGGCCAGGGAAGTCCCTGGATGTCTCTTTAGATAATTGATGTCATTCAGTCAACACTGTGTCCAGAACTGTACAACCACTAGAGTATTCTGTTCATTTTACATTTATTAAGATCCTGCTGTGTATCTGGAACCACATTTGGGACTGAAGATATAAAGATAAATAAATATGGTCCCTGCTCATAAGTGTAGTTTATAATAGCATTAGATTGTTAACGTACAGAGCCCAATGTTGTGTTTGTAGCATGTGGTCCAGGAGCTAAATGAATGTGAGAGGCACTAAATTTGTGCAAGAACCAAATGTCAGGATAGCCAGGGCCGGGGCGAGGGTCAAGTGATTCTCTGAAAGCTAGGTTAGAGGAGGGACCCAGGGGACCTTCCTTGAAGGATACTTGTAGTCCTTGTGCAGGCGGGGACTGGGCAATGTTCTCCGGCATCTGGAGTTGTTCAAACGCTCTTTGGCTGGATTTCTGCTGTAAAAACGTGCAGTAGCGCGTCCGGAGCCTGTCCTCCGCAGCGGGAGAGGCCGCAACAGTGAGAGGCCCGCGTAACGCATAAAAAAAAAAAAAAAAAAAGTGCAGCAAGGAGAGTCGAGCAATTAGAGCAGGTGGGCGCAATTTAAAGGAGATTTTGTCAGTTGGTGAAGAAGTTACAATCCAGGTGAACCCATAATTGGGCACAGTGAGTGGGGTTGGAAGTGTAGGGATGACAAATGTTAGGGTGTCACCTCTGCTTCCACCTCCAGAGACCCCAGCGCCCGTCTTCCCACATTCCAAGCTGAGCCCTTCCTCTCACCCCCCTTGAGCTCTCAGCCCCTGCTTGGTACCATGTCAGCTGACCTTGCCCAATTGCCCATCTTCCGGCTCCAATTCAACACTTCCCTAGCTCAGAAATTGCTTGGTGATATTGGGAACAATGAGGCCTGACTCTGTTAGTTCAGAGTAAAATGGGTTTTTTTGAAAGGTTATTGCACTCCTGGTGATGTATGGACAAGTCAGGAGAGCAGAGGGAAAGTCGGGATGGGAGGGAGAGGTGAGTTGGGACTCCAGAGTGGCTGGAGCCTTGGGGCTGGCGGGGGGTGAGGCATGTGCTGCTACTGCTGATACCTGGCCTGTGGTCCTGCCAAGCAGGGCCCTGGCTGAGCCAGATTAGAGGAAAACCCTGGGTGCTTGGCTGGGAGAGGGTGAAGCTGTCAGGGCTGCCAAGGGGCCAGGGGCTGTGGAGAGCTTATTCCTTCTTGGGGGCAAGAGAGGGATCAAATGTAGCTTCATCTCATCCTTCATCTGGTGACAAGAGTGAGGCAGTGAGATGGGCCGGAGTGAGAAGGTTTGCATGGGACCTCAATGAGACCCAGAAACTGCAAGTGACTTGCCTAGGGACACACAGCACGTAGTGGCACTGTCACTAGAACCCAGGGCTGTGTGTGTATGTGTACGTACGTGTTTGTGTGTGTGAACAGTTCATTCCTTCTCTCGATGGGCAGTGTTTCATGGTATGCATGTTCCATAGGTTGTTTAACCGTCCACTTGTTAACGAAAAATGGGGTTGTCTCCAGATTTGGCTATTATTATTAAATTAATAGATATAATAATTTAGAGCATTTTTAGTTTTACAGAAAAATTGAGTTGAAAGTACAGACAGTTCCCGTACACCCTTCCCCACCCAGTTTCCTATATTATTAGCATCTTGCATTAGTGTGGGCCATTTGTTAAAACTGATGAACTAATATGGATACATTGTTATTATTAACTAAAGTTCACAGTTTACATTAAGGTTCACTCTTGGCCTTGTACCTTCTATGGGTTTTGACCAACGCACATCAGTATCATACAGAAGATTTTCACTGCCCTAAAAATCCCCTGTGCTCTACCTATTCATCCCTCCCTCCCTCCCTCCTAACCTCTGCCAACCACTGATCTTTTAACTGTTTCCATAGTTTTTCCAGAGCTCTTTTATTTGCTTCTCTCTAGAATTTTCTAAAGGTCTCCCCTCTTGGCTCTCTAGACCCAACCACACCTAGCCATAGAGGCTTCTTGGAACCCAGGCCTCATGGGGAGGTAGTTTGGGGTGTGTGTGAGCAGCCTGCACACAAGTTTGAGTTGCTTTCTTTTAAAGACCAACTATTGCTGGAACTGGCTGATCTAGCCCCATCCCACATGTTGAGCTGTGGCCTGAAGAGGGCTTGGTGCTCCAGGCCCTGTTTGGGGCTGAGGGAAAGCAGAGGAGGGGAGGGGTGGCCCTGTCAACTGAGAGCTCAGCTCTGGGGCTTTTTCCAACCCTGAGGCCCTCAGAGACCCCAAGCACTCAGCTCCTTTACAAGTGAGCTTAGAAGCCAGCTGCCTGGGCCCTCTCTCTCCCAGAGCCTCTGGCTCAGCCTGGGGCTGCCTCCTTGCCTGCAGGCTTCCCCTCTAAGTCCCACTTTCATTTCTAAACAGACAGGAAAACAAGCAATTGATTTTTGGATATTATATAAGCTGGGTGAGGGAAACTTTAATAAGGAAAAGAGCAGAGGGAGGGGTCTGAAGACCTTAAAACTACAAAAAGCCCACCATTTCCAACCCAAATGGAGATAGGTTCAAAGCTGCTATGATCAGAGAGATAGTGCAGGTGGCCCCAGGCCCTTGGGAGAAGCCTGGCTCAGCCACCCAGGGCTCTGTGTCGTCCCACTGGAGGCTGTGCCTAGACAAGTCTGTTCTCTCCCTCCTCTTGGGGCTCCCAAGTTTATCTCTTCTGTTCCCGGGCCATCCTGCACTTCCACGGTCACACTTCATTTGGTTCTCAAACCACCCTTGGAGGCAGGCTGGGACTTCAGAGAGTCAGGGACACACAGGACGTGAGGGTGGGAGGGGACCACAGGGACTAAAGTCAGCGCTTCTCGTCGTACAGGTAAAGGAGCCTGGGGTGAGACAGTGCTGTTAGCGCATAACAGGGGCTGCGGCACATGTGTCCCAGCGCCTGGCCGTGCCCACTCCATTGTCGTCAGGTGAGCTGGTGAATGCATAGTCTTCACAGCATTTTTTTTTTTTTACATCTTTATTGGAGTATAATTGCTTTACAATGGTGTGTTAGTTTCTGCTTTATAACAAAGTGAATCAGTTATATATATATACATATGTTCCCATATCTCTTCCCTCTTGCGTATCCCTCCCTCCCACCCTCCCTATCCCACCCCTCCAGGCGGTCACAAAGCACCGAGCCGATCTCCCCGTTTGCAGCATATTTTTACACTCTGGGTTTCTGGAGCTTGGAGGCTGGGGTCGCTGGGAAGGCCCAGGTGAGGATTTCCAGCCCCTGCTCCTTGGAAGGCTCTAGATCTCTAGCCCTCCAGGCCAGGACCTCCACAAAGTCTTGGACAGGCTGATCTTGTCTCTTCTGGCCAGCCTAGAACTCTCATCCCATCTTCCACACTAAGGCTGATCCCTTCCATGGGAACCACGGCAGAAAGCACGGAGAAGGAATGCAGGCCTGGGAGTCAGGCTTTAAAAAAGCCACGTGGGTTGTCGGAGTCGATGAAAAAGTCATACTTTGACATCTTGTCTCGTCCCCTTGCCAGGTCCTAGGTTTCCTAGGTGCCGAACTGGGAAACTCAGATTTCTACGAGGAAACCTACACTTTGAAACCCATGGGGAGCTGCTGTCCCTGGCATCCTGCTTCCTTTCCTCTCTGCCTTTGGTGGCCTCACCGGTGACTTCTCCCTTGATGTCCCCTTTGGTTGTTTCTCAAATAGGACTTTGTGGAGGGGAAGACCAAGACTCATTTCACTGCCGGGCTCCAGGCTTGATCCTGCAGTGCCAGGCATGGGGGCAGCAGAGATGGAAACCATCCCTGCCGGGTGCCAGCTCACCTGCCACCTTCCTGCATCTGAGGCAATGCGGGGGCCTTCCTGTTAACACTCCGCTTGCCAACGGGGGGCAGGCCTGCTCCGTCTCCTTTGGCCTGGCCTGGGAATCCAACACTCGGCTCAGGTGGCTGCAGACATGCAGAGGGGGTTCCAGTTTTCATCTATGGGGAGAGTGAAACCTGTGGGGGAGATGGACCCAGGATAGCAAAGAGATAAGAAATACTGAGGACCAGGATATTTGACCCTATTTAACCCTATAAGCTCTCCTCTTCCCCCAGCTCTTGCATTTATGCAAGTAACTGAAGGCTAAGTTGCTGGGCCATGCATCTTGGGAGGGGAACTTGAGTGACTAGGACAGAACCTGCGGTCGGAGAGGGGAGAGGAGAGCTATGTCAACCTCCCACATCACATCGCATGGTAAATGGTACCGTGAGAGAGACCTCTGCCCTCCACCCCACCCCCAACACAGCCCACCAAGCGGGGGTCGGGGACAACTGCAGGAGCTGGTCCTCGTGTGGGATTTGATTTACTGTGTACCTTGGCACCACTTCAGGAGGGGTCTTTCTCCACCTGCCCCGGGGTTTGCTAAGGCTTTTATACAGCCTTCAGCCCAAAGCTCATTCTCAGGTGGGTCGTGTGCTATTTACAGAACAGGCAAGTCTCACCAGTTGAAAAGAGCTGGCTCTTGGACTCACCTGCTGGCATCAAATCCCAGCTCTGCACTCAGAGGCAGGGATGGGGCCTGGGGGTCCAGTTGTGGCTCCCCGGGGAAGGGAGTAAAAGCCCCTGTGGGGTAATCCCAGAGGTTGGCCCTATGGGGGGTGGGCCCCAGGGCATAAAGTATGAGGGCTCCCCCAGACCCAGGACTGAGAGCCTCTGATCTGCATCCTGGACACCAGCCCAGCGTTTCTGCATTCCCCGTGCAACCTGGGAGATGAAAGAGCACACAGACTGCCAACCCTCTGGCCCCTGGGCCTCTGAACTGAGGAAATGGCTGAATAATGAATGAGGTCAGAGCGCTTCAGAGAGGTGGGCCCAGGGACAGTGCGGGCAGGGGGAGGGACATGGACAGATATGGGGGAGGGACAGCTCGTGGAGAGATGCCAGGAGCCCTGATAAGGTCTGTGGTAGTGGCTTCTGCTGCAGGTCACAGCTGCGATTCACACAGAGGAAAGTGGCCACGAGCGCTTGCGTATGGATTGTGTCTAAAACCTGCAGCCTGTCACACGTCTAACCTTGAGACAGCCTTCCCAGTTGTCCTCCCACCTTGAGCCTCCTCCCAAGAAAACTACCTGTGGGGCTGGATGTAGGCTGGATCCAGGGAGCCCTTCCTAAGCTGAGGGCTGATGGACAGGAGACTTTTTCTGGGCATCTAGAGGAGGGCCAGACTAGCCACGAGGGTGGTTATGGTACCTGCGACTTCCGGCAGGTGCTGGACAAGGGCGGCTTGCATGGCAGTCCCCAGAGGGGATGGAGGGTCCTCTGGGGCATCCCTGCCAGATACCTGATTGTTGCTGGTGACAAGACGCTCTCTTCTCTTGAGGCGGCAGTTCAATTATGTGGGCACCCATGTGTGTGACCTGGGGACTTCCCACCCCTTGCTTTCTCCGTCACCTTAACATTGTCCTCACACTTTCTAAAAGGGGCAGCAGCTCCCAAAACCCAGCCTGCAGAAATGAGGGGCCACACGTTTGCTGAATGCTTGCCACGTGTCTGGTTCTTTCCTTATTGAGTCCACATGGCAGTTCACATATGTGAGCAGGAGAATCTCTGCTTTAAAGAGAAATAAACGGGGGCACAGAGAGACTGGGTGACTGGGCTCAAAGCACACTGCTAATATGAAATGGGTGAGTTGGGATCCAAACGTATGTGGCTGAGCTGGGATCGGAACTTGAGGCTTTCATTCTTCTCTTGGGCATTTTGAGGGCCTTTGAGTCCAGCTTACTGCTGGGGGAGTTTGTCAGGGACTGCCAGCTGCCCCGGTGCCCAGCTCTTTAAAGCCCTTCTTAGCAGTAAGTAACTACTAGGGCAGGTTTTAGGCCAGGGAGCCAGCAGTGTCCTGGATTTCCTTCCCGGGAATTCCTTTTTCCCCTTCTTTGCAAAGCCTGTTGAAGCAGATGGATGTCCTGTATTTGCCAGGTGGGTGGGACCACCTGTTAGCCCTTCTCCCTGGTCTTGCTGCAAGGGGCACCTTCCCAGCAGGCTTTCTCTGTCTGCCAACACCAAGCATGCCACCAAAGCAAGTAGGGGACCACTCCTCTTAGATCAAATTTGGCCTATGCCTACCCTCTCCCCCCATCCTTCAGGCGGGAAGGAGGCAGCATCCCTGGGCTCTGATTGGCTGAGGGCTTTCCTGTGCACCTCTCTTCCGGGTGGCAACCAACCTCACCACTCTGTGCTGCACTCTCGCAGGCCTGTCCTGGCTGCTTGCAATGAATACTGGCCTGATCAGAGCCCAGCCAAAGCCCCTTTGCCTAGCGAAGAGGCGGGGCATCGGGTCTCCCACTCCCCAGGACCTGCAAACCTGCTGTGAAGAGCTGGATTCAGGAGCCCACAGTCTGGCTATGGGAAAGATGGTTTGGCAAAATGGGTTTCAGCTTTGGTGTGAGCCAGCCTAGATCATCGGGGCGCTGGGCATGTTTAGAAAGTTCTTCCCTACACACAGGGGTCAGGAGGTGGGGAGGCAGGGGGCAGGCCCCTCCTCAAGGGAGCACGCAGAAAGTTTGAAGCCATCCTGCCCGCCACTCCCTGGGGGTTTTGCAGAAGCCTCACCCACCCTGCTGGCCAGCCAGGCCCTACCTCCTCCACTGCTCCTCCCCGCCACCCTGCCTCCCTTGGGTGGGGTGGGTCTCCCAGCTGGCCTGCATAGACCAGAGGCCCCTGTGGGCAAGGCCGTGTTAGAGCAACCCTCCACACTTGGAGATTCCCGTCAACCCAAGTGCATGCGTCACCACGTCTCACAACAAATTTCACTTGTCATTCATGTTTTATTAGTATAAGTGCCTTAAAAGCAGATCAGAGATTCAACTAATTTGCTCATTAGTAAAAGGAAATTAGCCGTTTGAGATCTGTTCTAATAAAATTAGCTTGGTGACAAACGCTTTGTTGCCATGTTTATTAGATTACCATACTCCCTGTATTTTATAGGCCAGAGCAGCCCTTCAGCAACTCTTCAGGGTATGCTCAGAGCTCCTCTCTTACTTGTTTTTGTTCTTCCTTTCAGGCCTTGGAGAATATTTTTTCCCTTTCAAGGCTAATTGGGAAGACTTGACCCAAATCTCTGTCCATTCGCACCTCCCACAAGCCCTACGGTCTCTCTCCCCTCCCCTCTGCTCCCTCTTCCCCAGCCTCTTGGCTTGGCCCTGTTCCCAGCCCCATCCCCTCAGTTTTCTCTGTGGCTGGTCCTTTTAGGGGGCCAGTATCTCCCTACTGAGAAGCCCTTGGGCAAGGAAGCCCCTGGTCGTCAGGTGGGCCCTTTCACTCTTCCTTGCTTGGAACCTTCTGCCTTATTCTCCAGCTTAAGACCGGCCTGGCTTCACCCAGTCATTTGTTCCTATTGCTCTGGAAGTGACCCGCCCGCCCCATTAGTGTGGTCAGCTGACCCATTTGCTTCTCTCCTGCCTGTGCTTGGCTGTCTAGCGCTCGGCTGGTGTGTACAGAAAATTCCATGAAGCATCCCATTATACACAAAGCTGCCTGGAGGGTTCCACATGTGTCTGAGGCCAGGCAAGGGGTGTGTGGACTGTGGGGGGCTCCTAGCTGCCCGGGACTGTCTGATGTAGGAGCAGGTGCTCCCCAACACTGCCACAGCACTCTGTGGGCCCCCCCCACCCTGCTTTGGGCAGCATTGCATCCTTCCTGAGGTGTCACTTTCACAGCCGCTGTAAGCGCTTGCTCTGCGCTGGGGTCCGTCAGTGCTTTCTCTGCCTTCTTTCTTTACTCTTCTGGCTGACATGAGGGGACAGGCCACGTGGCTATTCTCATTCTGAAGATACAGAGACTGATGTTTGGAAAGTTTCCCGAGGTTACCGGGCTTGTAAGCTGCAGAGTTAAGGATATGAGCCCTGTCTTGTGTGTCTCCAAAGCACCTGTCTCTAACCCCTGGGCTCTGCCGTGGGCTTGGGAAATTGGGGCCTGCCCATACTGGCTTGGGGGTGTGAGCTTCTTGACGATGGGGTCCGTGACCCCCGCAGAGAGCCTGGCACAGACTGCCCTGTAGTGAGTGTTCCAAAACATTATCGAGTGAGCTGGTAGAGAGGGGAGGGGCGATGAGATGGTCCCAAGTACTCCAGGGCCGGAGGCCTGGGCTGGTCCAGCTTCTCCTTCTCTCCTTTGCCAACAGCAGCCCCAGGCCAGCCTCTCCCGGCCCCTCCCGGCTCCCTCCTCTCCTGGTACAAATCATCGGCTTAGACAACAGCGATGGGCTTACCCTACAGGATGTGACTCTGAATATTAGAATGTCAGAAGCGGCTGCCTTTGCAGTAAGTTGCTGTCAGAGAGGAAATAAAAGGGGAGTTGCAGTTATTTAATTTGGAGCATGCAGGTGACAGGCTTTGCCTGTGGACTTGCTGCTCATTCACCCCAGCTTTTGGGGCACCAAACTCCGCAGGCCGCTGCCCTTGGTTTTTATCCTCCTGCTGGTCCCGCCTTCCTCCAGCCCTTATGTCCCACCTGGGTGCCCAGCACCCACCCAGCCTTTGCTCACGCCTCCTCTTCCTCCAGTGCTCTCCGGCCTCCTTCCACCTCTCAAACCCCAACACTCCTCGTCTTCAGGCCCTTCCCAACCTTTCTGTCCTCAGCCAGTCCCGAGGTTTCACCCCGTCCTCTCCCCTGCTGTCCTGCCCTTCCTTCTCCTGGCATCTTCGCACTATCATTTATAATATAAATGATAATTATCCTTATTGTCAACAGTAGTGATCTTATTACTATTAATCAATATTATTGTTGATATTATTAATAGGAATTAATATTATTAATATTAATATTATCCTTATTATATCCTTTTCCTCACTTATACTACCACTCCAGTGAGGTAGACATGAGTTGTCCTTTTTTTCAAGAATGAGGAAATTGAGGCTCAGAAAGGCTGAACATCAGATCTGATTCACCAGTAATTGAGGTTCCACAGTCAATCTCCAGGTGCCTTCCATGAGCTCCACTCTGGGAACTCGGAGATGGATGAGCCACAGCAGTGGCGCCCTCGGAGTGCTGGGGGTGTGCCCGCTGAGCTCTTGTCCACAGGGGAGGGGCGCCCTGGGAGGGCTGAGGATGTCCAGAGGAGGCCGTGGGTGGCACCTAGCCCAGCGGTCACTATGCGAACCTGAATGGCTCTGCCTCCAACGGCAATTACATCTCCTTCCTCCGGTTTGACCCCAGGTGAGGGGTGCAGGGTGGGCAAAGGGCACCGGGGACGGAGAGGGTGTCCCGGCTGACTTGGGAGCTGGTTTTGTGATGGAGACATTGTTCCTCTTTCCAGTACTGAGCTTTGGGTATGAAGCACATGCCCTGCTGGTCCCAGCCCCTCAGGAGGGGAGCTGGGGGTGGCTATTTGGAGCAAGATCCCCAGAGAGAGACATAGGGAAGAGCAGGGCTTTGGAGTCAGGGCACTAGGACACGAATCCTGGCGCATCAGCTGTGTGACTTCACGCAAAGTGTCTAACCTGAGGGACCACACACTCCTCACCTGGCCTCCTCTTTTCAGGAGAGTTGTGAGGTTGAATGGAAGCATGAGTGGAGCTGAGAGGTAAGGACTCGGGGAGCGATGCTGACCCTCTAGAGGTCAGGCCCAGCCCAACTTCAGGCCAGGCTCGGGAAGGAGGCTGCTGGGCCTGACCCTTGAGGGTGGGAATCAAGGGAGGCTGTAGGTCTTGGGAATCCTGTCCAGCCCCCACTCTGCCTGGTGAGTCAACACCTGGAGGGAGGGCCTGGCTCCCTGGGCAGTGGGACAGCCCATCCTGGCAAGAGGCCCACCTCCCTGTGGAAAGAGGAGAGGGTCCTGTAGGCTCTGAGCCACGTCTGTGCTCACCCCCATCTCTGGTCTGCCCCTTCCTGAGCCCCAGGGCCACACTCAGCGCTGCTCTCTGCCTGCAGTCACACCAGTCCTTCCCCCACGGCTGAGTCTCTAGGACATGAGGATGTGAGCCGAGAGGCACCAGGTGCAGTGGGAAAGGCGAGCAGAAGAGGGAACTGGATTCTAGTCCCAGCTTTGTGAGCTGGGCATTTGCTTTACCTCTCTGAGCCTTTTCTGTATCCTGAGACTGTGGCTATCAAACTGCTCACAGACTTGTGTGGGCCAATGGGCTGAAGTACGTGAGAGTATGGTGCCCAACACACCGTGAGTACAATTTCCCCTCCTTGAGAGGCAGCTCAGGGCTGAGGCTTACAGGGGCTCACACCACTCCCCAGCACCCTCTGACCTTCCACATCCAAAGCAGAGTGGTGAAAGGGACTTCAAAATTGGAGCCACTCTTGATTCTTTTGCCCCTTTCTCTTCCTCCCCTTCTCTGGGCCTCCCATCATAGGTATGTTGGTACAATTCTCCTTGTCCCACAGGTCTCTGAAGCTCTGTTCATTCTTCTTCGATAATTTTTCTATTTGTTCTTCAGATTGGATGATGTCTATTGACTTCAAGTTCAATGATTCTTTCTTCTAACATCTCAAATCTGCTGTTGACACCATAGCATGTAATTTTTATTTCTGTTACTATAGTTTTCAATTCTACAATTTCCATTAGGTTCTTTTTCATAGTTTCTGTTTCTTTACTGAGATGCCCCATTTGTTAAGTCATTGTCATCATGTATTCCTTTAATTCTTTAAACATGGCTTCTTTGAATTCTTTAAACACATTTATAATAGTTGCTTTGATGTCTTCGTCTACCAAATCCAATATCTGTGCCTGCTCAAAGTTGGTTTCTCTTGACTTCTTTTTCCTTTCCTGATTATGGGTTACTTTCCTGTTTCTTTCCATGTGGTAAATTTTTGTTGAAAACTGGACATTTTAGATAGTATGTTGTACAAACTTTGGCTTCTGATTTTTCACTCTTGAGGGCTGTTGTTGCTGGATTTTTTTTTTTTTAAGTGACTCATTTGGACTTAATCTGGGGAATTTTTCTCCCCAGTGGTACATGCTGCTGCTATCTCTACTCAGTGTTTTAGAAATTCTTTTTATCTTTAGCCTGGCTTCCTGAGGGTTTTCTCCATGTCTGCGTAGCTTAGTTGTCAGCCAGTGATCAGCCAGAGGTGTAGGCAAACACTTGGGCCAGAAGGCTTCCACCTCTGTGCGTGGATTCTGGGGACGGGGTGTACATTCCAAGTTCAGGCAGTTTTCAGGTCTTCCCTGCTTTTACTTTCTGAGGCCATCTGGTCTTCCCTTCAGATACACAGCCTCCAAGGATACCAGACAGGGATGCTTTTCCAGCCCTTCTGTGGCTCTGTAACTTCCAGGGGCTCCCTGTTAAGTTTCTGGCAAGTTTGCTGCTCTGCTGCTTGCCCCAGCTGGGACGGCACCCTCAGTCTGGTCGAGCTGTGGGCCTCGCCCATTTGCTTCCCCACTGATCAAGCATTTTACTGCCAACTGCTGGACATGAACTTCTCGCCTTCTGCCCTAAATCAAGTCAGCCCTCTCCTGCAGTGCAACTTATTATTTTTTATGGTCAGCCCCACCCAAGAAGAACCAGAGCTGGGGGTGGGAATGCGGGCAGTCCCAGGTAGAACTTTGCAGACTCCCAATTTTCTTACCCACAGTTTGGTTTTTGGTGACAGATTCTTCTCAATTTGTTGTTTTGCCTTTGGTTGATTGATTTCCAGAGCCCCAAAATGGTTGTTTTTGTTTTTGAACATTTTGTCCCAGATTTTGGGAAGAGAATTTCCTGGCCTCTGCGCTCCACCATCACTGGAAATCTTCCTTGACTCTTGAGACCTGGATTTATCAAAGTGTAACTTGAGTTATACAAGAACCCTCTGCCTTTTCTATGGACCTGAACTTTGCCCAGAACAAAACTGATTTGGAGGTTTGCATGCTAATCTTGGGCTCTGGCTCCTTTCCCTGAGGACTTCTCCACCACTGTCCAGTCTGTACGGGAGGACCAGGTCCTGTGCCAGCCAAGCTATTCCAGGACCTAGAAACCCTCCCCACTGAGGGTCTGTTTACCCATCAGCCCTACCTGGTGCACACCACTGATGAAAATGGAAGGGGGTGGTTTCCACCCAGGACCCCTGAAATCATGACCCCACTTTCTATGGGGCTTGTCTCACGAGTGCTCCCCTTAGAAAGGCATCAACTCCTCCCCAGTGGAAGGAGGGTTCCTTGGTCCTCACTGCCTCCAGGATCCCATGGCCATTGTTCTCCCCATATATCTTTTGAAAACACAGCTCTAATTTATCATGTTCTTGTTTAAAGCCTTACTGGCTTGACACTTGCTATTGAATAAGTTCTACACCTTCTAGCCTGGCAATCAAAGTCCTTCATGATCTGTCCCCAGCTAACCTTTGTAGCCTTCACTCCTGTCAGTGTCCCTCACACTCTATGCTTTAGCCCAAGGAATTACTTGCTGCTCTTTGAACGTGCCATGCTCGTTCACACCTCTGCACCTTTGCATATGCTGTTCCCTCTGCTTAGAATGCCTTCATCCCTTCTCCATCTGGTCAACACTTCCCATTACGACCCATCTCAGTTGTCACCTTGTCTATTGACCCCTCTCTGATTCTTCCAGGCAGAGGCGCTGTCCCTCCTTTGTCCCTCCACAGCATGCTGCCTTTGCCTGGGCTGGCCCATCGTACTGCCACCGCCCGTTTCCATGTCTGCTTCTCTCTTTAGCTTGTGAGTAAACAAGGCCAGGGTGACCTTCAGCCCTCTTGGTATCCCAGTGTCTGACATAGTGCTTGGCCCATGGCGGGTTCCAAATAAATGTCTGTTGGATGTGACAATGACCTTCCTATAACCTTTTCTGCCAGCAGTGAGTTCCCTTGATGGCATGTTGAATCAACATGTAGGTTTTGAAGTCTTTGGAGTATGATTTATAATCTGGTTATATTCAAATGTAGGATCTACATGACAACATTCAATTTTTTATCATTTTGGGTAGCTTTTAACTTATTTAATATGTATTGTCAGTAGCACTGGGCGACCCTCCCCAAACTATATCCAGGCTCTAGATAGCTCAATTGAGTTTTGTCTGTCTGTTGTGAATAGCTGTCGTTGGAGCCTAAAGAAACATCCTCCGCCCAACCACCTGTCACAGCCTCACTTTCACCCTTTGAGATCAGGGGTCCTGGTGCTCATTGCTGCCATCATGGGATTTTCTGGGACCTCTGGTGTGTGTGCATGTATGTGTATGTGTGTGCATGTGTGTTGTGTGTAGGAGCATTGTGTTTGGTAGGAGGGAACCTCGTCAAATGGTATGGGATCAGCTTGTTATTTTATTATTTCTTCTTTTAATAACCAAATAATGATGCTGACAAGTATTAAAGATTAATTCTGTAAATTCCTCTCTGAGCTGCAGTGATCATTTAACAGGCCCCTTCCTTGACAGAATATATTCTAGCAGGGAGAGCCCTGTGAGGGGAATCTGCGACTTTGGACTCCTGGGCTGACACCTGCCCCATCTGGTGTCTGGAGGGCGGCAGTCTGGGAGGGAGTGGTGGGATATTGGTTGGGACCCTGCTCCCACCCCATCCTGCAAGCTGCCAATTACCACACACATTCAAAGGGGAGAAAGCCAAGGGCAAGGTCAAGCTCTTTGCTCAAGGTTGGTGAATTGGACAAGGGAATCCTGGGGTTAGGGCTGTGTGAGGGCTCAGATATGTCCTCCAGGTCATTCCCCAACTTCCAGAGAGGTCCAAATCCAAACAGCCCCTAACAGAAAATTCATCTCTGGATGCATTGGTGGATTGAACAAGAGTCACCCCATCTGGTTTTCAGGTTTCAGAGAGGGATGGACGATGCCCACTGTGCCCTCGACCACTGTTCTCACAGCACCTCCAAGACTCTGCATCCCTAATTCTATGCACATTCCTCCCTTGGGGCAGGAACTGTGTCTAATTATTTTTATGTTTTGGTACCTAGCACTGTGCCTGGAATAGAGATTGGGCTCACTAAAGAGTTATTGAATGAGAGAAAGAATGGGTGGGTTGGGGGATACAGTTCTGGTTGGAGGAAGGGACCAGACAAAAGAACCTTGACTCTGTGATGTAAGTGGGCGAGGCCTCCCAGGTATGCACGGTGATGCTCTTACACATGAGGACACCAGGTGTCCTCTGTAAGGCACCTCATATACTGCGCTCCCCACTGTGCTCTTGTCACGGCATCCTCACGGCAGCTTAGGGCTGAGGACAGGGTCCCTGACTGGTCTGGACCAAGGAGCAGGCCAGGTCATGGTCTCTGCTTCAGAGGGGTAATTAAAGAGAGGGGATCTAATGCAGGGGCTATTGACAGAGTTAAGGAAAACCTACCAGGGTGGTAAAGCACCCCAGGGCATAGCAATGGTGGTACAGTGTTACTACCGAGGCCTGAGGCCTGAGAGGCAGCTGCAGCCGTAGGAGTCATGGCCTTAGGTAGAGCCTGCGGTGGAGGGAGCTGGGAATAAATACTGCTCTTTCCTCCAGCCTCCAGTCCCTCGCCAGTGTTTCCTCTAATGAACTCAAATGGAAACCAGAGAGCAAGGGGGTTTGGGTAATGCAATCTGTGGAGGTGGGCCACCTGTGTCACACTGCAGGGTGGAGAAGGGTGCAGCCGGGATTAGGGGAGGGAATGGATGAGACCCAGTGCACAGATGTGGGGGAGCTGAGAGCATCAGCTCAGAGAGATGTGTGAATCCACAGGCCTCCCCTCTTACACTGGCTGGGCTAGGCTGGAGGTGGGCAGGTGTGGCCCTTGAGTCCCTGTCCCAGAAATGCAGAACTATACCCCACCCCATCCAGCTGCCCAGCCCGCCCCTCGCCTCGCCATCCTGGCCTCTGACTCCATGACCCAACAGAGTTCTTCTCTTTCTCTCTATCTCATTAAAGACCATCTATCCCAGGCAAGAGAGCCAGCTGGCTGTCAATGCAATACCAATAGACTTGTAGTCTCCTAATCAATATTGGAGTACAGAGGGAAACAATTAGTGGCTTCTTGTCTTCCAGGGTGTGGGCTGTCTTTTGTGGAGGGCAGAAGTGGAGGGCACCTGGCTAGGGACACTGAAGAGCTTCATGAATCAAAAGTTAGTGATTTCTGGGTCTTGTAAGATTGATGGGCATTTGCAGAGTTGGCGTCTGGGTTTGATTGGGGGTGAGGAGTGGGAGGGGAGGTGACCTGGGGACCCTTATCTTTTTTTTTTTTTTTGGTACGCGGGCCTCTCACCGCTGTGGCCTCTCCCGTTGTGGAGCACAGGCTCCGGACGTGCAGGCTCAGCGGCCATGGCTCACGGGCCCAGCCACTCCGTGGCATGTGGGATCTTCCTGGACCGGGGTACGAACCCGTGTCCCCTGCATCGGCAGGCAGACCCCCAACCACTGCGCCACCAGGGAAGCCCCTGGGACCCTTATCTTGAGGGGGTGAATTTGGAGTTGAGGAAGGGAGAGAGGTCAGGTTTCAGGGACTGGTGGCTTTTTGTGGCTGCACGTTCCCAAATCAGAGAATGCAGGACCTTAGGGCCTGAGGAACCTTAGCGATCTATGGACAAACCCCTCATTTTACAGAGCGAGACACTGGGGCTTCGTGACCACAATGACCTTCCCAAGGTCACACAGAGTGTCCGTGGCAATGCCACACACTAGCTCATGAAATCCTTTAACAAGCCTGTGAGGTGGACTCTATCCAAGCTGCTTTATAGCTGAGGAGGTAGAGGCTCGGAGAGGCCAAGTAACTGGCTCAAGTTCACACAGCCAGTAAGTGGAGAAGCCCAGATCTGTCTGGCTCTGCAGTCCATGCCTCTCCAACCAGACATGCTGGGACAATCTCGCTGGGACAACCTGGGGCCATCTCGTCATCTCACACTCTGTGAGCAGAGCACGGATCTTTATTTTGACAACATCAAAGTCCCATTTCACTAACTGCTATTATCTGTCTACAGTGGCACTGCTCTGTGTTTAGGATGATGCATGAGGGTCAGCCTAGGGATAATGGATGGGGTCCACCCTCCTTTCTTCTGCTCAACTGAACTCAATTTAGGTGATTTTCATTAGTTCATCTGGAGGCCTTATCCCACACAGTGGCGGGGCAGCTAATGCGATAGTCGTAGCCCAGGGTCACCTGTGTCTCCTACAGCAAGTAGGCTGACATGGGTCATCGCTCTGCGGGGCTGGCTAACGTAGAAACCCTCTGCTCTGAGGGGCAGAAGGACCCCGATCTGAGCGTGGGCATGGAGCCCCCATGCCTCCACCTGCCAGTCCTCCCGGGAGACCTAGAATGTTGGAAGCTCTGAGCTGAAGGGACCAACTCACTTTCTAGTACGGGAACGCTTTCTGCAGCGGCCCTTCTCCCCCAAACCCTCATCCAGTCTTTACTCGCACACCTCTAGTGATCGGAAGCAAAGTGTCTCCAGTGTACTCCCGTCGGGCACGTTTTGTGAATTCTCCTCAGCCACAGGGCTGCCACGTGGGTGGCCACAGTCCCGTCACTGGTCACCTGTGGCTTTGGGCATCCTCATACATTCCTTTTTCCCCAGTGAGTGGTACATATGTGATCAGTTTCTGTGTGAGCCATGCTGTGAACAAGGTCAGGAAGCACTGCTATATGACATAATTCAGAGCCATCACTTCTGGGTCCTCACATGGGGCCTCAATCATCTTTTTTTTTTTTCCTGCTGTTTCCAACAATAGTCTGAATTCCACACTTTATGTGCCAAATGTTCCAGTCCATTCTCTAACAGCTCTTTAGATATTGGATAGTTTGTCCCTGCGAGTGTTCTATTGGCTAAACATGCCCGATTTCTTTACTATCTCTCCTGTGCCATCATTTGAAGTCTGTCTGCATTCTGGTCACCCTTCTCTGTCTGAATATCTCTAAAGCACTTAGCACTAAACTCTGTTCCCAGGGAGGGCTTAGTCCGCAGAGACAAACAAGGCTATGGCCTCCTTCATTTTGGACCTCTGTCTCCGTGAAAGCAGCCCATGCCTGCCCACTTGGCTGGAACCCCCTTCTCAATGCTGACTTTCTAGTGGTTGGAGCCCCAGAGTCCTTTTCACAAGGACTTTACCCCAGGATCATCCTCCACAGCCCTGGAGATACCCGTTAGAGGCTGTTACCATCTCCACGCCGTTGCCCTTAGTGAAGAAAACCTAACCAGCAGGCATCTTCTGTGAGGTCGTTCCATGCTCAGCCTTTGGCTAGTTCAAAAGAAGGAGGAGACACGGCTTCTGCTTCCAAGAAGAGGGAGACCCACAGGGGCAAGGTTGGCCACGGGAGCGTCCTGTGAGGGCAGAGCTCTCCCTGCCTTTGGTTCCAGGTCTCTTATTCTGTCCTTCCTTCCTCGTGCTCTCCCTGGTGCCCTGCCCCTCACTCCCTGCAGTTCCACACTCTCTCTCCTCCTTCAGAGTTGCCAAATAGAGCCTTGCTTAGCCCGAGTGGTGATGCAGGGTGAAGAGTAGGGAGAGTGCAAAGATGTACCACGTCTCCTCTGACATCCTCAAGGCAGGTCAAGTTCATCCTCCCCCTCACCCAGGTGGGTTGAATTAGTTCATCCCAAGCCAGTGGTCAGAGCCTAGCAGGGAGGGATCCATCCTTTATTGGCCTCTAGAGGATATCCACAGCCTCAGTCAGTGGCCCAAGCTGGATTCTGATTGCTGCATGCCGGATGCCCTCTGCCAGCTCATTATGTCATGGTGCCCTGGGCTTGAGCCAGACAGACTCAGGTCCTAACCCAGTCTCCATGCTTATTAGCTGTGCGTCCTCAGGAAAGCTACTTAACACCTCCGAGCCTTGGTGTTAAAATCTGTACTGTGGGGATGAAATCTCCATCTGCCAGAACTGATGTGTAACTTTAAAAAGACACCATGTGACCTACTGCTGCCTAGTGGCTTGACTCACTTGTTTATATTTTTTTTATCAGAATTTTTCTACTGATGGCAAAATAGACACTTTATAGGGTGAGGAGTTTGAGCAAATCGGGATGACTACAGGGGCTGGGGTGGCTCTGGCACGGTATGCGGGCAGCAGCCTGTCCCCAGGGGCTGCCCGTCTCAAAGCTTGTCCCAGGCTGGGGGGCTGGAGATGTTTCCAAGAGAGGCTGGTAGCACCTCTGGCACTCCAGGTCCTGCAGGAGCTGTCAACTCTGCCCCCGGCTCTAGGCTCTAGTGACACTGCCAGTAACTAGCAGTTGTCAGAGTCGATTTAACGTTGATGTTTTTATCACATATCAGGGCCTGGCGCCATGGCAAAGAATGACAGAAGCAGAATGCTAAATAATTTCTCTAAATAATGTATGCTCCCCGGGCTGCCTGGAGCGAGGAGGAACCGAGGGAGAGATGGGACTCTGGCTTGGTTTTCTGCTTATGTGTGAGGGACACACTTAGTTCCTCATCCCCCGGGTCCAGCCCCTGACAGCCTCATGCAGCCTGGCTCCGGGGTGAGTGGAGCTGACCACAGGGCAGCAGAGCTGGATGGGAGTAGAGGTAAAGGGAAGACAGAGTCAGGGAACAGGAGAGAGAGGAGGGAGGGCTCAGACTCAATAAATACTTGTTGATTAGATTTGAAAGGAGAGAAAGAGGAAAGAGAGGGGGACAGAGAGGGAGAGCAGAGCCTGAGTTATAGACGATGATGCGAGGGAGGATAGAGAGTGAGAGAGGGCAGAAGTGGAGAAGATAAGAGACAGTGATGCGAGGGAGGATGACCCGAGATGGAGTTGCCATGGGAGAGCAGGAAAAGGGGGTTTGCAGGGGGCCCAGGGAGGGAGGAGGAGGGCTGGGAGAGAGAAGGCATGGGGGCAGGTCGGGGACTTCTGAGGGTGACAGTAACAACACCAGACAGGCCAGAGCCCCAAAGGTGAAAACGTCATCACTTGCAAACCTCCGTCACCCCACTCATCCTCTCCATGGTCCCCAGCTTCCTTCTGGACACAGAGTTATCCCTCTGGGCTTTGGGGGAGGCAGGGAGGTCGAGGCTGTTCAGGTTCAAAGCCTTCCCACACTGACCATCTCTGGGGGAAGCCATGTGTCCATGCAGCCCTGGAGCTGGGTGGGGAAGTCCTGTCTTTTCTCACTTGCCCAGCAGGGACAAGAGAAGAGGGATCTTTCCTGGGATGCACCCTGGCCGCTGTGCTCCCCCTGGCTGCGGACGACTCCTGGAAGGATTTCCAAGGGCCCTGCATTTCACCACAATGCTTTCCATCTACACTTTCCCTCCGGAGAGAGACGTAGGTCTCTGGACACGGAGAGTGTCTTACTCATCTCTCTAATTACAGCACCCAGCAAAGTGCTGGATTATATTGGGTGGTCGATGCATATTTATAGAATGAATAAAGGAGCAAATAAACCTTATCAGGGTGAAGGAGACATCAGAGATGCAGAGACTGTTGCCCAGCACATTTGTGACACATCCCAGGAGCCCAGGAGAATCTTGTTTACAAATGAGATAGGCGAGGGTGGAGCCCTGATCCATCTAGTCTGTGGCTGATTAGGCCTTCTGGAAAAGTCTGATTCTTCCTACCTTCCCACTTTCTCTTTCTTCCCTCAACCATCTTCCCACATCTGTCTCCTCTGCCAATCCAATCTGCCAGGGAAATATCGTGATGAATTCTCATGGAAACCTTGTGGCTGGCTAAATCCCATCATAGCTCTTGTTCACACCACCCTTGGTCACCACATAGGAACGGTCATGCTGCAGTAGCAACAAACCCCCCAAACCCAACAGCTTATCGCAATAAAGGTAACTCTCCCTCGTTCACTGAACACGTGGCATCTGCCTGTGTCATCGTCCTCCTGCCAAGGCCTCCCAAGGTCCTGGGAACTTTATCCACATGGGAGACTCATCCAAAGTCCTGGCCTCGCTGCTCTCACCTCTCTTCATGTATATTTTGGTCTTTATCTTTGCTGTACTTTCAGCAGCCACTCCCATAATGACATGTGGATCTTATTGTCCAGAACTGTGCCCCTTCTGAAATTGTACATCTGTGCTTGGACCACAACTTCTCATCAGCCAAGTTCTCTTGCTCAGTTTCTTTTTTCGTCTGTGTGTGTTTTTCACTCTCATGGAGTGTCCCTTGATTTCTTTACCTTCCCCGCCTTCATTTCCTATCCCATCCAGCTTAAATCCTCTGGCCCATCTTTTAACCACTGTACTAATCAGGATTCTCCAGAGAAACAGAACCAATAGGAGATATATCTCTATCTCTACTCCTAACTCTACCTCTGTCTGAGGTTTATTATAGGGCATTGTTTCATGCAATTATGGAGGTTGAGAAGTCCTCAGATCTGCAGCAGGCAAGCTGGAGATCCAGGGGAGGTGATGGTGTAGTTCCAGCCCAAAAGCCAGCAGGATGAAGACCCAGCAAGAGGCGGTATTTTGGCTCACGTCTGGAAGCAGGAAAGAACTGTTGTCCCAGCTTGAAGGCCATCAGGCAGGAGGACTTTTCCTCTACTCTTGGGAGATCAGGCCTTCAACTTATTGCATGAGGCCCACCCACATTGGGGAGGGCAATCTGCTTTATTAGTCTGCATTCAAATGTTAATCTCATCCAAAAACATCTTCATAGATACACCCAGAATAATGTTTACCAAATATCTGGGCACCCCATGGCTCAGTCAGTGAAAATGCACCATCTCAGCCACCCTTGTACAATATCCTCAGATCCTTTGCTCCATTGTTTCTGGCTCATGACCTGGAAAAACTCTAAACCCTGGATCAATCCAATGGTCTGCTCTCTCCACTTCTCAGTCTGGGGTGATGAGAGCTGCTGGACACACACAAGCACACACATGGTGCTGAGCAGATTGGCACCACCTAAATTCAACAATCCTTCTCTGATTCTCTACGTAGCCCTCTTTCCATTTCTTGAAGAGGCTACCTCCAACTTTATTCTCCTTGAACTTCCTCAACACTCCGTCCTCTTCCTCCTCTCTTCCTACTTCTGGCACCACTGAGACCAGAATGCTGACCACACACTTCGCCTCCCCCACACCAGTTTCCCTGCATCTGTATCTGGCCTTTTCCTGGATCGTTCCTGTCCTGGTGGGCAGTGACACCAAGTGTCCTGCCTCCTGTTCAGGGACTTTATCTTACCCATCAATGAGCTCTTTTCTCTGCTAAAACTGCAAACAGCCACTCCCTTTCAGGATCCATCCATGCATCATTTAGACATAAATGTCTCCCATTACATAAGCAAACATACCCCCTCTTTGACTTCACACACCTCCCTGGTTATTGCCCCAGCTTTCTTTTCCTCTTTGCAGCCAGACTTCTTGAAACATTGTCATAATTTCCCATTTTCATTTCATTCACTCCATTAGAATCGCTGGGCTTTCGCCCCGCCACTCTGCTGAGGTGACCTGTGACCTGCCTTTTACTAAATGCAATGGCAGGCTTTGCTCCTGTCTTGCTTGTCTTCTCCAGCTCATTAGATCTAGTTGACCACTCCTGGAAATGTTCTCTTGTCCTGGATTTCTGTGCTACATCGGGGTGAAATACTTGCTGTCCCAAGCATGCCATGCTGTCCCCTCTGCCTGGAGTGTCCCGCCTCCCCCTCTTTGCCTGACAAAGCTCTTACCTGGTTCAGGTAACAGCCCCTTTCTCAAGAAGACTTTCATCTTCCAAGACCAGCCCTGGTATTCCTACCTAAGCGCGCCAAAGCGCCCTGTGCTTGCTTTGTCATGGAAACCAGCACAATGTGATTTCACAGCTGCTTTACTCACTTTCCCCACCCCCACCAGGAAGCTCCTTGTAGGAAAGGGCTGTATGTTGCTCATCATTTGTATTCCCGGCACGTCACATAGTGCCTGGTACATAGTAGGTGTTCAATATACGTATGTTAAGTGAAAGTGTGTAGGGCAAGGAGAGAGGTGATGCCTTAACTGACCCAGGGCCCAGCGGGACCACAGTAGACAAGGACCTCTAGGGACAAGGAAGGGCTCTAGGCTCTGGCAAGCAATGAGGCCATCTCCACCAGGAGACGGCTGCCTGGTGCTTGTTTGGCAGCACTGGTGATGGTGGAAGCAGGAGTGAACTCCGGGTCAGAGAATCTGGATTCAAGTTATGTTTCAGCCGTTTCTTAGCTACTGGTAACTCATGACAGTTCCTCCAACCTGCCCAAGCCCTTGGTTTTCCCACTGCTAAATGGGGACATTAATGCTAATCTCATACATTAATGCCAATCTCATACTATACAATCTCATATTAATGCCAACTCTCATACAGAATTAGATGAGAGTTGTGGAAAGGGCTAGGTATTTTGCAAGTGTAAAGGTCTCTTGAGCATCTGTTAGGGACTTGGGTGAGGGGCGACTTTAGACAGCCCTGCTTGGTCAGACGCAGGCAGGAAAGCAGCTGCTCCCCAGGGTCTGGGGATGGGTCTCAGTGGGACAGAAAGCACCAGCTGCTCCAAAGCTCCCGGGAGCACCACAGCAGGGAGACGGGCAGCCTGGACTCAGCTCCTGCCTGGGAGCGGACCCCAGCCTGCATCCCACGGAAGGAGACCACAGCCTGGGGTGACTGGGACGGAGGAGAGCCAGGTGCCGGTGGGAGGCCCCAATCCTCTGAGCCCACAAGGCTCTCAGTGCTGTTTCTTCCTGGAGCCGCACCTGTCCTCCCTTGATCCGGGGCCCAGGGTCCCCAGGAGAACACCTCTGAGTATAGAGAGGCAGCTGTGTGAACTGAGAGGCAGCTCTATATGGTGGGAAGGCTTTGAAGAAGAGAGACTTGGCCTCCTGTCCCAGCTCTGGCATCTGCCAACTCTATGGCCTGGGCAGTTGCTTCTGGACCTTTTCTGCATCTTATGAAGGGAGCTACAAACCCACCACACTGTTGTGAGGGCCAGTGGGATAAAACACGTGGAACTGCTCTGTGGATCATAAATGCTATGCAAATGGGAAGAACGATCAGAGATGTGATGGCCTGCGTGGAATTAGTGCACTGGTAAAAGGTGAGTCCTGGGCGGACCTGTTCAATCCTCAGCCCTGTAGCAGGATGTGTGTGCTGGGAGTTTGGAGAGAGAGGATTCCAAAAAAGGGAACTTCCCCCCTTTTGTGCCCTCCAGTGTTGGGACTTCCTGGGGCGTGCCTGTAGGGGAAGAGGGGCTACTGCCCAGTTTCAGGAGGAAGGGAAGGGAGGGGAGGCCAGGAGAGGGTGGCTGTGATCAGGAGGGCCACAGGGGGCCTGGGCATGGGGGACCCTGCTGGGCTGATGCCAGGACTCAGCGGAGCCAGAGTTTTAAACTGGTTGCTTATAGTTGAGTGTTTAAAGCAGTTTACTCGTGGTGCCAACTGTTCTTGGATGATTCTCCCTAAATGTTTTATGTTTTGTACTTGTGCCCAGAGGCAATTTTATCTGGTGGGGGCACTTCTGTCAATCTGTCACCATGAATGATTAGAGGACGGAGGGAGGAGGGGGGAGGGAACGGAATGTGGGGAGGAGCAGCCCTGTCCTCCTGCGGGGGTGGGGTTGCCCTGCGCCCTGTCAGGCAGGCAGGCATACTGTGCGGTGGTCAGTCCCCCTGCTGGACTGAGAGCCCTCAAACCCCTGAATGTGGCTGGGTGGGTGTGGCTGAGTAACAGAGGCTGGCATCTCTGCCTTCAGGGAGCTTAGGACTGAGTGATGGGTGCCTGTCTGTCTGTCTCTCTCTCACACACACAGAGGAGGCTTGGGTAAAAGCTAACCTAACCCGTGAGTGGTTTCCTATGGGGCATGATTCAGGGCCTTCTGGGAAGATTCTCCATCGTGAAACCTCTCCTCTATCCTAGTAGCTGGAGTTGCTCTCCCGTGAGCAGCGCTCTGACTCTCCTCAAATCTCAGGCCAGCCACTCAGGGGCCAGGCCAAGCCCAAGAGAGCAGGGGGCCTAGTCGGGAGGTGGGCGAGCCACTGGCCTCGGCTCCTTTCCCCGTGGTTCCTGATTTGAGGGCTCAGATGCCGAGGGGTGGCTTCTCTGGGGTCAGAACTGGGCCCCGGGCAGCTTCCGGATCACCTGGAGGGTGGAGCTCAAAGGCCGGAACATCAACTCTTGGGACCACAGGCTCGTGTCTTGTTGTTTTGTGGCCAGAACTGTGCCTGGAACACCATCCATGCAGAGTTAATATTGGTTGGATGAATGAATGAATGAATGAAGGCCTTTGAGGATTTCCAGAGTCAAGGTTTTATTTTGTGAGCAGGAGCTTTTACAATGCAAATACCTGGGTGAGAGGCAGGGCAGGAGGTTGAGTCAGACAGGTCCTAATTAGAGTCTCAAGTCTGCAGTGACGGCCTCAGTTTCCTCATCTGTAAAATGGCTTTGCAGAGACGGAATGTGTAGGCTGGAAGTGAGAGGAGAAGGCAGGCAGGAAGCCTGAACAGGAATGGGTCTGGAAAGAGGGGAGCAAAATCTCTGAGAACTCTGCGGCTGGCCAGCCTCTCACCTCCTGCTGGCCTGGGGAGCCGGGTCCAGCTCTGCCGGCTCAGTCCTGCAAATGTGAGGGATCTAGTATTCACCAGGCGGGGGGCAGAGTGGACAGCAGCTCCTTCAGCGGGACTGTTTATTCCTTCTCATTATCGGTCAATTCCACTTTACTGTGGATGGGTTTGCAAGAGCCCTCCTTACCTTTCTAACGAAAGGGATTGAAGTTTGGTAAAGTATCGAGGAAGAAGGAGGATTATTTAGGGGGCGGGGTAGAGGTGACGTGTAAGGAGGCTCACACAGGGCACCACAAGCCTGGGAAAGAGCGTAGAGAGCAGATCACTGAGGATCTATTTTATCCTAGACTCACTGGCCCGAGAACTAGAAATCAAACATAATAACTCTCCACGTGGTGCTTGAAAACCTTCACTATTTCACCTATTTTCTGCAAAAACGCTGACAGGTTTTCATGGCAGATGTTATTCTCCATTTTGCAGATCGTAAAACTGAAGACCAGAGAATGGAAGGGGATGTGTGTGTAAGATTGCTTTGTAGATGTCTACCAGTCCCTGGAAATGTGTTTCTTGGCTGAATGGGCCATAAAGCTAAGAGAACCCAATGGCCATTTGGGAGCTTTGGCCACCAAGAGGCTGGTCCTTCTAAGACTTGTTAGACCTGAACAGCAGGGACAAGGGACAGGGGGACAGTGGGGACAGACTCACCTCTAACTCAGCCACAATGGAGTAGCCACAGATGGATGCGGGGCAGGTGCTGGATCCTAGGAGACACCGAACAGGGCTGGAGCTAGATGCTGTTAGGGCTCTCACCTGGTCCAACTGTCCCCACACCCAGGATGGCCTCGTGACTGTGTCACCAGCCATGCAATGTCAGGGAGTCATCCCAACTCTGGGGTCCAGGATTTGGGATCCAGTCAGGAGTCTCTACTTGCTGGACGCATGGCCTTAGGCACAAACCTCTGGGCCCTCATCAGCACCATGGAGAGCTCTCCGGGAGAGGATTTGTGTCAGGAAGGGTGGAAAGGCAAGACCAGAAGGGCCTCTTCTGACCACAAAGATTTGGCTGCTAGATTGCAGGGAAACACCCCAGAGGGTGCAACATGTCGAGAAGTGGAATTGAAATGTATCCTGGACAGGACCAGCTATATCATTTGTGGGATCCTTCCGTGAAAAATGAAAATGAGGGGCTCTATGTTCAAAAATGATTAAGGATTGCAGAACAGGGATGGCAGACCACTAAGCAAAGCGCGAGGCCCTCTGAGGGTGGGGCTCTGTGTGACTGCACAGGTCATCTGTCCATGAGGTTATCCTTGGTCTTGGTCCACGGCCAGAGGGGTGGGGCAGAGGGCTCTTAGAATTGAGGACGGGTTTCTGCTTTTCTTCTTGGAGGGCTTGCATTTGCCCTGCAGGTCCTCAGTTTGTCTGGGGCTGGGAAACACTTCCTTTGCAGATCTACCACCCTGAAGCAGGAGTGCTGGAGTGCGGGCAGAGGAATGGGTGGGAGGGGGCTGCTTTTCACTGAGCAGACACAGAGATAAGTCTCCCTACCTCCCACTCAGCACTGCTCCCTCCCCACCCCAAAGGCAGCACAAGGTAATAGTTTTCGACACATTTCATTGAAATATAATAAAATATTTGCATGGCATTGTTAGATAAATAAGGGTTGACTTGAGGCAGTACTTACTGGGAAGTGTGACATGAAAATTCATTTAATATGGAAGAACGTGGAAGCTTAAGTTTATGGTAATGGATTGATTGCAGATAGTATCTAATAACTCCGTATAAATATATTTTAATCACAATACCCGTCAGGGTGGTCCTCAACTCCCTAGGCTGTGAGGCGATTGTATGCCCGACCTCCTCTCTTCCAGGCCAGATTAGAATTAATTAATTGCTAGTACTGTGACATTACTTTTGTAATTAAGACCTCCATAATTTTCAGTGGCAGTGAGAATGAGAAATGTTTATTATTGTCTCAGCTGAGACTGGGGAAGGTAGAGAAGCAAAAAAATAATAGAGAAATCTAGAGAGGGAGAATGTATGATTTCATTCTCTGTGTCTGGAGTTTTCTGTCTCGCCTGCAGAGTGGGGAGCCCCAGACAAGAGGCAGGGTCTCAGGGCCACACAAGGGCAGAGGTTCTGGCACCTGCACGGAAGGTCAAGGGCGACGTCTGTCTCGGAATTGCTGATCCCAGGAGGCAGGGCCCAGGGAGCCAGCCGAGCGAGGAGGCTCCTGCATGGAGCTGTGGCTGAGACCAGGCCAGGAAAGCAGGGACCAAAGGTGGGTCATGGTTGATGCGTCCATGACACTCCCCTTCCTCCCTTGATAAACTGTGAAATCCATTTGTCCTCGGCCGAGGTAAACTCACTTCTGGGCATCCGTGGAGGGGCTGGGAGCGGGGGTAAGGGATGGGATGTGCATGTCTAAGGCCTATATGTTGGCCTGTCTCCCACTACACGCCCCTGGGAGTTTGCTTTTCTTTCTGCCTTTTACTTTCCTGGGGAGAAAATGGAAATAATTTCCTTTGAATCGTGACATTTTCTAATCCGTCGCCCAGCCTGGCTGACAGCACGATTAGTGTGCTCAGGCTGCCAGGTCTGGCTGGCCATATGCCCGTGCCTCCCGAGGGGCCGAGGTGGCTGGTGCCCAGCCCCCTCCCCAGGCTCTTCTCCCATCCCAGTCTGGACTCCCTTGCACATCGGAAACTGGTGTGCTGGAAGCCCACGCCCTTTCCTGACGTGTGTGTGTGTGTGTGTGTGTGAGTGTGTGTGTGTGTTGAGGACATGGGAAGTTTCACCCACCAGAAGCTGTTAGTCTTGTTATCGGAAAGGATGAGGATTCCAGGACCTGGAGAAGTGGGTTCGGGTCTGGGCTCTGCATGACCAGCTCTGTCCCCTCTCTGGGCTGTAGACTGCTTGTCTTGGAGAGAATGACAGAGCATTGCTTTTGATTGTGTCTACCCCTCTGTTTCTGGCAGTCTCTGATTATCTAGTCTTTGTCAAGGCTCTTTTGTTGACAACAAGGGCCGAGAAAATAACAGGACATCGGTAGTAGTTACCGCGTGGGGCATTCTCCAGGGGGAGGAGCTGACTCTGCTCTCGTACCTCTGCTCCTGTGTCCTAAGCTGCCCGTGGTTGGTGGCTTTGCACGTGTAACCTCTCCGTTGGGGTGCCTGGCAGACAGCCCCTCGGCCCCTCCTACCACCAGGGCCATGCGAAGTAGGATGCAGGATGTCAAACCTCGTGACAAGTAGATAGTCTTCCTCCTGTGTAAGCTGAAGAACTGGAGTGTCAGAGAGGTTAAGTGACTTGCTCAAGTCATTAATTTAAGCAAATTTGAATCCAGGCAACCCAACTCCAAGTCACATATCCCGTATGAACTATTTTCCCCACCCTGTACCCCGTGCCGTGCTAAGTCCATAAACTCTGAGAATTGAGCTGCCAGCCCTAGGCTATCTTGGCCGAGTGTATAATTTTTATGTTTTTTGCAGGAGGCATTGGGGCACTTTCTGGGGGGGGGGTGTCTAGCCCCTCTGCTCCACATTCTGTGTCAGGTAGTGTGTCAGCCACCTTTGGAGGTGTCTCCAGACGCAGAATGCCTGGTCCCCAGGCTGCGTCCACAGATCAAGTTGAGGGCTAAACATTCAAGTTAGACAACTGGCAGAGAAAAGTGTACAAGGAGATCTAAATCATTTTGCTGAGGTGGAATTTTCTGGAGCAAGTTACTGGAAATCTCTTCTCTGGCCTTTGAGACCAAGAGAGGAAGCAGAGGGAACCCAGGGGTGAATTAGCAAGGGAAGGAGGGAGACGGTGAGGCATGGCCAGGAGAGCTCTCACCTGCGGGCCCTGGACGCCTCTGGGGTAGAGTTTTTCCCTCCTCTAGAGCTCAGTTTCTACATCAGTAAATCAGAGACTTGGCTTGGGTCTGAGATTCTGGGGTTTCCCGGAAGCGCTTTCAGGCCAGTGGGGGAAGGAGAGGGATTCTGAAGGCACAGTCGCTGCCTCCTCTCACTCCTGTCTGTGTGCTGACACTGCAACACGTGGTTTGAAAATAGAAGAGTTTTTCATTTAGGAGGCTGGGGTGTTTGTGGTGGAAACTCGGGATGGGAGGTGATGGGTAATTGTTGCTGTAATGGCAGGAGGAAAGAAGTGTACACAGCCGTGCTCAGCCCGGTCCTCCCTTGCCCATCTCCAAGGCAAACAGCCCACACTCAAGCTCCTTCACTCCAGTTCAGAATTACAGATGGAGAAAAGGCTTCCAGTGAGGGACGCAGGGGTGGAAGGAAGACAGCTTGGTCTTAGAGTACGTTTCTTGGAAATGGTATTTGTTGGAGATGAGAGTAGCGATCCTCAAAACAAAATCCAAACGCCACGTGCTGGGAGAGCTGGGCCCACCTGCACGAGTGAGGTGTGGTCCACTGGGAAAGTCCATCCCCATTCCCGTTGTGGATGGTTACCTGACCTGCTTCTTTTGAGTCCAGGGGGCCTTGTCCCACTCCACACTCTGTCGCTTTCTCCCTTTGTTTACCTGCTCGTCCTTTCTACTCTGCGTCATCGTCATCGGTGTCTCTTTCTTGGTGTCGCTGCCCCTCCCGTTTTTCTCTCCCTCGTTCGCTCTCCCCATCGCTCTCCCGACCTCTGCATTAGCATTCGCAACCTCGGGCACCAGCCACTTAGGCCAGAAAGACAACTCCTTGGAAACACAATTGAAATATTTTTGTAAATGACCAGCGGAGTTTGAGTGACATGCCCTTCTTAGGCTAAATAAAATTAAAGTTAAACCTTCTAAAAAATACATGAGCCAAACATCCTCTGCACACTTCATTATGCAAATGCAGCTGTCCGGTGCTGCACAAATTAGCCCTCCTTCTGAAATTCGCTGCTGCCTCTTCCCTTCCCTTTGCTTTCCTCTCTTTTTGTTTTCCTCTGGGTTTTGAGAGAAATGGCTTTGTGATTTTAGGCCGACAGCTGGAGTCTGGGGGGAGAAGCAGGAAGCTGGAGGGTGGGAGGGTCAACGTATTCCTTTTGATTTCCTCTCTGTCCCCTTTCTCCCCTCTTTGGCGGGTACGCGGCGAGAAAACAATGAGCCCACGATGACTCCTCACCCTCTCTTTCAAATTGCTTTGCGGGGTCTGGCCAGGAGAGGTCAGTCTGGGGTTGGGAATGGGGCTCCCCAGAGTGGGGCGCTCAGCAGTCTCTCAGTCTGGGGGCTGTGGGAGCCTGCAGCCAGGGATGGACTGGCTGATGGATGACAGACCCACTCCCACACCAGGTCCAGGCACTCCTTCCCCAGGGCCTCAGGCATAATAAGGGTTCCCATCGCCTGAATCCTGGATGACACCTGGAAAATTTGAGCAGAGTCTAGATGTGGCATCTCCTCTGTGTCCAGCCCGCAAGTGATTCATGCAAGTGGGAGAGGGTCACACTGAATTGGGTGGATTGGCCTCCCAAGGCCCGATGACCAGGTCAGGTAGGGAAGACTGTGGTCCTTAGACTCTTCCCTCCACATGTACTGCTGCACCATTAGAATAACTTATTTGCTCGCGTCCCCTTAAGGGGAAAAACACCAGAGAAGGGGAATAGAATCAATCACAGCATTTAGATGTGTCTTAGGGGCTTTCACGTTTCATGCCACAGGTATGGGGGCTGAGAGCAGAGTAGGCGTGGTGACTTGGCCCTAGAGCAGGCCCCGCTTCAGTGCTCTTCTCCAGGCAGAAGCACCAAGGGCAGGGCACAGAAAGGAGGGGAAAAGCGATGCAGGGGCAGAAAGAGCCACTGAGACAAATGTAAACTGATGCTCCTGCATCCCCAGGTGTGGTCCTGCCCTGACCCTATGGATGTGAGGCAGCACGTGGCCTTACATCCAGCCAACCTGCTATTCATCCATACATGGTTAATCTACTCTGGACTTGTAGGAAGGAGAGTGAATTCCAGATGCCTGTCTCCCAGTGATTTCGGATTACCCACTAAGCAAACCATCTTTCTCCCCAGTGGTTTATGATTTCACCCTATGATATGCCCATTCTAATACACACAGAAACACATAACATATATATATATTTTTTCTTTTTTTTTCCTGAGTTCTCTCTTCTGTTTCATTGGTATGTTAGTTCCTGTGCCAGTGCTACAGATTTTTTTTTTGTGGTACGTGGGCCTCTCACTGTTGTGGCCTCTCCCGTTGCGGAGCACAGGCTCCAGACGCGAAGGCTCAGCAACCATGGCTCACGGGCCCAGCCGCTCCGCGGCATGTGGGATCTTCCCGGACCAGGGCACGAACCCGTGTCTCCTACATCGGCAGGCGGACTCTCAACCACTGCACCACCAGGGAAGCCCTACAGTTTTCTTTTTAAAAAATGATTACTGTAGTCATTAGGACTGTTCACAAATAGTGAAGTTCTTCTCTTTCAGGAAAGTGGTAGAATTGCATTTCCTTGTCCAGCTGGAGTTTCATGTGGCTGTGTGACTAGATTTAGACAATGAAATGTGAGCGTGACACATGTCACTTTTGCGAGGCAGCTTTCAGAGCCGGTGTAAGTCATCATGTTCCCTTCCCCCTACTATGACAAACTGCAATGTTCCAGGCAGGTAGGTGCTGTCAGCTTGGATCTTCCAGGCAACCCTCGATGGACATGCAACATGAGTGAGGAGCAGACCTTGGTTGTTTTAAACGATGGCGCTTGGAGGTTTTTGTTTCTGCAGCAAAATATAGCCTGTCCTGAAAAAAAACAGCGACCACGGCTGTACCGTTTCCGAAAGCTGGTAGCACATGTCCCTCCTTTCTGTTCTTCTTTTAAATTTTACTTAGTTCTCTGTGGTTTTCGGTTCCTCCATTTTATAATTTGTTTGTCAATCTTCTAAGAAATTCCAGCTGGAAAAAATCCACCAATACAGGAAGTTTTCAGCAGGAGTATGACAAAAGAGGGAGGGGTTTATGTTGCTGAAATGCAAAGAGATTTAGTTTTTACAACAAGCCTCATCTTCGGAAGCACAAGTATCTGTACCGTGTCTCCAACATACTCCACTGACCTTGACTCACTCCAACCTCTTGTCATCCTTCTGGCTCATTTTGTCACCATCTTCCCTTCTTTTTTTCATTCTCTCTCACCCTCTCTTTTATGTGAATAACTACATTCCTTCTAAATCTCATTCAGAATGGCTTTATCTAAAATTTTGGTGCCACTGTCACTTGGGCCTTTGGGGGGTTCACTTTTTTTTTTTTTTTTTTTTTTTTGCGGTACGTGGGCCTCTCACTGTTGCGGTCTCTCCCGTTGCGGAGCACAGGCTCCGGACGCGCAGGTTCAGCGGCCATGGCTCACGGGCCCAGCCGCTCCGCGGCATGTGGGATCTTCCCGGACCGGGGCACGAACCCGTGTCCCCTGCATCGGCAGGTGGACTCTCAACAACTGCGCCACCAGGGAAGCCCGGGGGGGTTCACCTTTTATTCCACGTTTATCAAGAGAATCTTCTAAGTAGTGACAGTTTTTCCCTAAGAGGAATTCTGATGCCAGCTGTTAAGCTAATACAAAATGATCCACTTTGTTACAAATAAAAGATGCTGGGAAAAATTAGATAGCTGTTGGAGGTGGGAAGAGGAAGACAGACATACATTCAGATACATATAAAAGAAGAATAAATTTCATATGGATTAAGAAGTTAACTGTAGGGGGTTGGGGGGAGCAAAATGAGCAAAGAGGGTCAAAAGGTACGAACTTCCAGTTATAAAATAAATATGTCATGGGGATGGAGTTACAGCATGGAGGCTATAGTTGATAATCCTGTATTGCATATTTGAAATTTGCTGAGAGTACATCTTAAAAGTTCTCATAACAAGAAAAAATTGTATAAGGGAACCCTCTTACACTGTTGGTGGGAATGTAAATTGGCACAGCCACTATGGAGAACAGTATGGAGGTTCCTTAAAAAACTAAAAGTAGAACTACCATACAACCCAGCAATCCCACTACTGGGCATATACCCTGAGAAAACCATAATTCAAAAAGAGTCACGTACCACAGTGTTCATTGCACCTCTATTTACAATAGCCAGGACATGGAAGCAACCTAGGTGTCCATTGACAGATGAATGGATAAAGAAGATGTGGCACATATATACAATGGAATATTACTCAGCCATAAAAAGAAATGAAATTGAGTTATTTGTAGTGAGGTGGATGGACCTAGAGACTGTCATACAGAGTGAAGTAAGTCAGAAAGAGAAAAACAAATACTGTATGCTAACACATATATATGGGATTTTAAAAAAAAAACAGGAAAAAACAACTGGTTCTGAAGAACCTAGGGGCAGGACAGGAGTAAAGATGCAGACATAGAGAATGGACTTGAGGACATGGGGAAGGGGAAGGGTAAGCTGGGATAAAGTGAGAGAGTGGCATGTACATATATATACACTACCAAATGTAAAATACATAGCTAGTGGGAGGCAGCCGCATAGCACAGGGAGATCAGCTCAGTGCTTTGTGTCCACCTAGAGGGGTGGGGTAGGGAGGGTGGCAGGGAGATGCAAGAGGGAGGAGATATGGGGATACATATGTATATGTATAGCTGATTCACTTTGTTATAAAGCAGAAACGAACACACCATTGTAAAGCTATTATACTCCAATAAAGATGTTAAAAAAAAGAAAAAAAAATTGTATAACTATGTATAGTTATGGATGTTAACTTGTGGTGACTATTTAGTGATATATACAAATATCGAGTCATTATGTTGTACACCTGAAACTAATGTAATGTTACATGTCAATTATACCTCAAAAACAAAGAATTTAACTGTAAAAATTAAATCATAGAAAAATAGAATAAATATCTGATTTCTGTTTCTAACCTTAAAACTAATGGAAGAAGTCATACACACACAAGCTGACAGTCTTAACTCTAGTACATAAAAACATAAAACTCCTAAATACCCACACACTATAAGCAGAATTTAAGGGCAATCAACAAATTTAGAGTCATTCCTTATAAACATGACAGGAAAAATTTTGTAACTTTTTCTTTCTTTCTTTCTTTTTTTTTTGGCTGCGTTGGGTCTTTGTTACTGCGTGCTGGCTTTCTCTAGTTGTGGCGAGCAGGGGCTACTCTTCGTTGAGGTGCATGAGCTTCTCTCATTGTGGTAGCTTCTTTTGTTGTGGAGCACAGGCTCTCGGCGTGTGGGCTTCAGTTGTTGTGGCACGCGGGCTCAGTAGTTGTGGCTCACGGGCTTGGTTGCTCTGCGGCATGTGGGATCTTCCCGGAGCAGGGATCGAACCCTTGTCTCCTGCGTTGGCAGGCGGATTCTTAACCACTGCGCCACCAGAGAAGTCCCTGTAACTTTTTTTTGAAAAAAATTTTTAATTGAAGTATAGTTGATTTACAATGTTTCAGGTGTACAGCAAAGTGATTCAGTTATATATGTACATATATATTTTTAATATATATACATAATATATATTTTCTTTTTCAGATTCTTTTCCTTTATAAGTTATTACAAGATATTGAATATAGTTCCCTGTGCTATACAGTAGGTCCCTGTTGTTTATTTTGTATATAGTAGTGTGTATCTGTTAATCCCAAACTCCTAATTTATCCCTTCCCCACCCTTTCCCCTTTGGTAAACATAAGTTTGTTTTCTATGTCTGTGAGTCTGTTTCTGCTTTTAAAATAAGTTCATTTGTATCATTTTTAAGGATTCCACCTATAAGTGATATCATCTGATAAAAATTTGGAACTTTAATAAAGTGTCCAGCAAGTCAAGAAACCCCAGTAACCTTGGGGTTTTCATTGTCGTTTGTATGGTAAGCCAGCTTTCCCAGCACTACTGACTAAGCAAACCACCTTTGTCCCCAGTGCTTTATGATCTCACCATATCATATGCCCAGTCTAATACACACACAAACATATAACATATATATATGTATATATATGTATATTTCTGGGTTCTCTCTTCTGTTTCATTGGTTTGCTAGTTCCTGTGCCAGTGCTACAGTTTTCTTTTTTAAAAATGATCATTGTAGTCATTAGGACTGTTCACAAATAGTAAAGTTTTCTTCTCTTTCAAGAAAATGGTAGAATTGCGTTTCCGTGTCCACCTGGAGTTCAATGTGCCTATATGACTAGATTCGGACAATGAAATGTGAGCCTAAGTGACACGTCACTTCTGGGAGGCAACCTTCAGAAAGAAGGCAATCATAGAAATAGGCAGTTCCCTAAAGAGGAAGCAAAATAACGAAATAACTAAATATACAGAAAAGATACTGAGCTTCATTCATAATAATCTAAAAACGAATGTTTAACAATCCTGCTGGAATTTTATTTAAGATTGTATTGAGTTTATAGATTGATTTGGGGAAATTTCTCTCCATTTATTTAGGTCTTCTGTTTTACCCCTATTCATTTATAATTTTTCTTTGTAAAAGTACTTTGAATTTTTAGGTAGGTTAATTGCCAGATGCCTTACGGTGTGGGTTGATTCGATGACTAACAACTGATTTCTAGTTGCGTACTGAGGGAGGTGGGTCCTGCCATCTGCCCTGGAGCAAAAGATGGGTTCAGCCTCCTTTCCTTTTCCAGTTTGGTCCCCACTGCCGGCTGCTGAGCCCTGAGCTGCTGGAATGCAGGGAGGGAGGCTGAGGACGGGAGAAGAGCTTACCTGAATGATGCTGTCAGAAGGTGGCTGCGGTGATTTTGTACTACATCAACGTAGCTCAGCTAGAATTCAGCTTCCCAGAATTTCCTTCCCTGAGTGGTTCTGGATTAGGCTGGACCACAAGAGAAATTTGGGCAAGATTTGTAAGACAGAAGGAAAGCAGCAGCCGTTGTGCTGGGAAGGCTGGTGCAGGGACGCAGGTGCCACATAGCTCCCACGTATTGTCAGTGATCTCCTGGCGGCCACATTAGGGTCAGGTTGCAGCTCCCATGGGGTCTCCCGCTCAGCTTCTCTGAGTTCTGGGCCAGGTGTGCATGTGGCTCTGTCACCGGAGGCTCCAGCTCCTCCCACAGCTGGTCGAGGTTGGAGGTGCAGAGAGACAGGTCTGCCCTTGCCCTCCCCCTCCCTTGCTTCATGACCTATAGTGACCTCAGGCTCAACATCAGATAGCAGACCCCTTCACCAGCTAACACAATGGTGTGGAGTCTAATCCCTATAATAAGTCCCTTTTTCGTTTTACTCAGAGCAGCTCCACTTTCCTGAGGAAACCTAACTGGCACAATGGCCCTGTGCTCTCTTGGCCGAACAGATGTTTGAAGCAGACTCATTCTCTTGTGGATTCCTCAAAGGCTCCTCTCTGACTGCAGTGCCCTTACACGGGCCATCCTCCAGCTTTCATCCCCTCGCTAGAGCGCCCCGTTTATAATCTAGGGGGTGTCTACTCGATATTGGAGTTCTGTTGCCCTCCCAGGTGCCCCTTGTGTAGGACACAAAATGGCTCCAGAAAAGCTCTCACGGGAGACACTTCTGGTGCGGGGAAATGCAGAAGCATCGTTTGTCTCTGACAGATCCTAGGGGCGCAGGCCTTCCCACCCCAGAAGCAGAGCTCCTCTGCCACCAAAGCAGCTCATGGGCCTGGCTCTCTTGCTTCTTAATACCCTGGCAGGAGCTAAACACCAGTCCCCTGGGCCCCTCAAGCCACAGGGCACCCTTTTCAAGCTCCTTTGCAAGTCCCCTCTGGTTGGGTCCTTCTTCCCACTGCTCCTGCCTGGGTAAGGGGGGGTGAATACTTATAGCAATTCTTCCCGAGAAAACTGCTTCTCAAACTCATCCCCCCAGGCCCACATGCTACACCGTTTGCATCCTCTTTGTGGACTGAAGAGGCTTCTAACTGGGTTTTGAACATCTACTCTGCCATTTCTACTGGTATGTTGGCATTTATTGTGTCATGGTGCCTCAGTCAAAATTTTCATGGAATACCCTGTTGAGAATGGAGGAAGGTCTTCTCCCAGATGGAGATTCTTACAGAGGAAGGGATCCATCCCGCTATCCAGGCCTGCAGGGTTAGTTTACAAGGCCCCCTTCCCTTTTCTTTCCCTGGGGAACTTACCAGAAAGAGCAGCCTTGCTGGTCTCCAGGGCTGACTCTTGGGGGAAATCCTAGAGCCCCAGAATGTCATAGCTGGAAGGCGCCACAGAGGTTATTAGTTCTACTCCTTCATTTTATGGGCTCAGGGAGGGGAAGCAACCTGCTCATAGAGACGCAGTGAGTTCCAGCCATGGCTGGATCCAGATCCAGACCTCCTTTGTCTGAAGTAGCCACGTTCTGGACCCAGCAGGCTCTTAAAATCAAGTACATACCAGCTCACCTACCCCTAACAAGAACTGAGTGTGTGCTGGGGTTGGTCAGGAGGTGCATGGGGAGGCTGGCCTCCAGCAGGTGGTTGCCATGGCATTCAACAGAGCTTCAATGCATTCTCCTACCTGGGATGAGGCCAGAGGGTTCAGTCAGCCCCGGCTTCATGGGGATGGGGGTAGGACTAGAAACAAGCTGTTGGGGATCTAGGCTAGTGAGGGGACATCAGCAGCCTCAAAGTACAGTCCAAAGGCTGCACCACACCTGGTTTTGTGGGCCTGCCCATTGCTTATGGCTGCCAGACTGGGCTGACGATTACTCAGGAGGCAAATCCTGGGCTCCCCTGTGAGGGCTGGGCCTCTGCTCCTCCTCAGGCATGGTTGGGCATCCAGGATACAACAGTTCCCTCCTCCAGCGCTAGGAGGAGGAAAGTCCCTTCCCCGGAGAACGGAGGCTCTGAAAACCTTGGCTGTGGACTGAACATTCTCTTGGAGTCAACAAGGGCAGAGGTGGTACTTGACAAATCTGTGAGGAGAGCAGTATTACTACTCTGAGTACTGGGATTGTTTACGTGTACAGGTCCTTTTTTTTTTTTGCGGTACGCGGGCCTCTCACTGCTGTGGCCTCTCCCGTTGCGGAGCACAGGCTCCGGACACGTAGGCCCAGCGGCCATGGCTCACGGGCCCAGCCGCTCCACGGCATGTGGGATCTTCTCAGACTGGGGCACGAACCTGTGTCCCCTGCATCGGCAGGCGGACTCTCAACCACTGCACCACCAGGGAAGCCCGTACAGGTCCTTTTAATTCTGAAAATGATTCTAAGAGAATGTGCTACTGAGACTGAGGGTAAGACACTAGCCCAGGGTCAAACATCCAGCTAGTAAGTAACAACCCCATAGAGGTGATATCGAATTATTCTTCTCCCAGCAAAACAAACAAACAGAGAAACAAAACTGTGTCCCTACACTTTTTCCTACACAGGGATTTAAAACCTTTTGGTCTTTGATCAGCTGTTAGGTGAAAAATGGTGTCATAATGTTAACATTTATCTTATTACAGGTGAGGGCCACTGTCTCTTCTGTGTTTGAGAAGCATCTCCTTTGCCCAATTTCTCATTGATTTATAGATGTTCTTTCTCCTTCCAGAAAATTAACTGTTTGTGATATGGTTTAAAAATTGTTTTTTCCAGTTTTGTCATTTGTTGTTTGGCTTCGTTTATGCTGTTTCCCACCCCACCAGCCCCAAACTAGGTAAATTTGATTTTTATGTGGTCAAATTAGTCAACTTTTTGAAAGTTTGGGGTCATATTTAGAAAGATCTATCCTACTCCAAATTGAATTTGTAAAATTCTCCCACTTTTTCTAGAACTTTATAGTTTCATTTTGTAAAAATGTAAATATTTGATTATTCTTGAGTTGCTTTTGGTGTGAGGTGTGAGATGGGGATCCAGTGATCCAATTTTACTTTTTTCCTTTCTCAAATGGCTGCCCAGTTGGCTAAATGCCGTTTATTTTAAAATTCTATCCTCTACCCTTTGAAAGGGTGTCTTTGGTTCTCTTCGGTTCCATTGATTTGTCCATCTGTTCCTCTCTAAGTCTAACCTTAATATTGTGTTTTAAAATATATGAGAAATTTGGACCTTATTTTGTGATCCATCTGAGAGTAAGAATGTTTTAGTAGGTAAAATTATCCCATTAACATAAATTAGTAGGACAGACATGTTTGTTATTAGTTTCTTTTTCTTTAAAACCATGTTTTATGTTATACTTTCTGATTTTATTGCTGCTTCATTTATTTTTTTCAATCTTTTATTCCATATTCTGTTTTATTTGTTTGGTTTTTATGTGTATATTTCTTCTAAAAATTTGAAAGGCTTTTATCCTCCCCCCCAGTAGTTACTTTTTACACACGTATTTTTTCCTTACTATCTATTAGCTAGTGATACTTTCTCTAAGAATGACAAAATTGCTACCTTTCCACTGAATCCAAACTCCCTACTCCACCACTTTATTTTATTATTATTTAATGGATTATTATTATTTTTAAAAATTTATTTATTTTATTATTTTTGGCTGCATTGGGTCCTCGTTGCTGCGTGCTGGCTTTCTCTAGTTGTGGTGAGCATGGGCTACTCTTCGTTGCAGTGTGTGGGCGTGTCATTGTGGTGGCTTCTCTTGTTGCAGAGCACGGGCTCTAGGTGCGCGGGCTTCAGTAGTTGTGGCACGTGGGCTTCAGTAGTTATGGCTCATGGGCTCTAGAGCACAGGCTCAGTAGTTGTGGCGCACGGGCTTAGTTGCTCTGCGGCATGTGGGATCTTCCCGGACCAGGGCTCAAACCCGTGTCCCCTGCATTGGCAAGCGGATTCTTAACCACTGCGCCATGGGGGAAGCCCCTCCACCACTTTATTTTAGTTGATTGTATTATTACCATGTTTCCCTTTTACATGTTTCAATATTCATGTATGTCTATCACTGTATTGGCTTTAAATGATGTCCTTGACAAATAGCTATAAACAAAAGAGTTGTCAGCATACTTATACTATTTTCTACCTTCTCTTCCCTTCCCTGAGCCAGTTTTTGTTAGTTATAAAATTTCTACATTACTAAGGTTTATAACGTTTACATTTGGTCCTGTAAGCACAATTGCCATGTTGCTTTAGTGTTGGTCATAGTCTCAGGCACATGAATTTAGTGTCACCCAGTTCTGCTATATGTTCTTCCGCTCATTTTAAATGGCTTGAAATTATCCTCTTGTAGATTCTTCAAGCTCATGAGATTGATGTTCTCATGTTCTTGCATGTTTCTAAATGTTGCCTTTATACTTAATTGATAGTTTACCTGGATATAGCACGTTAATTTATTTATTTATTTGTATTGATAATGTTGTGATATCTGTGGTTACCCTGATTTTTTTTCTCCCTCTTCAAGGCAACTTGACTTTTGAGGCTGGATGTTTCGAAGGATTCTTTGTCTTTGAGGGCCAGAATCTTTCCCAGATTTGATCATTCTTTGCCAATATTTTCCTGGGACACAATAGGCCTTTTTAATCTATAAAGTTCATTCTTTTTTATTTTGGAAAGTTTTTATAAATCTTATCTTTAAATATCTGTTATCTTTGTAGAAACATGAATTGCATGTATGTTTGTCTGTCTTTCATACCTGCTATTTTCTCTCTCATCTTTTTTTTTAAACCTCTGATTACTTTTTTAAAAATTAATTAATTAATTAATCAATTTATTTTTGGCTGCATTGGGTCTTCATTGCTGTGCACAAGCTTTCTCTAGTTGCGGCGAGAGGGGACTACTCTTTGTTGCGGTGTGCGGGATTCTCATTGTGGTGGCTTCTCTTGTTGCAGAGCACGGGCTTTAGGCACACAGGCTTCAGTAGCTGTGGCATGCGGGCTCAGCAGTTGTGGCTCGCAGGCTCTAGAGCGCAGGCTAGTAGTTGTGGCGCACGGGCTTAGTTGCTCCATGGCATGTGGGATCTTCCTGGACCAGGGTCGAACCCATGTACCTTGCACTGGCAGGTGGATTCTTAACCACGGCACCACCAGGGAAGTCCTCTGATTACTTTCTACCAGTTTGTCTCACATTTTTCAATCCTGTCCTCTATACCCTTCTTATGGGTTCAGCAGTGTCTGTGGTTGTTTTTACATTTTCTTCCACTTATTTTCTAAGCTCTGCCCTCTCGTGACTTATATCCTTTGCGTGTCTTGCCACATTTTTTTCTGAATATTTGTATGTCTTCTTTGTGCTTTGATTTATAGAAGTAATTGCTTCATTGAGTTTAAAGAATATTCATTATAATATATTTGTTCATTTTCTCCATGGTAATATTTTTGTGGCGAGTGGTTTTTATCTTCTATTTATTTTTCCTCTCTCTTTCTCCCCTTTCTAAACTGTAGTATCTTCATTGTATAGATTCCATGGTAGTTCCTTTTTGATTATTAATTCATCTTTGAATGAAGTGACTTCTTGGACCAGCTGTTTGCATGAGCTTCTGGAGTGAAGGAGGGAGAGCATGACCATGAACTAGGCTACCAGAAACTTTCCTGTAGGGACATGAGGGTAAGATCTTTTAAGCTTTACTTCTCTCTAGCTAACTGGCAGTGACAGCTGCAGATATGCTCATAACATGGAACCTTCTCCTCTATTCCACCTCATGGAGAGACTGCTTCCTGCAAATATGACTTTTCTGTATGATTCATCATTGGCCCTACCTTTGCTGTTTCTATTTCATGTCAAAATGGATTCAGAAAAGCTCCCCCTGCCAGCCCACATACCTGCCTTTATTATTCCTAATAAAAGAGAGTTATTTTTTGCTCCTGGGGTATAGCACTTACCTTGGAGAGCTGAGTTTGGCCAGCATTACCTGAGCTCTGTGCCATGGCTGTTTTTTCTTTGTGTCTTTCCGCACCCCAGTTATGTGTTGTGTCTGAGTTTATAGACCTTTGTTAGCTTTGTCAAAGAAAGGGTTTGTTTTTTATTCTCCTTCTCGTTTTTAGGTGATTTTCAAGAGAACTATTTATCTTTTAGAGGGAGAAACACCAACCAGAAATTCCATGAGTATTTCTTTGTTTTGTGTGGTCTGTTAATTTATAGTTTCTATTTACTCATACTTTCTGCTTGCTCAGGGCACACTAATAATCCTGTTACCTCAACACCTATTTCTACGTATCTTTTCTTTTTACTTCTGCTACCAGTTGACTCATGCTCTCCCCATGTTTTCCTATTCAAACTTTTTGAGACAATTTGGTTGCTCCAGCTAATAACCATTATCATTATTTGGATAGAATTTTTGTTCTCATAGATCCTGGGAAAACCCTTGGATCAAGTTCCTTTCACTGGTCAAGTAGCTGTGGATCAGGGATCTTCAACAACACAGTAGAGGATATGCAGTCTTGGATTGTCTTCCTAACAGAGAGCTATGAGCATGAGGGTTTCTGTGGGCAAGCATAGCCCAGGCAATGACTTGGGGTTAGGCCTGAGTCTGGAGAGTTTGGGGCAGAGCCCTCAAACCAATCCTGGATGGAGTAAAACAATCTGGGAAATAGAACAAGATGAGATTGAACACGTAGAGGGGGTGGCAGGCTATGGAAGGTCTTGAATTCAATGCTGAGCGGTTTGGACTTAAACTCATAGGCTGTAGGGAGTCACTGGAAATTGGAGAAAAGTGATGTGACAAAAATGAGGGTTTTTAGAAGAGCTGTTATGCCTCGCCATGCTGAAAGGAGGAAGAGAAGTAACCAAGATAGAAGGGGTTATCCTCCGCAGGGGTTGGGGCCAGGCAGCAGTCTAGATCACCAAGTCCAGTGGTCACAATGAGTTTATGTCTTCTCTGGGCAATGTTGATATTCAGGAGGTTCAATCTGAGCAGTGGGGCTACAGGAGAGGCTTCTGGGAAGCTGTGCTTTAGCAAGTCTGCTGAGCACCAGTACAGGACTAGGGTAACACATACAAATTGATGCAAAGATCTGCAGGAGATGTCTCTGGCCCTGGGGGAAAGGGCTGAGGGAAATTAGGTAGTTCCAGGGCTCATGGTTGACTGAGCCAAAGTTCAAGTCTAAGACTTTGCCCAGCTGAGACTCAGAAAAGAATCCAGAGATCCAGGCTGGAGGCTCTGCATACTTCTTGGGGAATAGATGGGAAGGCTGATGCCTGATACTCATGCAGTTGCTCTTGGGCCTCAGCGCTTCTTCCTTCCCTCTCCTCCCTGTCCTGAGAACTCCCCCAGAGAGCAGCAACTCTCACAGGCTCAGGACCTGGGTGGCACCCACTGAGTCAACAGCTGTGCAGGGCCTAGGAAGGATGGGGCTTAGGAATAGAAATATGCAAGGAAGCACCAAAGGGAGTGAAGCTGGAGAAAGAATCCAGTTAGGAGGGTGTTGCCCTTCAACATGAGGGTACAAGTCCCTGAAACAAGGAAGAACAAGCTGCAACAGTTGTGAGGTTGGAAAATTCTAAGACTGAGGTAGTATGTGAAGGAAAGACAGAGGAGGGTTGGAGGCAAGATCCTCTGCTACATCAGAGCCACAGAACTCAGGTGCTAATTGGTAATGTGGGCAAAATGGAGGTCGGTCAAAGATGGTACCATTGACCCAAACCAGGAAGTGGAAGGGATGAACTAGAGCAGGAGGGAGATACAGGGCCTGGGATCAGGGCAGGGGAGAGCTTTTAGGATCATCAGCATTGAAGTAGTTAAGGTTATAAGATAAATTGGTTTGTTGTACCAGTTTTTACTTATTACAATAAATATTTTCTCTTAAGTGACTGGTTGAAACACTCATGCCAGATGAGGGTGGCACTGATTGGGCGTGGCCTGTGGATCTGAGCATATGAAGACGGTCCCTGGAGTGTGGTCAGTGTGATGAATAAGGGACTTGCTTCTCTCTCACTTCAGCCCAGTCTCCTTCTGGCTTCTCTTTATTCGCAGTATTCTTGTTCCCACTCTGCTCATTATGCAATAATAGGATTACAAGGTGTCAAAGATGAAAGGTACCCTAAAGACAGTCTAGTTCAACCCTTTCCTTTTACAGAAGAGAAAGCTGAGGCCCAAAGAGAAGTGACCTTCTTACTGTCACAGAGAAGGGGCTGCAGAGCACAGGCCTCTGACTTCTGATCTGGTGTCCTTTCCACGATGCTTGACTACCTCTCTAATCAGTATGGAAGATTTTCTCAGCATCAGTGATTTGCACTGCATGTGTGTTAGCTTTGTGGATTTGCACATCATATTGTCCCAGGGAATCTGGAAAAGCAGCATTTTAGAGAGGCTTCTCTAGAGCTGCTGGCCCAGCCTCTGATCCTACAGCCTCTGCAACTTTAAGAAAATGCTTCTATCCAGCTACTCGCACACCCTGTTTACTCTCTCTCTACACCAGCTCCCCAAGCAGCCCCTTCCTGGGAGCGTGATTATAGTCATTGCTGATTCAGGCCTCCCCCTCGTTGCCCAGATTACAGCAGCAGCCTCCTGTTGGTCTTCTTTTCTGCAGTCTGGATACCTGTTGCCTCTCTGTTATGAGCCAAATCGTGTCCCCGCAAAATCCATATGTTGAAGTCCTAACCTCCTGTACCCCAGAATGATAGGATCTTTAAAGAGGCAATTAAGTTAAAATGAGGTCGTAATGAGTGGGCCCTAATCCAATATGACTAGTGTCCTTATAAGCAGATGAGATTAGCACACAGGCACAGAGGGAAGACCATGTGAAGACAGAGGGAGAACATGTCTGTCTAAAGGCAAGGAGAGAGGCCTCAGAAGAAACCACCCCTCCTGACACTTTGATCACAGACCTCGGACTTCTAGCCTCCAGAATGGTGAGAAAATAAATTTTTTTTGTTTAAGTCACCCAGCCTGTGGTGTTTTGTTATGGAAGCCCTAGCAAAGGAATACACCCTTTTCCCCCTCCAGCCAGAGAGAGCTTTCTGCAACGCAGAGCTGTCCCCTTGCTCTTCAGCACTTGCAAGATGAAGTCTAGCAAGGTCTGCAGCCCTTTCATCATCTGGCCCCTGCCCCCTTCTCTGCCTCATCTCTCCCTGATACCCCAAACCCAACCTCAGGCTTAAGCTCCAGAGATATCAAACAGACCCTACTTCCCCCAACAGGCCACGCCCCTTCACACCTCCCTATCTCTGCTTAGAGGGCCGTCTGGCTCTCTCGTCTGCCTGGCTAACTCGTGACAAGCTGCTAAGGCTGCTCAGACATCATCTCCCTTGGGCAGCCTTTTCTGATTCCTCCCTCTCCTGTGCACTTGTCCATCTGTTCTGTGCGACTCACACCCATGTGATTGTCCCTTTTATGTCCCTCTGCTGGAGAGTAAGTGTTTGGAAGGTCTCACTCTTCTGTCTTTGGGCTCAGGCCAGACAAGATGGTCCTCAATAAACTTTTGTTGACTTTTGGATCTACAGGGGTCATGGGCCTGTACTCTAAGGAGAAAATAAAAGAGAAGGGCCTGGTTACAATCTGGCCCCGACTAAGCCTGGCCTTAGCAAGGACATCTGCTGGGAGAGTCTGATGGACTGCTCGGGGCGTGCAGCTGGGGCGTGTTTCTTGGCTGTATGCACAGCACAGCTCGTTGGATGAGGGTCTGTCTCCATTTCTACAGGTTGAGTGACTTGGGACAAGGACAGTTCTGATTTTTAGTGGTGTCTGCCCTGGGGCCCAGCATGGTCTAGTGAAAGCACCAAACAGATTTAAAGGATGCTTCCGGGGCAGAGAGTAGATATGAAGAGTATTGTCTCTGACCTTAAAGTGGTATGGGCTTGAATCTCAGCTCCACCACTCAGTAGGTATGTGACTTTAGAGGGAGTTACTTAATCTTGCTAAGTCCTATTTTTCTCATTCATCAAATGGGGATAATAATACCTACCCCCTAGTGGTGTTGAGAGGATTAAATGCAATAATCTCTCTCTCTGTCATCTACATACCTCCATCTATCTATCCATCTATTAATCCACGGATCCATCGATCCATTTTTCTGTTGCTTTGCCTGGTTCCTGGCACATACCAGTGCTCAGTAGTTGTTAGTTTTGAAAGGTGAGAGGGAGTAAAATTTTCCTCATTTCCCGCAGAGAGAGAGCGGTCTTTTCTAAGGCCGTTTAGATTTTTGACTTGTGCCCCTACATCAACCATAGGCCCAAAGAAGAAGAGTAACAGTAGTAGTAGTAATAATAATAATTAATAATAGCAGTAGTAGTAGTAATAATAATAATTAATAATAACAGTAGTAGTAGTAATAACAATAATTAATAATAACAGTAGTAGTAGTAATAATAATAATAATAACAGTAGTAGTAGTAATAATAATAATTAATAATAGCAGTTGCACACTGTGGAGCACCTAGTAGCTCATAAAATGCTCCCCTGTCCACCATTCTGTGACGTGCATCCAGAAATCACTCGACTCCATGGCAGGAAGACCCGGCATCTGAATGAGAGACGGTGAGAGCAGGTGTGGTGGCAGCTCTCACAACCTGGGGACCAGCTGTGGCTCCTCTTGTCCATTGCATTCGACTCTTTCTCTTGCCAGGAGTCCCGAATAGAGACAGCTCTTCCAGAGGCCAAGTGAGCTTTTAAGGGGGGTTGACCTTAAGGTCCTTTGCCAGGGCTTGGAGAGAACGTGGAGGTGGCTGGGACCCAGGCATTCTCTCCCCACCTGCCTGTGACAGTAGCTGCCTGCCTTGCAGAGGTCTGCTCTCCCTGGCAGCCATCCCAGGCAGCCGGTCCCTTCCTCGGCCCGTCCCAGAGGGCATGTCCTCATTCACAGACCATTGGGTGCAGGCTGCTGCTCTCTCCTGCCTAATTGCCGTCGTCCTCGTTAACACCCTCCCTCTGCCTTAGTGCCTCATGCCCGCCCTCCGCTCCTGGACACCCCTCCCCCCACCCATGAGCACCTCCTATTTGATGAATAAGAAGTAAGTATACAAGTTATTAATCCTTCTACCAAGGCAATTACAGCCCCACAAAGTTCCTCCTTGGCCACTTTGGCTCTTCTATGACAACCTTATCAGGTTAGCAATTTCAGATCTGCATTAATGTTCAGAAATCAATTTTCAGCTTATTTTGTGTTGCAAAGTTTGCCATGCCTGAAACCGCACTGCTAATTGAACAAGAGCAATTGATGTTTTAGCAGTAATTAAAGATGGTAATTATGACCAAATCTCCCCCATGGCCCTGCCATGTTTGCTTTTGGACTGTCAGAATGGCGGGCAGGCCAAATCAATCTTAATAAAGATGGTGCTTCAGAAGTCTCCCCAGAAATGGTATCCTCCAAATGATGGAGCCGCGGAGAGCAAGGGGGACATCCTGTTTGGGGCCATGGGGTGACCAGTTAGCTGGACGGTCAGGCAGTCATCAGGTATGGCCAGTTTTGTCCTCTGAGTGCCCAGCCAGCAACTGGGCTGGGGGTGGGGGATGGGTGGGAGGAGAATTCCAAAGACGTAGGGGAGCAGAGACTATATACTCCTGCCATTGAGATACTTACAACATATTTGGGAAACTATAATGCATGTGCATGCACAAAATAATTTGAGAACACTTATTTTCATTGATAAACATTGCAGAGTACCTACAGTGTGCTAGATGCTAGGGGAACAGAAATAAAAGACATCATCCCAAATGAACCTACGTATAAGCATGAAGGACTATGATTTTTGCATCTTTCATCCAGGACTTGCCGTCAATCCATGTTGTTGGGTGGCGTTGGTCTGGTGCTGAAGGAGTGGCTTCATCCCCTTTCTCTTCCCTCTTCTCTTCTGGAGGCTCCTAACCCTCAGAGAGGCAGCTGGAAATACAGACAGAGCTCTGGACTGAGGTCAGAGGGCTCCAGACCTGGTGTGGCTCTTCCAGTACTGGTATCCTTGGACCCATTTAGCATTTTATAGACTAGTCTGAAGTGAGATGAGGAAGGTGTGATCAGCAGTAGGGGGTCTCACCCACCTTGTTCAGAATGTCAGTATCAGGGGCTTCCCTGGTGGCGCAGTGGTTGAGAGTCCACCTGCCGATGCAGGGGACACGGGTTCGTGCCCCGGTCCGGGAGGATCCCACGTGCCGCGGAGCGGCTGGGCCTGTGAGCCATGGCCGCTGAACCTGTGCGTCCGGAGCCTGTGCTCCACGGCGGGAGAGGCCACGACAGTGAGAGGCCCACGTACCACAAAAAAACCCCAAACAAACAGAATGTCAGTATCAGATTTGTACTGACCCCTCAACTACTGTACCATGAGGATGCTCCCAGGTCATTATTCATTCTATGTACCAGGCATTGTGCCTTGTGCCTGGGGATACAAAGATGGCTTTTGAGTGAAAGTCTCGGACAAATCCTAGCAACTATTGTACTTGTGGGCAGAGGGTTAACATATACAGGACACGTGATCTCCAATCTCTCAGTATCCCATGGAGAGTTGTGCTTTGTCTTAAAATGTAAGTTTTATTATTATGCAGGTGTGATGAGACCAACAGCTCAGGAGATGATTGTCATTGAAAAGATAGCTGGCTGCAGTTCCCAAGAAAAGGGAGAGTGCCACATCACACAGTGCCACAAGGGGAAGCACCAGGATCAGTCAGTAGGCAGAGGGAGTGGGCGGGGCGGGGGGGTGGGGGAAACTGGGCAAGAGCCTTTACTGTGGTTTCCAAGGGAAAGGATGGACAAGGCAGGGTAAGCAGGCTTAGCATTGGCTAATCTGAATAATTTCAGTGGACTCCTAGGCATAGGGGCTTTCCCTAGTTGTTTGGTACCCGGCTTTGGGGTGATTGGGACAGGTAGATAGTGGCCCAGAGTGTAAGAGTCCTATGAGAACTCAATAAAGGTGGTGCTTGGCGTATGGGCTCTGGACTGATTCGCCTGTATATGAAAGGTATACGCTAGGTGAGTGATTGCTATCTCTAGGAGTTAGCTAGCCCTGGCAGGGGAAGTGTCTCCAGTGTTAGCAAGACAATAATAAATAATTAGATGTCAAAGCATCAGAAGAAAAAGACATGTTTGGGCTGGGCATGCGGGATGCATCATGGGTTGTGCTCCAGGAGAGGAATGCCATGCACTATGGTTGTTCCCTGTTTTAGAGGGAGAATTTGAGAGCAACTTTGCAAAACAATCTAAGCATGGGTGCCAACTGCTTGAGAGAACACCTACCACAGCTGGGCGTGCCAACTGCCCGGCGTTAGAGCTTCTGGAGACCATGGGGAGCCACCAACCTCAACCAGCTCATTGCGAGGCCATCTAGAGAGAGCCATCAGGTCATTCTGTGGACATTCCTGTCTGCTTCGCCGCAGTGACTAGGACATGGTTCCTGACCGTGGGAGCTTTATAGTCCAGTAGGGGAGGAAGGCTAGTAAGCAGATAAGAAAGTACAGTACAACATCACGACTGTGCTAACCACTGGAGAATGACCTGGGTGGGTGAGAGAGGGATTCCTGGAAAATGGTCTTTAAGTAGAAGCTGGGTGATCTGAGGTCAGAGGGGGTCCCACTCAGGCAGAGGAGCACAGCAGGAGGAACAGCATGGAGGTGTGAAGCCTTCTGACATGTTGCAGGGGCTGCTAGGGTGTAGAGGATGAGGCAGGAGGTGCCACAGAAGAGTCTGGAGAGGGAGATGGGACACATACCACATCAGGGCATTTGGGTCATACAAAGTCTTCTGGAGATGGGCAATAGGAAGCCACCAAACGGTAATGTAGGTGTCAGGATTGCTTTTGAGATATTGGGTTAGCGAAAAAGTTTGGGTTTTTCCGTAACATCTTACAGAAAATGAACTTTTTGGCCAACTCAGTAGTTCATCTTAACAGCTGTGTGAGGGTGGCAAGGCGGGGACTGAGGTAGCAGCGAGGGCTCAGGGACATGCCACCTGGCATCTCTCTTAGGAGGATTCCTGGATCTTTCTAGAGAGGTTAGAGGGATTCCTTGGACAAATGCTCCCCCCACTCTTGTGCCTGGTCCCATGTAGTGGGTCAGGGCAATTGAGGAGAGAGCTGGCCCCTGGCTAAATGAGCTCCCAGCTCCATGCTCAGAGCAGCCCTCTTCAAGCCTCTGCTTCAGTGGGGTTAGGAAGAAGCAGACATAGGTTGATGGCAGCCAGCCCGGCAGTGGTCTTGGGCAACGCTGTGAAACAGATACTCCCAGGGAAGAGAGCAAGATGAACAAGAGAGCCACAGAAATGTCACCAGCCCCTGCCTGGCACACAGGATGTGTTGACCACAGGTGTGTTTCAAAGCATGGCTACTTAGGCACCATTCACACACACAGACTTGCTGAAACATACATGCATATGTGCATGTGACAAACATGTATGTAACATACATAGGAGCCTGACTGTGAACACGTTGAGCAAGAGGTCTGCACATTTCTAGGCACACAGCAGTACACGCAGATATGCCTGAAGTCACGCATTTATGTGCTCACTGAAACACCACCCATGTGTCCGCCCTTTGTGTACCCACCCAGGCACCCAGGGTGGACATGTGTGCATGCTTTCAGCCCTAATGGGAACATTTGCCCTCTGGTCCCGGTGGCATCAGTTTTAAAAAACGAGGTAATTTGGGCACCAGACAGGTCTTCAATCAGAGGGCTTAACTCTTCCAGGGGAGGCAGTGGGGATGGGGTGGGAGGGAGTGCAGAGGAAGGGGAGGGAGAGAAGCTGAGGGCTGGTCCTTTGGCTTCCTCTGTGGGTATACATCAGTCTTCCCACGTCCTGGTCTCTTGGGGGAGGCATTTAGACCCCTTGGACGGGTCCCCTCTGGTCTTCAGCCTCCAAATTGTCAGTCCCTTCCCTGTCAGGGTCAGGCCAACTTGATGATGCTGATGATGACAAGGGCTGGCAGCTGTAATGGGAAGATACTGGTTCCATCTCCACAATGATGGGGAAAACAAGTCATCGAGTTTTTGAGTTTAGAGTTCCTCTTGCTCAGTTCCTGCATTGTCAAGATGAGTAGACAGAGGCCCAGAGGGGACAAGTAACTTTCCCAAGGTCACACTGAAGCCATGTGAGGATGCACCCTCGTTAGCAAACTGTACACCATGGGCTAGAAGAGACTCTGTAGAGTCTGTCTAGCCAAGGCTTGGAGGTGCGTGCTAGCTCAAGCTCAGATTTTATTGGCCAGAATGATGTCGCTTATAACACACCTTGGTACAAATGAAGGATCTATGACCCTGTGGCCAGCCCCCTGCCACCAGACACTCCCACCTGCTCATTGGCTACAATGTGTATTTGGGCTCCTGTTTCAAAAGCTCTTCACTGGTAGAGCTCTTCCCTGTCCCCTCAATACTCTCCCCTGAGTCGTATTTACTTTCCCTAGTCAGGACCCTCTCCCAGCGGACAGCAATGCTTCCTCTTCCCAGCTACTCAAGCTGCCTGTGACAGCTTAAGCTCCTTTCCTTTGGTGCCGTCTCAGGGAAAGAGAGGACAGCTGGTCATTTCTTCCTGACGTTTCCTGATGCTAATCCTCCAGCCTGGTCCAACTTACCAACATAAACCTTGCAGGCACTTTCCAGTCTCTGAGTTCTCTAGGAAACAGCATCAGTGGAGAAAACACTGGGGGTGGTGGGCGTTTCAGCCAGAAGGCTGGTTTCTCTGTCGCAGCCCTGGAGCTGATTTTGTCTGTACCTTGATGGGGCTCTGTACCCTTTCCTGGCTGGAGCTGCTGTGGCAAGACCCTGCATGGGGGGGCCCACTTAGGAGGAGTTGGGAGGTGGGAGGCCAGGCCAGGGCCCCAGGACCAGATATGTTCATAACCTCCGGGTTCAGTGCCCACAGAGCATCCTCCACTTGGTTGGACCCCACATTCACTCCAGCTCCTCTCTCTCAGCCAGGCTGCCTGTGTTCCCGAAGCTCCTTCCCTGGATGGGTGATTGATTAATTGATTTACATATTTATTAAAATGTATTTTAGTAGTGTCTTTACCTTTGACGCCAAATCTCATTTCCTATTGTGGGGCTGCTGACAGCCGGCATTGTAAATGCAAAGACACTTTACAAATCAATTTAAATAGCAATTGCCACCAGCTTAAAAATGAGCAAAACAGACAAATAAAATACTGATGAGGAGATTGGCAGCTTCAGGACACGGAGGGCCAGGGGTTTCTAAACAGATAGCAGCTCCGGGTGCTGGGATGGTAAAGGCTGTGTAATTGTGTCTTTAGAATGGCCCAGATTTTAGGTATGGCTGAAAGGAGGTTAACAGTCGCTGCTTGGGGAGCAAAAGTGCCTTGCCCTTAAAGGCGGCTGGTCTTCAGCTTTCTGAGCAGAGGGGCTGCAGATGAAGGGAGCAGCCTGGGTTTGAGCCCTAGATCTTTGCCCTGTAGCGTCAAATTGCAAGGCTGTGTCTGCTTGCTCTGGGGAGCACCATGGGCACCAAGGCTGGCCTGAAGATCTGAGAGACCGGCAGGCAGCTTGTTCTTGTCCAGGCAGTGGATTGGGAAGAGTGTGGACGGGAAAGTGGTCTCTGGATTCTGGTCCCAGCCTGGCCCAGCTGTGAATTGTGGGCAAGCGATGCTCTCCTCTGGGTCTCTGCTTCTCTGTAGGATGCACTGTGGGAGACATCCAAGAGCACTAGCCTGGCATCTCGTCCTGCTCACCACTCCCTAGCTGTGTGACTTCCAGTAGGTTGCATTCCCTCTCTGTGCCTCCTCTGTTGCATGAGAACAAAGGAGGCAACGCTTTGGGAACCCTTTTTATTTTCTTAACCTGTGATATGCTAGTGGCCCATGATACACTGTGGTCCCACTACTGATGGTCTGATTGTAGAGAGGGAGAGAGGGGAAGATGAGTGGGTGTGTGGTGGGAGGGGCAACCTGAAGAACAGGAGGCCAGGGCCAAGACAGAATTTGGAGCAGGACATGATTGCACTGTTCCGAGAAAGCTGTCAGAAAAGAGGGCGCACGTCTCCAAAGGTGAGTAAGATTTTGCTCATCGTCTTTGTCCTTTCATCCATACCGTCCTCTGGTTGCTTCCTGTCTCCCTGGCTGTGCCTTCTCTCTCTCCATCATTTCACTTCCTCTCACATCCTCAGGGCTGTCCCCCCAGGCCCCTCCTGATGCTGCCTAGTCCTGCTGCTGGATTTACTTCCTGCATGAGCTCATTGTGCAGTTATTCTCTCTATTTCCAAGATGCTCAAATTTTCATTTCCAGCCTTGACCTCTTACCAGAACCCTAGTCTCATAAATCCAGCAGCCTCTAGGACATCTTTCCTTAAATGTCTTCTGTCACCGTAAAACGTCTCAAACCACATTCGGCATCTTCTCTCACAAGTCACTGGTTCCCCCGCTGAGACGCCCAGCATTCTTTCTTTTTAATGCATTCTTCTCTCTTTAATTTCTTGTATCCAGGCAGTTACCAAAAGAAACCTTTATATGGTGTTTACAGTTCTCAAGGTACCTTTCTGTGCACCATCATATTTCTTTCAGCAAGTGTGAATTGAGCAGCCAGGTGCAGGATACGGCAGTGAACAAAGCCGATGCGGCTCCCTGCCCTCATGGGGCTTAGGTTTTGGTGGTCTCTCTTTGCTGCAGGTCTCCGACTGGGGTTTCCTTGTCCATGGACACAGAAACAGTGCTTTGCTCTTCTTGGGAATCTTCCCAAGACTTCAAGCAGGGGATTTGGTTCAAAGTACAAGATCCAGACTTTTTTTGTTTTTTTTGTCAAAAATGTGGGAAACACGTTGTGTGAGCGTAGCATTGTACTAAATGCCGAGGGTCCCGCGCCCCTAGGGAACTTGCAAACTGGAGGAACAATCCACAGGGAGTTAAGTAGCAAACCAAAACCACCGTGCAGGAAATTCACAAGGCAGTATTCGTTCATTCATTTGTCCATTCATTTAACGGACATTTATGGGAGACCCCAAACATGCCAGACACTGTGCTGATTGCAGTGAATGAAATGATAAAAGAAACAGTCCCTGCTCTCAAGGAGCCCATGCTCTGATGGAGGAGAAACATGCATGGGCGATGGAGGCAGGAAGCACGGTTGCTGTGGAGGCAAAGATGAGGGGCTGAGGGCGAGGAAGGCTTCCCGGAGAAGGGACTGGCGGAGCTGACCCCTGAGGATGAGCAGGTGTTAGTCAGCAGGCGGAAGATGGGTGGTTATTAGGGGATGGGGTGCATCACAGGGAACAGAACACAGGCAACGCACGGGGGAGTGTGAGCTGGAGGCGTTGGTGACCAACCGGTTCTGCCAGGCTGGCGTATAGAAAGGCTGAAATGTCCAGTGAGTGGTGGTGACAGGAAGGGCAGAGGAATTCAGCAGAGAGAGCCTTTCTGGAGAGATCAGTGAAGGCTTCCTGGAAGAGGTGGGCTTTCAACTGCACCCTGAAGGCGAGGAGGATTTGGACTGCTGGGGATGGAGGAGGAAGGCACTAAGCTCTCAGGGTCTCCCCTGACACCATGGTAGCCAAGCCGTCCACATTCTGGCGTCAGCCCACCCTTGGCTTTCTCTCCTGCTGCCCTGCTTTGCTTCGCATAATCTGCCCCCAGCAAATGGGACGGCTTGAAGCTTTCCGGCATCCATGGATCACTCAGGTGGACCATTTGCTTGGAAGAGCCTTCTCTATGTTTCTGAATGTCAGAATCATAACTATTCTTCAAGATTAGGGAGTCACAGTCTTCTTCCTCTGTGAAGCCTTTCCCCTCCCTCCCACCCTGCAGTCTCTTCCTTGGCTGAACGTCCACAGCACTTTTCTCTAATGGCTGTGGCTCTTCTCTGTAGCTCCCATGTAGCATAATTATCTAGAGCATAGCTTGCCTCTTCTGCTGGATTGCAGGGCAGGGCCTTTGCCAGTCATCCCAGTGACTCCCTGGGCCTGGCATTAAGTCTGTGTGCAGCCAGTGGTGGTTGAAAGAGAGAAGCCCAGATGCTGGGGGCCAGATTGAGCCAAGGTGCGGAGATGGGAGCTGAGGCTGGTGGGAGGGGACTTGGTGGATCTGGATCTCTTGGCTCGGATCCAGAGAGGGAAGTAACCTGGGGTGAATTGATACAAATGTGCATAAGCTCTTCTTATCAGCATGGTATGGTTGATGCACGGATCAGGTATTATACTGGGCAGCTCCAGTGTGGGGAAATGAGGTCTCTCTCGCCTGATAGGTGAGGACTTTCCTTGTATGCAAGTCAGCACCTGCCATTCTACCTGTCTGAGAGGTAGACAGGAGCTGTCCCTGGAGTGGACAGCTCTAGCTGTGTAGAAAACTTTGCCCATGCCTCTTTTGATTTTGTTCAGTAAGCGAGCAAGCTTTTCACTCATTCATTCATTCATTCAACAATTAATTACTCATGATACAGGCACTGAGGTGCAGTGGGAAATCAGTTGGTGTCTGTCGTTTATATTTGCTGTCTTTATTTACTTTTTGTTTTCCCTGAATATTTATGAGAGTCTTTTTTAAAAAATGCCAGTCTGCCTCAGCTGCACCACCACTGGAAGGGGATTCGGCTGGAGTTTTAGAGGCGCAGATGCAGAGGCATGGCAGTGAACCAAGGAACTGTGAGGAGGGGGGGTGGCCTTTAGGAGGACAGAGGTGAACTCTTCATCAGCACATCCTTTAGTCAGAGATCCTGCTTCCTGAGCACTTCTCTGCCAAGCTCCCGGGCACTCTGGGTTTATCTTTAACGAGGGTCCTCTCTTTTCATGAGACAGCATCATGGAGTGGTTCAAACACAGGCTGGGAGGGGCATGCCCAGGTTTGCCTCTCCCCATGAACGAATTACTCAAGCTCTCAGAGATGGCATCTTGCTCAGGGGGTGGGGATACGAATGACCAGGATCGAGTGTGTCCTGCACTGCCTGTCTGCACACCATAGTGAGTCTGTAATAAGTGACAGCTGTCATTGTCATTATTCAGAGGTGGAAAAGACAAGGGCTTCTCTCGTCAGGAAGGAGAGAGAAACAAAAATGCGAAAGGCAGAGAAGGAGCTGTGGTCTTCTCTTCCTTGAGGGCAGTGGGCTCACATACCCTCTCCTGCACGCTCTTGGTTCCGCCTCCTATGGGCTTAATCACACACAGTTTGGTCAGTGTGATGGGTTTGCACTGGAGCCCTGAACACAAGGAATGAGCTACGTGGCCAAAGGGAGGATTGAACCCACAGCCTTGGCTCTGTTAGAACATTGGCCTGCAGAGCTGGTGGGCAGACCTGGGTTCCATCCTGTCACATGGGCCTCTCTGAGTATGAAGCCCTTCCTAAGCGGTGCCAGGGAAATAGCTGGAACCTCACAGATGACCCCCCCTCCCCCCGGCAGTGTCCAGGGCGGGATCTCCCTCCTGTTCCCTTCCCAGGGAGCACCGTCCATGGCCATCCCCATGGAAACTGTGACAGGGACCCAGTGGGGGGATAACAGAGGGGTGAGGAGGGAAAATCATCAACAATTACGTGTTTGCGGAAAGGAACAAGGAAAAAGAAGTGGAGGGAGAGAGTGGAAGGAGAAAAGAGGAGAAGGCAAAGAGAGACAGAGGGGAGAGAGGGGCGGGGGGGGAGAGAGAAAGAGAGGAGAGAGTCTTTTCTTTGGAGAAAAATGGAAATTTAATCAGATCAGTTTTTATAGTTCAAATAGAAAATCAGTTTTAATAAAGCCAAAAGGAAATGCAAAACAGTCGCTTGAGATGGAGATTGTGTTGAACAGACAGCTCTTTAGGAGGAGCCGGGTCTGGGATGCTTATTGTACACAGACAGAGCAGGGAGGGGGGTTTCTGGCTGAATTTCAAACAGGCGTTTGCTTTGGCTTTGGGGATGGGTGATAAGCCCCTCCTTGACCATCTTCCTTGCCCCTGGGCCCATCTGTCTAGGGAAGGAATTCTCCCAAATGAGAGGAAAAAAGGAAGGAGAGGGTGGGGACAACAGGGGCAGGGCAGGAGAAGACACCGCCCTTCCTACGGGGTGTTGGCTCCCAGGACTCTCAGCCTGCCGGGCCCACTCCCTCTGGCCCTAAGACTGGACTCTGCCCTCCATTGACACACCCACTGCTTTCAGTTCCTGATTCTTAATTATAGTTCTGACCCAGGTCTTGCTTTTATTGCTTTCGTTTATTATGAGAAGACCAGTGTCTGTTTTTTTGAAATGGCTATCTGGTCAAATCACGGTTGATAAGCAACACTGAACTGTCTTTTTGAGACAGGCCAAATTTATCACACTTAAAAAAAAAAAAAAAAGCAAGCCTTCAATGGCCTATTAGAAAATTCCCCCCCCCACCACTTTCTCCCAGAGTGACATTTTAGTAAAAGGCTTTATTTTTCCCCTCAGCTTTCACAAAGCCATCTCCTTGAAAAAGAGAGAGGGAAGGAGGGAGAGAGCAAGACGCAGAGCACGTTTGAGGCTGTTCCATGAAATATACGGAGGGCACTGACCATAACAGGATGTATCCTAATGGGCCTGTTAGCTCGGGAGGAAAAGAGGGGCCCCTGGCACGTGTTTGTCAGCTGCTATTTTTGTAATTAGAAGAGAAACTGCACTTCACATTTCGGAAAGGCGGCTATTTGAGGCTGCAAAGATGTGGGGTCTGGGCGGGAAGGATGGGCTGGGAAGAGTGGGATGGGCCAGATGGGGGTGGGGCCCGGCCTGGAGACTCCTGGGGTTAAGGAGCTCATCCGTCACTTTTTTTTTTTTTTTTTTACATCTTATTGGAGTATAATTGCTTTACAATGATGTGTTAGTTTCTGCTGTATAACAAAGTGAATCAGTTATACATATACATATGTTCCCATATCTCTTCCCTCTTGCGTCTCCCTCCCTTCCACCCTCCCTATCCCACCCCTCTAGGTGGTCACAAAGCACCGAGCTGATCTCCCTGTGCTATGCGGATGCTTCAGTGGCGCAGTGGGTTAGCGCGCGGTACTTATACATCCATCACCTCTGAAGCTGACTCACAGCTGGAGAGGAGCCCACAGGCCCTGGCAGTGGGATCCCCTGTCCTTGCTGAGCAGCTGCCACGGCAGTATTCACCAAAATTGGGGGAGGTCAAGCGGTGGACCCACCGGGCTGCAGGGGCTGAGGGCAGGGCAGGGTCCAGGCAGCAATCTTCTGGTGGCTGCAGAAGCCTCTGGCCATCTGCTGGGACCAGGTCAGGAGCTGGGGTGAAGCCATTCTACAGGCTCAGCTAGAAGGAAATGTTCATCCCTTGCTGCTTCCAGAGTTGGCTGTAGAAGGATTAGAAGTCCAGGGATGAAGGCGGGTGCCGGTTCCTCCTGAGTGAGTGGGGACATCACTGGGGCACGGCCTGCGTCTCATTCACCTACAGGCCTGCAGCATCCAGGGTAACTGCTGAAAGCAATCAGAGCCTCACCTGGACACCCACGACCTTCGCGCCCCTCCTTGTCTCCATCAACCCTCCACGAAGGCTGTTCCATTCCTCCTTTGCCTCCTTCTTCTACGCTTTCCTCCCCAGCAGTATTTCTCTATGTGTCAGTCTGTTATTTTTTTTTTCTTTTCAGGTGTACAGCAAAGTGATTGGATCATACACACACACACACACACACACACACACACACACACACACACACATTATTATTTTTTTTTTTTGATTCTTTTCCATTAGGGGTTATTACAAGATATTGAATATAGCTCCCTGTGCTATACAGTAAATCCTTGTTGTTTATCTATTTTATATATAGTAGTCTGTATCTATTAATACCAAGCTCATAATTTATCCCTCTCCTGCTTTCCCCTTTTGTAACCATAAGTTTGTTTTCTATGTCTGTGAATCTGTTTCTGTTTTGTAAATAAGTTCATTGGTATCATTTTTTTAGATTCCACGTATAAATGATATAATATATTTGTCTTCTCTGTCTGACTTACTTCACTTAGTATGATAATCTCTAGGTCCATCCATGTTGCTGCAAATGGCATTACTTCATGCTTCTTTATGGCTGTGTAATATTTCATTATATGTACCACGTCTTCTTTATCCATTCGTCTGTCGATGGATGCTTAGGTTGCTTCCATGTCCTGGCTATTGTAAATAGTGCTGCTATAAACATTGGGGTGCATGTATCTTTTTGAATTAGTCTTCTCTGGAAAAGCCAAGAGCATGGGATATTTTTCCATTTCTATGTGTCATTCTGAACAAGGAAGATTTAATTGTTAAACAGCTACCTGCCTTTGTTCTGCCTCTGAGATCCAGAGGTGTGCCAAAGACGGCAGCCTCCTCCCCTCTGCTCACGCCCCCTCTCTTTCCTAAGGTGGATGCCCTCAGCTGTGCACCGCTCAGGATCTCCTTTCTTCTTCCTGACGGTGAGCACCTGACTCGGCAGCAACGGCACCCCTGACATCTGCTACCTTGAGATGCAAAACAAAGCTAGGTTTAGAGGAACCTGGACTGCAGTGATCAGGGGCCCGGTGGTGGAGTGGAAGGGCTTGGGCTTTGGAGACAGAGAGCTGTGTTTGAAACCCAGCACTTCCATCATGGGTGAACTTGGAAATTCTTTGACTTCTCCAAGCCACAGTTTTCTCATCTGTAGAATGACCCAGGCTTGCTGGGAGGAGTAAATAAATAATCCCCAGAGCCTGGGACTCAGTAAGTGGTGGTCTCCCTGTCCCTGCCTGGGTTGGAAGCAGCAGAAAACGACCGCCTGCCATGTTCTGTGTCTCGTGGGCAAAAGCATGGACTCAGCAGGGCAGCCCATGGAAGGTCCAGGACGAGAAGGCTTAGGACTTCCAGTCCAGGCTCCCTTCTGTCCCCCTTAGTGTCTCTCAGTCTTCTGGGGCCACCTTGGGTGGGCCACTCCATTTCTCCTCATCCTAGATGATCTCCAAGGTGGTCCACTTCTAAAAAGCCCAAATTGTATGGCTCCATCTGGGACTCTGTGGATCCTTAGACCTGTATGGAGGAGACCATGCCTGGTGGCCGGACAGCTGAGCTATTTCACCCTCCCTTTCAGATATGATGGACTGGACAACCCAGCCTTGCAAACAGGCTTCACGTTAGTGGAGACTGTGACCCTCAGTGCCCAGTGAGGACACACAGAGCAGGGCCACCAACCACCCTGCTTTGTCAGGGACTGGTGAGTTTCCCAGGATACACAACTTTCAGTGCTACAACTGGGCACCCTACGACAAAGCTTAAATTCAGTTCTATAAATGTTAGTTGAAGCCCTGCTATGGACAAGGCACAAAGACACAGTAATGACAGAAGCCAGCCTTACCTTGAAGGTGCTCAGAGCACAGGAGAGGAGCAGTTACAGCACATGATAAGGGGGCAGACTGAAGCCTATGCAAGATTTAGGATGCCTGGAGGAGGGGGGTGAACTCTGGTTTAGTGGTGATGAGGGGGGATAGCCAGGAAGGCTTCCCAGAGGAGGTGGTAGTTGAGGTTTTGAAGGCTGAAGAGATGTTTGCAAGGCAGACAGAGTGGAGGGAGGGTTGGGATAGAGCTAAAGCTGCAGGGCTTGGAGAGGTATAAAAGGACACAGGTATAAAACTTGGGAGCAAAATAGTGTGTCATGGGAGTGGGAGGCCAAGAGGCTGCAGAACCTGAGAGGTAAACTTTCCCTTTCCTGCAGCATGAAGATGGGAGTGGGATGTGGGTGGGAAGAAGGAAGTCCTTGGGACCAGGGAGAGGTTGGGATGCCCTCCCCACCTAAAGATGGAGACATAATTTCCATAGTTCCATCTCAGCCTTCCAAGGCCTATGAAAATGTTACAGGGCCACTTCATGTCAGTGCTGCTGGCTCCCTGGCATGGCTGGGTGCCTGGCCCATGGCTGGAGGCCAGTGGCCCAGAGCCCAGGGAAGCCAGCTGGTGACAGGATAGAGTTGTCCTGGCTTTGGCCAGGCAGACCGGTGGGCTCTGACCCAGGCTGTGATCCCCGCAGGACCTCCTCTGGGAGATATTTAGCTCTGCTAAGAGGCAAGGACGGTGGTCTGGCTCTGCCCAGAGGGTCCCCTTGCTCTGTCTCCCTTGCCATAGGGAATCTGCAGCCTCTCTGCAGGGGGAGCCTGAGCTAAGCAACCTGGCCAAGGTTAATTCCACCTCCCTCAGATCCTACAGTCAGTGGGCCTAGGGTGATTAAGAAGCCATGGACCAGAGTCAACCTGTGAGCATCGGACCTCCATCCTAGGAGTAAACCTGGCGGTGGGACTGTAGATGAATAGAGGAGTGACTAATGGGCAGGCCAAGCTTATTCCTTTAACCCCTGTAGGAGAGAATTCACTGCTGTGGTCCACCTAATTCTTTCTGGAATAAAACAGGGTATTATAACAACCAACTAGTCAGTCAACCCATAAATCAACCAGGAAAACTTGACCAGAAGCTTCACTACAGCATCTCATCGGAAGGAGCCCTAGGTGCCAGGTGCCCAGTGAGGACAGGACCCAGGCATCTGGCTTCCATTCACAGCCCTCATCTCTTTTTATGGGGTAGCAGGATACTTGGCCTTGAGAGACTGGGTGTCAGAGGCTCCCACAGTCTTTTCTTCTGACCTACAGCTGTTTACCAATGAGGATAATTTTTTGGACCCAAGGCTAGAAATGAATTCTATGGGCACTTAAAAAATAGATCAGATAAAGACAATGATGACAGTATAACAATAATGGGGAGGGGTGAGGGGTCGGGGAGTACATACTCGGAGCCCAGTGCAGCAGGTTTGGGGTCCATCCTGGCTCTGTCACTCAACCGTAGGTTGCTTAGCCTCTCTGAACCCTGGTTCCTCCCCTGTGAAGTGGAATTCTTCATCTCCTTGGCCTTTTCCTTTTCTGTTCACTTAGTAGGTCTCCCCAGTAGACTGAAGTTTTAGGGGAAAGAGTGCTCTCCTCTTTTTTTTTTTTTTTTTCTTGCCTTCGTATCCCCAGGGCCTGGGACAAAGTAGAAACTCAATAAATGTTAGTCAAACGAATGAATAAACGTTTGAATAACAAAAATACCTGCTCTCTGGACCTCTCTCAGGATTATTGGGAGGATCCAGTGAGATAATGCACATGAAAGCACTTTGTAAACTGCAGAGCTCTATACAAATGCAAATCATTCACAGCTTTGGTGGAAATTATTATTCAAATTATTATTATTATTTTCACTGTGAAGGAGGACAGGAAGGAGAGGGCAATGGAATCAGTCCCTAGTGGTGGAAGCCTGGGCTGCAGCAGCCAGCCGGGGGCAGGGTTCTCAAGCCTGCCTGGGAGCCTCTTTAAATCCTGAGGCAGGCAGGCTGCCTCCTGCTAAGGTGGGCCCTGCAGCAGGTGCTGGGGTAGGGGCAGAAGTTGCTGTTGGAATCCTGCCCAGTGTGGGGAGGGAAGCTCCAAGCACATCTTACCCTGAGCTAAATGAATTATAACACCAAGCTCTAAATGAAAAAGGTTTTCTTTGCTGCTTCCAAAAACAAACAAACAAACAAACAACATTAAGTGGAAAGGGTGGTGTGCTAGAAATGGGGTGATGGCAGAGAGAGACAGACAGAGAGGCGCTCAGGGTACTCCCAAACTCGGAGTTCATCCCACCTCCCTAGGCTGAGCTCATATTTCCAAAGCTATTACTCCACTTCTTCCACCCCTGGCCTGTGAGAGGGAGGGCGGGTGGGCTGGGTAGCCAAGAGACTCGGAGCAAAGGCGTGATTGATAATTGGTGACTGTAATTCTATAATTCATCTCCCTGCACTGCAGTGAAATTAAAAGAGTTTAGGTTCCCAAGCATAATGATCATCAATTAAACGCCGGGGAAATTTAGTGTCCTCATTTGAATTTTGTTTTATTTATTTAAATGTGTCTCCTTGCGGGGGAGGGTGTGTCGGGAGTGGGAGGCGGTGAGTGAGGGGCTGGGGCGGGCAGGCGGCTGATGCCGGGCAGGAGGGTCTCGGAGGAGCCGGGTCGCGCAGGGGGGCTGCTGGGTGGGTGGAGCGCGGCCCGCGGGGTGGCGGGCTGAGCGAGACAGGGGATCCATCATCCCCGGGCCTAATCCGTGAATGCCGATAAACTGCCAATTGCGCCGCCGTTTCGGAGCTGCCGGTTCATGCATTTAGGGAGTGTGGCGGCACATCGGGGAAGCGCTCCCGGCCCCCGCACCCTTTCTGTCTGTTCTCCGGAAGGAGATGATGCATCTGGTGGAGGCCAAGGGCCACCGCTGACTTCTGCGGGAAGGGAAAGGAACACTGGCCAGCTTCAGCGTGGCTGAGGGACCTGCGGGGATGGATCTGGCCTGGGCCGGCCCACGGGAGACCGGGCTGGCTGGCTGGCATGAAAATGGCACCTGCTTGGAGGATGAATCTCCGAGGGAAAGGTTTCTGCATCAAGCCCCTGATCTCTTGGTGCAGGGCCAGAGAAGGAAGCCTCGGGGATCAGGGTGTTTCTCTAGGCGCTGTCACGCCCAACGGTGTGACTCAGTTTCCAACTCTGGAAAGAAGGGGGCTGGGCTAGGTGGCCTCTAGGGGTCCTTCTAGCTCTATGGCTTTACTGAAGCTACTTTGCTGTGCTGGCGGGTGGCTACCACACCCTCTGCCCTGCTTTCCACCCCAACCCCCCCCACCCCCCCACCCCCCACCCCCCGGAAGCTTGGGATTCCTACTCTCCGAGTGCCACCTCTCCCCTCCCATTGAGCCCTTCCCCTCCCCTCGCCACTTTCTGTCCATTTTTGTGGGTTGGTTTCTGCTGCAGTTTCCTGGCATACTCTGATTCCGACTTCTCACTTGCAATCAAGAAACTAAAAATAGAGCATAAAGGAGCTCTCCAAGGGGGGTGGGCAGAGGACGAGGAAAGTGCTTGGTTCCTCCTGGGAATGAGATCTCATCAGCTCCACACAGGGAGTTAGAAATCCAATCCAGACCACTGGCAAGGGGCGGGGTGCGGGGTGAGGAGCCTTCCTGAGCACCCAGTGGGAAGCTTGAGAGAAAACCACGTGGGTGTGCTTGTCTGGGAAGAGGGGGTTAGGGAGAAAGGGGGTGGGCGTTTAGGTCCTCCGGGGTGTGGCCCATAGCTTGTCCTGCACAGTGTTCCCGACCCCTGGGCTGATCCAGAGCTGAAATCCATAGGCCCCAGGGGTGGGGGTCTGGTGGGCACCAGAAGAGCCTTGTGTTCTAATTCATCTGCCAGGAGGGGGCACCCTATTCTAATTTTAACAAAGGCAGCTGGTGCAAGCTGAGACCCTTGAAGCTTGTGGGGACTGGTCTTGTAGTTGTCCTACCGGGCTTATAGACAACAGGATGCTCGCCAGGGATTTCTTCTTCAGGACCCCAGAAATGGTGTCTTTCTGATTGTGAGGAATGGCTGTGGTCAAGCTTGATGTGACAGGATGAGCAACTTGAAGGCGTTGGGGCTCTGCTGGGAGAGAAGGCTGAGAGGGAGTCTGGACTCTCAGAGAGCAGGTCCCAGAGCACAGGTGAAACCCTCCTGTTGGTGGGGGAGGGGTGGGAAGGCTGATTCTGGAGTCTGGAGCCCTGAGCCGCATCACTCCATGCCTTGGGCCTGTCACTTGTCCCTCTGAGCCTCAGTTTCTTCTTCTGTCTAACAGGATGTATGGTACAAAAGCTCTGGGGGTGGGGAGGTGCTCTACAAGCACCAAGGATCATAGTTGTAACTTTCATCTCTCACGCACGTGAAAACAGGCAGCAGTCCAACCTTATCTTCTAAGGGGGAGTGCCAGGGGAGAACTTTATCTCCACCCTTGTCTGGTGCTGCCTCACAGTCCCGTCTCACACCGGGCTATCTTTAGGACCCACGGGGGAGGAAGGGAAATGGCTGATACTAGAATCCAGAGATTTGCCATGTTTTTGTACCACTGATTCAAATCAAGATACTGTCTTTCAGTCTCCTCTCCGTCTGGCTGAACTCAATCCAGTTTCCTTACCGAGCCCATCAACATCCAGAAAGAGTTGGTCCTTGAGAGTGTGATGATTTCTCCTGAGCTACGGGGAGCCAGGCATCCCTGGTTTTTTCCAGTCTCATCTGCAAGGCAGTCTCCTCCTAGCTTCTAAAAGAACCCTTCTCATCGCCCCTTCCTCCAGGAAGGTGTTCTGGGTTGATCTGAGGAGAGGTGAAGGCGACCCCTGTTCCCAGGGAAGCCCACCTCTCCTTACGGATCCATCATGTTTCGTGCCTGGGCCATCCTCCTCTTCCCTGACTAGTCTGGTATCAAGGACTGTTCTTTGGCTCCCTGGGAATGTCTTTGGCCCCTTGGGCAGATCAGCAGGTGTATTTGGGATGAGGCGCTCCAAGGGTCAAGGACTCGACAATTTTCTGTGTGGAATCTGTAAGAGCACCAAGCCCAAGTGGGCATGAAGCCCAACAAAGGCTTTTAAAAATTACCATGTGCTGTCCTTTTCTCTGATTGCAAAAGTAATACATATTCATGGTCAAAAATTTGGAAAATACAGAAAAGCACAAAGAAAAAAATTCATCCATATTCCACTACCTGGAAGCAGCCACTATTAATATGGGAAGTGTATGACCTCATGGGCCTTCCCTTTCTCTCTGTTCTTTATTTCTGTCTTTCAACAGGAATCTCATGCAGTAATACTTTTTTTGTCACCTGCTTCATCACAGTGTATTGGGAGCATTTCCCCAGGTAGCAAACGCTACATACAAAGTGTAGCTAGCTAGGTGTTTGGCCTGGGAACTGTGGGAGGACGGGCTCTCGGGGGTCTCAGCGCTGACAGACCCGGCTTCTCTATTGCTCCCTGTGAAGACAGAGGACCTTAAAATCTACCGACTGACCTCCAGGCTGCATGGGTACTGGGGGCATAGGAGGGAGACCCGGGAGATCAGGAGAGGCAGGTGGGAGGGGGCCTCCGGGACCTGAGGAGCGGGAGAGGAGCCGAGGCCATTGGCCACGCCCACTCGACCGCCGGGAAACCTACTGAGCTCCCAGGCCGGGTCCCCCGTCCTCCAAGGCAACTACCCCGACACCCACCACCTTGGTTCTGGGGGCATAGGAGGGAGGCTAGGGGAGAGCAGGGGCAAGCAGGAGGGGCCCTCCAGGACCGGAGGAGCAGAGGGCGTTAGCCCCACCCACTGGGGCCCGGGAATCCTGCTGAGCTCCCAGGTGGGGTCCCCCACTCTCTGAGACCAGAGGCAGGAAGAGCACCTGGGCCCCTTCTGTTATGTTGAGTCTAAGCCCCACCCCTCACACCTCTCAGGGCCTTTTCCAGCCCTGTGGGTCCTAAGCATAGGCCCCTCCTGCCGCCCAAACCCCGCCCCTGCTTAGGTCCCACCCTCCACAGCCAAGGCCTTTTCCACCTTTTTTTTTTTTCTCCTCTTTTTTACTATTGTGGTTCTGTTTTACCTTCCGGTTGTTGTTTCATCTATATTTTTATTTTTATATTCTTTCTAACATATCTGTTAGTTTTCTAGTGTAATTTGTTCTCCATATTTATTTATTTGCTGCGCTGCCCAGCTTGTGAGATCTTGGTTCACGAGCTGGGGGTCGGGCCGTAGCTCCTGCAGTGGGAGCTCTGAGTCTGAACCACTGGACTAACAGAGAACCTCAGACCCCAGGGAATATTCATCAGAGTGAGGTCTTCCAGAGGTCCTCGTCTTGGCACCAAGAAACAGCTCTACCAAACAGCCCACAAGCTCCAGTGTTGGAAGGCTCAGTCGAAACAACCAGTAAGACAGGAAAACAATCCCACTCATAAAAGAAAAAATAAATAAATAATGAGATGGCAAAAAAAAATGTCATGGATGAAGGAGCAAGGTAAAATCCTACAAGACCAAATAAATGAAGAGGAAATAGGCAATCTACCTGAAAAAGAATTCAGAGTACTGATAGTAAAGATGATCCAGAATCTTGGAAATAGAATGGAGGCATGGATTGAGAAAATGCAAGAAATGTTTAACAAAGATCTAGAAGAACTAAAGAATAAACAAACAGAAATGAACAACACAATAACTGAAATGAAAAATACACTAGAAGGAATCAATAACAGAGTAACTGAGGCAGAAGAACAAATAAGTGAGCTGGATGACAAAATGGTGGAAATAACTGTCAAGGAGCAGAATAAAGAAAAAAGAATGAAAAGAATTGAAGACAATCTCAGAGACCTCTGGGACAACACTAAACACACCAACATTCGAATTATAGGGGGCCCAGAAGAAGAAGAGAAAAAGAAAGGGTCTGAGAAAATATTTGAAGAGATTACAGTGGAAAACTTCCCTAACATGAGAAAGGAAATAGTCACCCAAGTCCAGGAAGCACAGAGAGTCCTATACAGGATAAACCCTAGAAGAAACGCACCAAGACACATATTAATCAAACTAACAAAAATTAAATTCAAAGAAAAAATATTAAAAGCAGTGAGAGAAAAACAAAAAATAACATACAAAGGAATCCCCATAAGGTTATCAGCTGATTTTTCGCGGAAACTCTGCAGGCCAGAAGGGAGTGGCAGTATATACTTAAAGTGATGAAAGAGAAAAACCTACAACCAAGATTACCCAGCAAGGATCTCATTCAGATTCAACAGAGATATCAAAAGCTTTTCAGACAAGCAAAAGCTAAGAGAATTCAGCACCACAAAACCAGCTTTACAACAAATGCTAAAGAAACTTCTCTAGGCCAGAAACTCAAGAGAAGAACAAAACCCACAGAAACAATCCCAAAACAATTAAGAAAATGGTAATAGGAACATACATATCAATAATAACCTTGAATGTAAATGGATTAAATGCCCCAACCAAAAGACACAGACTGGCTGAATGGATACAAAAACAAGACACATATATGTATATATGCTGTCTACAAGAGACCCACTTCAGACCTAGGGACACATACAGACTGAAAGTGAAGGGATGGAAAAAGATATTCCATGCAAGTGGAAATCAAAAGGAATCTGGAGTAACAATACTCGTATCAGATAAAATAGACTTTAAAATAAAGACTGTTACAAGAGATAAGGAAGGACACTACATAATGATCAAGGGATCAATCCAAGAAGAAGATATAACAATTATAAATGTTTATGCACCCAACATAGGAGCACCTCAATTCATAAGGCAAATGCTAACAACCATGAAAGGGGAAATCGACAGTAACACAATAATAGTAGGGGACTTTAACACCCCACTTACACCAATGGACAGATCATCCAGACAGAAAATAAATAAGGAAACACAAGCTTTAAATGACACAGTGGACCAGATAGATTTAATTGATATTTATAGAACATTCCACCCGAAAGTGGCAGAATACACTTTCTTCTCAAGTGCACACGGAACATTCTCCAGGATAGGTCACATCTTGGGTCACAAATCAAGCCTCAGAAAATTTAAGAAAGTTGAAATCGTATCAAGCATCTTTTCTGACTACAACACTATGAGATTGGAAATCAATTACAGGAAAAGAACACAAATACATGGACGCCAAACCGTGCACTACTAAATAATCAAGAGATCACTGAAGAAATCAAAGAAGAAATTTAAAAAATACATAGAAACAAATGGCAACAAAAACACGGCACCCCAAAACCTGCGGGACACAGCAAAAGTAGTTCTAAGAGGGAATTTTATAGCAATTCAATCTCACCTCAAGAAACAAGAAAAATCTCAAATAAACAATCAACCCTGGGACTTCCCTTGTAGTGCAGTGGTTAAGAATCTGCCTGCCAATATAGGGGACACAGGTTTGAGCCCTGGTCCAGGAAGATCTCACATGTCGCGGAGCAACTAAGCCCATGTGCCACAACTACTGAGCCTGCACTCTAGAGCCCGTGAGCCACAACTACTGAGCCCAAATGCTACAACTACTGAAGCCCACGTGCCACAACTACTGAAGCCCGTGCACCTAGATCCCGTGCTCTGCAACAAGAGAAGCCACTGCAAAGAGAAGCCCATGCACTGCAGTGACACTTGCCACAACTAGAGAAGAGCCCGCACACAGCAACGAAGACCCAACGCAACCAAATAAATAAATTATAAAAAAAAATCTAACTCTACACCTAAAGCAACTAGAGAAAGAAGAACAAAGAAAACCCAACATCAGTAGAAGGAAAGATATCATAAAGATCAAAGCAGAAATAAATGAAATAGAAATGAAGAAAACAATAGCAAAGATTAATAAAACTAAAAGCTGGTTCTTTGAGAAGATAAACAAAATTGATAAACCCTTAGCGAGACTCTTCAAGAAAAAAAGGGAGAGGATGCAAATCAATAAAATTAGAAATGAAGAAGGAAATCACAACTGACACTGCAGAAACACAAAGGATTATAAGAGACTACTACAAACAACTATGTTCCAATAAAATGGACAACCACGAAGAAATGGACAAATTCTTAGAAAGGTACAATTTTCTAAGACTGAACCAGGAAGAATTAGAAAATATAAACAGACCTATCACAAGTAATGAAATTGAAACTGTAATTAAAACTCTTCCAACAAACAAAAGTCCAGGACCAGATGGCTTCACAGGCAAATTCTATCAAAGATTCAGAGACAAGCTAACACTGATCCTTCTCAAACTCTTCCAAAAAATTGCCAAGGGAGGAACACTCCCAAATTCATTCTACGAAGCCACCATCACCCTGATAACAAAACCAGAAAAAGATATCACAAAAAAGAAAATTATAGACCAATATCTCTGATCAACATAGATGCAAAAATCCTGAACAATACTAGCAAGAGAATCCAACAGCATATTAAAAGGATCATCATACACCATGATCAAGTGGCATTTATCCCAGGGATGCAAGAATTCTTCAATATATGCAAATCAATCAATGTGATATACCATATTAACAAATTAAGGAATAAAAACCATATGATCATCTCAATAGATGCAGAAAAAGGTTTTGACAAAATTCAACACCCATTTATGATAAAAACTGTCCAGAAAATGGACATAGAGGGAACCTACCTCAACATAATGACAGCCACATATGACAAACCCACAGCAAACATCATACTCAATGGTGAAAAACTGAAATCATTTCCACTAAGACCAGGACCAAAACAAGGATGTCCACTCTCGCCACTATTATTCAACATAGCTTTGGAAGTTCTAGCCATGGCAATCAGAGAAGAAAAGAAAAGAAGGAATCCAAATCAGAAAAGAAGAAGTAAAGCTGTCACTGTTTGCAGATGACATACTATGCATCTGCCACCAGAAAACTACTAGAACTAATCAATGAATTTGGTAGGGTTGCAGGATACAAAATTAATGCACAGAAATCTCTGGTATTCCTATAGAGTAAAAACGAAAAATCAGAAAGAGAATTAAGGAAACAATCCCATTTACCACTGCAACAAAAAGAATAAAATACCTAGGAATAAACCTACCAAAGGAGGCAAAAGACCTGTACTCAGAAAACTATAAAACACTGATGAAAGAAATCAAATATGACATAAACAGATGGAGAGATATACCATGTTCCTGGATTGGAAGAATCAATATTGTGAAAATGACTATACTACCCAAAGCAATCTACAGGTTCCATGCAATCCCTATCAAACTACCAATGGCATTCTTCACAGAATTAGAACAAAAAATTTTACAATTTGTATGGAAACACAAAAGACCCCAAATAGCCAAAGCAATCTTGAGAAAGAAAAATGGAGGAATCAGGCTCCCTGACTTCAAACTACACTACAAAGCTACAGTAATCAAGACAGTATGGTACTGGCACAAAAATAGAAATATAGATCAATGGTACAGGATAGAAAACCCAGAGATAGACCCACACACAAGGTCACCTAATTTAAGACAAAAGAGGCAAGAACATACAATGGAGAAAAGACAGCTTCTTCAATAAGTGGTGCTGGGAAAACTGGACATCTACATGTAAAATAATGAAATTAGTACACTCCTTAACACTATATACAAAAATAAACTCCAAATGGGTTAAACACCTAAATGTAAGACCAGACACTATAAAACTCTTAGAGGAAAACATAGGAAAAACACTCTTTGACATAAACCACAGCAAGATCTTTTTTGACCCACCTCCTAGAGTAATGAAAATAAAAACAAAAATAAACAAATGGGACCTAATGAAACTTAAAAGCTTTTGCACAGCAAAGGAAACCATAAACAAGATGGAAAGACAACTCTCAGAATGGGAGAAAATATTTGCAAATGAAACAACAGACAAAGGATTAATCTCCCAAATATACAAACAGCTCATGGGGATCAATATCACAAAAACAAACAATCCAATTAAAAAATGGGCAGAAGACCTAAATAGGCCAAAGGGGACATACAGATGGCCAAGACGCACATGAAAAGATGCTCAATATCACTAATTATTTGAGAAATGCAAATCAAAACTACAATGAGGTATCACCTCACACCGGTCAGAATGGCCATTATCAAAAAATCTAGAAACAATAAGTGCTGGAAAGGGTGTTGTGAAAAGGGAACCCTCCTGCCCTGTTGGTGGGAATGTAAATTGATACAACCACTATGGAGAACAGTATGGAGGTTCCTTAAAAAACGAAAAATAGGGCTTCCCTGGTGGCACAGTGGTTGAGAGTCTGCCTGCCGATGCAGGGGACACGGGTTCGTGCCCCGGTCTGGGAGGATCCCACGTGCCGCGGAGCGGCTGGGCCCGTGAGCCATGGCCGCTGGGCCTGCGCGTCCGGAGCCTGTCCTCCGCAACGGGAGAGGCCACAGCAGTGAGAGGCCCGCGTAACGCATAAAAAAAAAAAAAAAAAAAACGAAAAATAGAACTACCATATGACCCAGCAATCCCACTACCGGGCACATACCCTGAGAAAACCATAATTCAAAAAGAGACATGTACCACAGTGTTCATTGCAGCACTATTTACAATAGCCAGGACATGGAAGCAACCTAAGTGTCCATTGACAGACGAATGGATAAAGAAGATGTGGCACATATATACAATAGAATATTACTCAGCCATAGAAAGAAACAAAACAGTTATTTGTAGTGAGGTGGATGGACCTAGAGTCTGTCATACAGAGTGAAGTAAGTCAGAAAGAGAAAAACAAATACCATATGCTAACACATATATATGGAATCTAAAAAAAAAAAGAAATGGTACGCATGAACCTAGTGACTGGGCAGGGGTAAAGACGTAGACACAGAGAATGGACTTGAGAACACGGTGGGGCGAGGGGGAAGCTAGGGTGAAGTGAGAATAGCATCGACATATATACACTACCAAATGTAAAATAGTTAGCTAGTGGGAAGCAGCAACATAGCACAGGGAGATCAGCTCAGTGCTTTGCGATGACCTAGTGGGGTGGGATAGGGAGGGTGGGAGGGAGGCTCAAGAGGGAGGAGATATGGGGACATGTGTATGCATATGGCTGATTCACTTTGTTGTACAACAGAAACTAACACAGTATTGTGAAGCAATTGTACTCCAATAAAGATCTATAAAAAAAAAGAAAAATCTATCGGCTGGAGGAGTGGCCCAAGAGTCAGGGTAGTGTGTAACCCACAGTGTCCCCACGATGTCTCCGGAGTGTGTAGGCGATTCCGCAGCTTCACCTGTGAACACTTCATGGCATCAGCTTTTTTCCTGCCTGGGTTCTTGCCTCAGACACAGCAGGCAAGCGGGAGGCAGGGAGACAGCCAAGGTACCAATCCCTTGGAAGCTCAAAATAAGTCTAGAAATGTAAAGGGCGGCACCAGCAGTCACTTGGAGTGAGGATGGAGCCCAGAGCCCTTTCCCCCGAAGGAATGTGCCTGAGAGATGGTGGTAACAGGAAGCTGGTCCTGTTTATCTGCAGAGCTTCAGTTGAGCTAAGTAGGGTGTGCATCTGGGGCCTGCAACCTCTCCAAATTCTGGGCAAGGGGTTACAGGATCTTGGTCGGGAGAACCTGCCCACACCCATTGTTCATCTGGTGAGCACAGCCCACTGCTTCACCTTCCTTAAGGCACTCATGATTTGACAAAAGCCTGTCTCCTTTCTACCTGGACTGTCTCCTTTTTTGCCTGGACTTTTTTCTGTCTTCAAGCTCTGCTCAAGATCCTCATCCTTTAACCACAACACCCCCCATTCATAACCCAATTAAAAATGGGAAAAGGACTGGAATACATGATATACAAATGGCCAGCAAGCACATGAAAAGATGCTCAACATTACTGTCACCTACAAATTGGCACTTGCCATCTACCTCTACAAGGATCAAATTATGAGCCGCTGCAGCTGCTGACCTTCAACACGCCCTGGAAGGAGTTGGGGGTGGAGATCAGGAATGAGGCGCTCTGTGCTCTGGGAAAAACTGGCAGAAAAGGTCTTCAGATAGTTAGATATTTTCAGGAGATGATTTTATGAGCCCAATTCTTGCATCTCCTAGTATCTAGAAAAGCACTAAAATCCTTCATGGCGATGTCTGCTCCTCGTGACTAGCAGAAGCCTTCTACAAAAAATATGTGCTTGATTGTATGTATCCCCCCTTCACCAAAATCACATGTATACTGACCTTCCCCCCTACCTCTTTGGAGCAGTTTTTCAGAACTATCTGAAATGCGGTCTCCTGGGCTACAGTCCTCATTTTGCCCCAAATAAAACTTAACTCACCACTCTCAAATTATGCATTTTTTTTTCAGTCGGCAGTACTAATCATTAGAGAAAAGCAAACCAAAAGCACAATGAGATGTCACCTCATACCCATTAAGATGGCCGCTATCAACCCCACACACCAAAAAAACACCCCAAACAAAAAGACAAGTGTTGAGGTGGTTGTAGAGAAATTGGTACCCTCGTGCATTTTTTGTGGGATTGTAAAATGGTCCAGCCGCTATGAAAAACCGTATGGTGTTTCCCAAAATAAAAAAATTAAAATAAACTAACATATGCTCCAGCAGTTTCACTTTTCTACTTCTGGGTATACATCCAAAAGAATTGAAAGCTGGATTTCAAAGAGGTATTTGCACACCCATGTTCACAGCAGCATTATTCACAATATCTAAGAGGGAAGTAACCCACATATCCACTGATGGATGAATAAACAAAATGTGGTATAAACATAACAATATTGTTCAGCCTTTAAAAGGAAGGAAATTCTGATACACGCTACAACCTGCATGAGCTTTGAGGACATTATGCTAAGTGACATGAGCCAGTCACAAGAAGACATACTGTAATGATTCTGCTTACGTGAGGTATCTGACACGGTTGAATTCATAGAAACAGGAAGTAGAATAGCGGTTGCCAGGGGCTAGGAGGTAAGGGAAGCAGAGAGTTATTTTTTAATGTGAATGGAAAAGTGTGCATGAACTTACTACAGAACCGTACACTTAAAAATGGTTACTCTGGGGCTTCCCTGGTGGCGCAGTGGTTGGGAGTCCGCCTGCCGATGCAGGGGACACGGGTTCGTGCCCCGGTCCGGGAAGATCCCACGTGGCGCGGAGCGGCTGGGCCCGTGAGCCATGGCCGCTGAGCCTGCGCGTCCGGAGCCTGTGCTCCGCAACGGGCGAAGCCACAGCGGTGAGAGGCCTGTGTACCCAAAAAAAAAAAAAAAAAAAAAAAAAAAAAATGGTTACTATGGTAAATCTTATGTTGCTATTATGGTAAATTTTATGTTATTATTATTATATTTTACCACCCCTGAAGGCTCTTCCTGCCTCCTCTGGCCAGCCCAGCAAGAAAGGAGCTCTCCTTTTACAGAATTCCCTACTGTGCTTGCATTTTCTAAGCTAGGCCCCCAAACTGACCTGTTACCTTTCTATACGTTCACATTCGAGCTTCCTTTCAGACATGTTCTTTGAAGGCAGGGATACAGTCTTTACCTCTTCATTTTCCCCACGGCACCTAACACAGTGCCTCAAACCAAACCCGATTAATATTTGCAGATTGATTCATCACTTTCCTTAATAAAATTTTGGACGGTGGTCTGGAGAGTGATGGGTAGAGATGAGTGCAAATACAGAGGAGAAAAGTGGAAGAGTGCCTGGTGTGAGCATGGCCTATGGATTGTTTAGGCAACGGCATCCACTCGTGGGTCAGCTTATGTGACTCACACTAGTTTTACGTGCACACACTTATGAGATGGGGGAGGGGAGAGACCATGGATTCCTAGTCCTGAGTTAAAATTAGACCTGAGGATATGGTGTTTTGAACCCTTTCAGAGGTTCCAAACTAAAAAATGTTGGAAGGCATTGACCCGAACCACCTGGGACATGTACCTAATTTTACTTTTCTTTAGAATTCCTAGAGAATCAGATTCTCGACTCTCCTCGGGAACACGGATCAGTGTCCTACAGCTCTTCTGCCGGGAAAGTTTCTCCTGACCCCTCACCTCTATCCCTCCAGCCGCAGTGTAAACTGCTCTCCTGAAGTGGAGAACGCTTCCCAGCACCATATCCCTTGTAGGCGCTGTAGTTTTCTCTTTGTAGGGTGGCTCCTCTGCTAAATTAATTATATGGTTCTCTTGAAAAGCAGCCTTTTCCCCTAGTTCATGTTCATTCTTGACCTAACATGGCCATTCTTGGCCTTTTGAACGGGATTTGCTTCTAGTGGGGAATTAAACTTCCATAGCAACGCCGGCAGCCATCTTGAAGGGCTCTCCAGGCCCTGTTTCCATCCTCTGCCACCTCCAACACAGGCCGAGGGTTCGCTTGCTTATAAGTCACGTGTATCTTTATTCTCATTTCAGTCAGGGCAGACAACAGCGGCGGCAACTCAAACTATTAGCGGAATGAACAGAAAAATACATGAAAGAGGCTGCCTGCTTTTAGTTCCTGAGGAAACATTGGTGTTTATTTTTTAGCTTCACAGCATTTAAAAAAAAACAGTGGGGTTGGAGATTTTCATCTTATTTCTGAATCACATGGGCCTTTTTCTCTAAGCAGGGCACCCTGCTAAGCTCGAAGCAGGAGAGAGGCCTGAATCCTAGCTTTGGGGATGTGTCCGTTTGTTTAAAGTTTATTATTTATGGCTGTTTTTAAGTAAACCATAAGAAGTGTGTGGATTTTTTTCCCTCAAGCACACCACTCAGCTCCCTATCAGTAACTCTGAAAGGATCTTAGTTGACTGTGGAATCAATTCCGTATTCTGTAACACGGCTCTCAAGGCCCCCAATTCTCTGGTGTCAACCTGCCTTCTCGGTCATAATTCCCTGATTCCCCCTTGGGTTCCTACCCTCCTGCCAAACAGGATATCAGCATGTTGTCAGAATACACCAGACACTTAGACCTCTCCGCCCTGTGCCCCTGAACTTGCAACATTCTTTTTCCCAACTCACCTGCTGAAGTTGCTCCTTCTTCAAGGCAGGGCTTCCCAACTAGTGTGTAGCGAAGAGCTCATTCCCCTTGGCCCTGAGCGCAGCCAGATGGGGCCTGGGCCACTGGAATCCTTCCTGGCCTGTGCTGCCATCCAAAGGCAGAATTATCCATGTGTCCCAGCGAGCCAGCCAGCTGATACCACTCTCTGTGTGTGCCACATGGTGCAAAGGTTGGGAATCACTGTTTAAGGCCCAGCTCAATGCAGTCTCCTCCACAAATCCCCTCCCAGACCCTCCAGCCAGAAGGCTCCACCCTTCCCCCAGATACCACACCCAATCGTTATGGTCTGCTTTGTATCTTGGATATTTGGTGCTTTTTATAGGCATCCTCCCTGCTTCCCTCCCCTCAAAAGACTGGAAGAACTTTGCAAATTTTGTTCTTGTTTAACTACACACAGTGTCTACGTGATATTGTGAGTTGTAATAAGAAATAGATATTTGGTCTTCATTCCCATTTCTGGCACAGAGCTCCTAAAACCCTAGGAATTTCCTAAGTGGTGAGAGTGGTATTGGTGTCTTTTACGTTAATGAGGTTACCTTTAGAATGCCCCTGTGTCACCTCAGGGTGTGGGCTGGTTGCCAGAGGCACCAACTTGTGATTAGAGGGTTGGAACTTTCAGCTCTCCACCCCACCTCCTGTGGGAAAAGGGGCTGGAGGTTGAATCAATCACCAATGGCCAATAATTTAATCAATCATACCCATGTAATAAAACCTCCATAAAACCCAAAAGGATGGGGTTTGGACAACTTCCAGGTTGGTGAACGTGCGGAGATTTTGGGAGAGTGGCTCAGCTGGAGAGGGCATGGATGCTCTGTGCCCTTTCCCCATACCTTGCCCTCTGCATCTGTCCCATCTGGCTGTTCCTGAGTTATATCCTTTTATAACAAACTGGTAATCTAGTAAGTCAAATGTGAGCCACTCTAGCAAACTAATCAGACTCAAGGAGAAGGTTGTGGGAAACTCTGACCTATAGTCAGTCAGAAGCACAGGTGACAACTTGGACTTTCAATTGGCTTCTGAAGCGGGTAGGGGCAGTCTTGTGGGATGGAGCCCTTAACCTGTGATCTGATGCTATCTCTGGGTAGATGGTGTCAGACTTGGGTTGAACTGTAGGACACCCAGCTAGTGTCTGGAGAGTTGCTTATTGGGTATGTGTTGGGGGACCCCACTCCCACATTGGGATTTGGTGGGCAGAACACAGAAGAGTCTAGACCTTGTCTAGCATATACTTGGGACTCCTTAAATGTCTACTGATTTGAAATCTAGAGCTTCTGTAACCATAGCTTGTCCTCCTTGATATGCTGCTCTTATTCCAATGACCCTACTGGTGTTCAGAATATTTCGGGAATTTCTTCTCTGGAATTATTCTCAGAGAAAGTTTATGAGCCAAAGGATAAAACCAGTCTCCTTTCTTTAGAATCAAACAACATGTGCTTAATTTTCATTTTGTTGTCATTGTTAGTCAACAAATATTTATTGAGCCCCAGGCACCTAGTTGGTTTTTTTTTTAATTGAGAACATTTTTTAAAAATTAATTAATTTATTTATTTTTGGCTGCATTGGGTCTTTGTTGCTGCGTGTGGGCTTTCTCTAGTTGCAGCGAGCTGGGGCTGCTCTTTGTTGAGGTGCACGGGCTTCTCATTGCGGTGGCTTCTCTTGGTGCGGAGCATGGGCTCTAGACACACAGCCTTCAGTAGTTGTGGCACACAGGCTCAGTAGTTGTGGCGCACGGGCTTAGTTGTTCCATGGCATGTGGGATCTTCCCAGACCAGGGCTTGAGCCCGTGTCCCCTGCACTGGCAGGCGGATTCTTAACCACTGTGCCACCAGGGAAGTCCCCTAGTTTTAAAAAATTTAACATAAATGACTTTACCTTATTGGCAAGATTTGGCTCCAAATGTTTGGTCTTTTTCCAGAAATTGAATCTACCCTCAAAACATTAAAGATTTACTATCTTGGAGCAGATTCACAACACTGAAAGCGAGGAATACAAAACTGCAAAAAGAAACAGAACTTAAACCAAAACACAGTGAGTGGTAACATCACTGGAATAAATGCAGAGACTCCCAAACTATCAGCTTGCAGAGGACAACATTAACTTGGATACATAAGCTCCTGAGTGTTTGTTAAAAGTACTCAGTCTCCCTGGCTTATGTCATACCTTGTACGGGGATGTGTCATTCAGGGACTAATGATCAGTCAATACAGTGTGGTTAGATTATGGCATTTGAAGCCAACGGATGCAGTTTATGTCCTTGCTCTGTCGCCTACCAGCAGGGCCGCCTTGGGTAGTCATTTAAAGCGTCTGGTAATTTCTCACCTGTATAATGGGGGATGATGTCTACTTTACAGGGCTGTTGTAAAGCTGAATGTGGACTCTGGCACCCAGGTATACTGATTTCAAAGAAAACGTCTGTACACATTTTGGATTATTATTTTCCCCCAGAGAATAAAAGGGCTAAGGAATAAATTGTTGCCTTCAAACTTTTGGAGACTTAGATTATAGAATGGGCTTTAAGGTTTTCTCTGATTCCTCTGAAGAGAATAGGAGAAGCCCTGGCATTTGGTTACTATAGAGATGAGATAGGCTGGATCTCATGAAGGACTTCCCCTGGAGATGGTTAGGCTGGGGGATGGGTGAATAAAGGAGATGGGGTGGGGGGGATCATTTATTGAGAAGCAGGATCCTCATTTGTCTGAGTGCATGAAGGTGATGCCTGACTTCTTCAGTTGGGACCTTCTGCTGAGCTGTGGGCTGCTCTGCCTTCACCCAGCTGCACTCCTCCGGCCATGGGTCACTGGAGTCTGCTGGTAAAGCTCAACTTCTCCGGGAAGCTTTCCCAGAGAAACATGATTCTGACGTAATAGATATGGTCATGTCACACAAACCCACTCACTTAACCCTACAGGTGGGTACCACAATGGCCCCTGTTTTATGAATGAGGAAATAAAGGCCCAGAGAGGGAAGCAAATTGATTAGAGTTGCATAGCTAGTCAGTGGCAGAGCCAGGGTTCAAGCCCTCCTAACTTCCCAGCAGCCTCTTCACTCCTTGACTGTGCTCACTTTAAAAATTTGCAGATCAGTAAAAATGAATTAATTACTTATTTATCGCATTCATTGTCCTCTTTCCACCAGCGTCTAGGCTCCATGAAGTCAAGAATTTTTGTCTTTCTTATTAACTGCTGAATCCCTTGTACCTAGAACAGTGGAAGTGCACATGAGATGCTTAATAAATGTTTGTTGAATAAATGGGCTTGCTAATATATTGTAATACAGGAATGCATTTAAAACTTTTTAATTGAAGTATAGTTGATTTACAAGATTGTGTTAGTTTCTGGTGTATAGCAAAGTGATTCTCTTATCCATATACACATACTCTTTTTCATAGTCTTTTCCAATAGGGTTTTTTACGGGTGCATTTTTTTTTTAAACCTTCCTCCCCCTTTTTTTTAAGCACATTGCTCTTTAGGAGTTGTGACCTGCATGTTCCTGAGCTTCTGACAGCCCGGCATTGCACAGGGCTGGATTTTAATCAGTGTTATTAATCAAGATACCAGCTCTATTCTACAGAGAGCATATTCCTGGTCCAAAGCTCATTTTCTGTGGGTACTTTTCCTAGTTAGAGGCAATCGTAAGCCCCAGAAATCACTTGTCTTAGAGTTGTCATGATAAATAAGCCCCACAGACATGATTTTCTGGTGTTTGTTTAATTTTTTTTTTAAGTCGAGTGACTTTTGGTGGGGATGTACTCCTCTCTCTGCCGCAGTCCCTTACTGCCATGGTTTAATAGTCATCCACTTTCCCTCCTGGTGCCTACCTGGAGTCACATGCTTCTAGTCCAACCACATGGTTTTACAGTTGAGGAAACTGAGGCCCAGAGAAGGGGTGACTTGCCCATGGTCATATAGCTGGCAGAGCCTGGGATCGAGTGCTGACGCCCCTCCCAGCCGGAGTGCTTCCTCTACCACCAAGGTGTGTGCCCTGGGCAGGAACGCCTTGTCTGAACAGGGATGAAAAACAGATGTCATTAGTCCCGGGGATGGTGAGTTTGGGGAGAAGGGATGACCGAGAGGAGCTGCATGGCGACAGGCACCTCTCCTTACCCTCCAGCCCCACGTGGCCCCTGTGCTCACTGGCAACCCCTTCAAATGATGGTATTTTCAGCAAATGGGAGGAGGTAGGTCTTTCACTGTCCCTCCCCCCAATCCCCATTGTAATTAGTTGTCAAAAATTTTTAGATGGAAGGGGGAATGTTCAGGTCCTGATGAGATGATACAGCCAAGATTTCATTTCATCTTGAATTTGACATTAAACTTTAATAGTCTCAAGGACAAGAAGCCAAGAGATATCAGATGTAATGAGATAAAGCAAAGTTTCTCTGACAGCAAATTTGATCACAAATGGGCTCCAAGATTGCTTCTTTGATATAAATGAAACATAATTCATCTTCTAGAGCCCTGAATGGGCTTTCAGGCTGGGGATGAGGCTGGCATCTCCCTTGCCTGGTGCTGACATGTGGCGGTGGAGGCTTCGCCGGACCCTACTGGGCAGTTCAGCCACTCCATCTGGGGAGAGACGGGCCAGGCCGCCGTGGGAGCTGGAGGGCATTGGGGGTTCCCACTGGGGGCTGTGGACACCTTCTGCTCTGAGCTGAGTTTTGACTTGGGAGGTTCTCCTCAAACTCAGAATAGCACAGGGGGAATCAAACAGGGCAGGGCCCCCTCATAGATGTGGATTTCATGGGAAACTGCTCTTTTGATAATTTCCCAGTTTGGGCATGAGAAGACCCCAACAGTATTTTTTTTTTTTTTTTTTTGCGGTATGCGGGCCTCTCACTGCTGTGGTCTCTCCCGTTGCAGAGCACAGGCTCCGGACGCGCAGGCTCAGCGGCCATGGCTCACGGGCCCAGCCGCTCCGTGGCCTGTGGGATCTTCCCGGACCGGGGCACGAACCCGCGTCCCCTGCATCAGCAGGCAGACTCTCAACCACTGTGCCACCAGGGAAGCCCCCCAACAGTATTTTTGAACATCCCCGCCATGCTCCTCTGAAATGTCTTCCTGACACAGTCTCTTCCTTTCCGCACCTCCTGCGGCTGCCCAAGTTCAGACGATGTGGTGCTAAGGTGGGGCTGAGTGGAGGGGTCTAGCCTCCCAGTCTCCATCAACTCCCCACTGGTTTTCTTAATCTTGCATAAATTATCACGTTAATGCCTTCAGGGCCTGCTCCCCACCTTTCCACAAGATAACTGCCCTCAGCCAGCTTTATATAGAGACACTGCGGGTGCGGCTGGGTCAGCTTCCTGGGGTCTGGTGGGGTAGGGGCCACTGCCACAGCCTCCCGCCTCCAGTCTTTGCCCCTTCTGACCCCTCTTCCTCTGGTCACAAACCTGTGCATATTTTAGGACAGATGCCTTAACCCGATGTCCCAAGCGTCTCTTTAGCCCATGCTCCACGCCTGTCCTGAGCACCTGCTTTGTAGCTGGGGTGGGTTTAGGGGAGTGGAGGACCACACCCTCCTCCTTCTGGCCCCTCAGGAAGCCCTTCCGCTCCTGCTCAAATGCTGCTTCAATCTCGACATCACATCATCTGAGAAGCCTTCCCTCCCCAGCTCTGCCAGAAGATAACTCCCCTCCTCTGTGCTCCTGGGCCCCCATAGGACTCAGGGTCCATCTTCCCTGTCTTACCCTGTTCCTGCACATATCTGTCTCCTTTTCCAGCCCCTGAGCTCCTCAGGCCATGTCTCATTGATCTTTCCGTATCCCTGGGTATGTCATGGTGCCTGGCATGGAGGAGGTACCCAGTGAAGATGTATTAGGTGAAACTGAACCCTGGCTCAGTGTGGCCGATAGCCCTCCCCTGGGCTTAAGAGAATCGGAATGCATGCACATTTATCTATCTGCCCAAATGGAACACATACCAAATACAGTAGTTCAAACTAAGTAATAACTTTGTCCAAGTTCTCCTTGATTGAGATATTGCGATTGCAAAGTTGAGGCCAGATTGAAGACAGGTCTACTGACATCCTCTCCTCCTTCCTGGATGCCCAGAGTGAGGGTTCAGTTTAAGGCATCTTCACCTTTCTCAGCTGAAGACAGGCTGAACACCTGGGGAGGGGGCTCTCCTTGGAGAGGGTGTGTTGAGTTTGGAATTACTTGGGCTATATAAACATGCAGGCAGGAGGGCTGTGCTAGAATTAGGCATGCATGGGAGCTAGCCAGGCCAACCTGGGAGGCAGACTCAGGGCCAGGAAGCTAGGACTGGTGTGTTACTTCAAAGGGAAGGTGGTTTTGAGAGCTCTGGGTCCAACCAGAGCTTTAGATTTAGCCCAAATGTTTATCAACAGATGAATGGATAAGCAAATTGTAGTATATCCATACAATGGAATATTATTCATCCGTAAAAAGGAATCAAGTAGTGATACATGCTACAATGTGATGAACCTCAAAAACATTCTAAGTGAAAGAAGCCAGGCACAGAAGTCATATATGATTCCATTTCTATGAAATGTCCAGAACAGGTGAATCTGTAGAGATAGAAATCAGACTGGTGGGCACCAGGGGCTGGGAGGAGGGAGTATGTGTATGGGGTTTCGTTTGGGGGTGATGGAAATGTTTTGGAACTGGACAGAGGTAGTGGTTGCCCAATACTGTGAATGTACTAAATCGTTCACTTTATTTTGTGTGTGTGTGTGTGGTATTTTTTATTTAAAATTTTTTTATTTTATATTGGAGTATAGTTGGTTAACAAAGTTGTGCTCGTTTCGGGTGTACAGAAAAGTGATTCAGTTATACATATACATATGTCTATTCTTTTTCAAATTCTTTTCCCATTTAGGTTATTACAGAATATTGAGCAGAGTTCCCTGTGCTATACCGTAGGTTTTTGTTGGTTAGCTATTTTAAATATAGTAGTGTGTGTATGTCAATCCCAGACTCCCAATTTATCCCTCCCCCCACCTTTCCCCAGCTGTTCATTTTAAAATGATTAATTTTGTTACATGAATTTCATATAGATAAAACATTATGGACAAACAAAAAAGAGATTGTAGGCTTATTTCTAGGGGATCTGGGTAAATTCTGCTGGTTGTCTTTCTCATCATCCTGTCCTGTCTTATGAAGCTGCCCACGTATATGTGTAGGAGTCTCCCTGGGCTGTCATTCTGCACAAATCCAGGGTTCACCATTGACGTGATGGTCCATGCAGGTGGAGCATGGTGGGCCTGTGTCCACCCTGGGGAACCTCGGGACCTCTGGCCAAGAGAGGGGACGGCAGAAGCTCCAGACCGTCCGTGTCTCCTGCTCCCATAGTCAGGATGGGATTCATTTTCCTCGCTGCAGCTGCCAACCAAGGGGACTGACCACTGATTATCAAGACCTAGTTGGTATAAAGACAGTCTCCCCCTCTGTGGCATCAATCTCCATCCTTGTTCTCCCTCCTGTCTTCCAACACCATGGTCATTGCCAGCACTCTTGAGATATAGTGGGCAAGGGGAGAAGACCCTAGGTGATGACAGAAGAGACCTAGAGTCATAATTTTAATGGAGTCATTGGCTGTGCTTCCAAATCTTCTTGTCAATGTCACTAGGATTAATTTGATTGCATGCTCTCCCTCTTCTTTCTCTCTCCTTTCTCATCACAAACGACTTTCCTCATGGATCTGTTGTTACCCTGGCATGGGGACCATTGAGACGGTGGTAGCGACGTGCGGGAGCTTCTGCTTACCCAGAGCTGGCTGCAGAGATCTCCTCCTGGATGCCGCTTCCCTTGTTCTCAGGGCACTAACCTTCTGTCTGGTGGTGTCTCCCTAGAGAACTAAGGAATCCCGTGTCTTGATCCCATCAGCCACAATGAAAATTAAGGACCATAGTTCTGAAGAACATTGCTTTACTCCTTGATGCAGAATTCTCCACCCTGGTCCTAGATGCCCCTCCCACCCAATCCAGTTCTCATAGACCAGAAGCTTGTGATACGCTCTCATAAGGGCTGTGGGGTAACCTGTGTGCCATGGAGGGGGAGGGGAAGGAATCATGGAAAAGGATCTGTAAGTGAAGGTGAGAGTCCTTTTGTACGAACAGTACCGTCTGCCGGGTGAGGCCCCCAGTGGTTCTTGTCACTGTCTCTTCAGAGCTGGCCTCACTGAGGCTGCAAGGTAGGAGGGGAGCTTTCTGGGCTCTGGGCAGACTCCTACTTTCTACCACCGACTTCCTTGGGCAGCCTGAGAAGCCAGTCAGGTGTTGTTCTTCTGAGAAGACCCATGGAAAGGTCCTTGGTGTGTTTGCTCACTGCCAGTTCGGGTTTCAACGGGGTTGGAAATAGGAGGACATGGCAGCTGGAATGGCACCCGCAGCCCTTTGCCTACTGCGCCGTGGGCACTTGCCTGGCCTGATGGTCTTTGCAAGATCAGATTGATTCTGGGATCTGTGGGTTGGACATCGAGTCAGTGTACCAGTCTAGCAGGCTGGATCTGGTTTCTGTGTCTGGAGGAATGCCTGGGAGAGGCCACTTGCTCTCTGGCTCTCTAGAGGGCTTGGGGTCATGCCTCTTAGGGGTGGGAGGAGAGTTAGACTCTGTGGCAGTGTGATGGAGTGAAAGGAGCCCAGGAGGGGTTCCAAAACCTCTTGGAGCCCTGCCTTGGCCACTACCTAGCCGTCTGACCCCGGGCACATCATCTTCCCCTTATGGGCTATATTAGTCGGTTCTAGCTGCTATAACAAAGTACCACAAACTGGGTGTGCTGGGGACTAGGGGTCTGAAATGAGGGCGTTGGCAGGGCTGTGTTCCCTCTGGAACCTGTAGGGGAGGCCCCTTCCTTGCTTCCTCTAGCTTCTGGCAGCTCTGAACATTCGTTGGTTTGTAACAGCAAAGCTCCAACCTTCATATGGCATTCTCGGGACTTCCCTGGTGGTCCAGTGGTTAAGAATTCGCCTTCCAATGCAGGCTGCGCGGGTTTGAGCCCTGGCCAGGGAACTAAGATCCCACATGCCGCGGGGCAACTAAGCCCGCGTGCTCTAGAGCCTGCGCGCCACACTATAGAGAAGACTGCGTGGCAATGAAGATCCCGCGTGCTGCAACTAAAGACCTGGCGCAGCCAAATAAATAAATAAAATTTTAAAAACCCAAGAAACCATATGGCATTCTCCCTGTGTCTCTTCACATTATCTTCCCTCTGTGCATCCACATTTCACCCTTTTGTAAGGACACCTGTCACATCGGATGAAGATCGACCCTAATGACCTCATTGTAACTTGAATACCTCTGTAAAGACTCAATTTCCAAATGAGGTCGCAAGATGAGAGGGACACAGTTCAACCTGGAACACAGGCCTTGGTCTGCATATCTACATAATGAAAGTTGAACTAGGGCCCCCTCCATCGTGGACCTTCTATGATCCTGTACCACTTGCCAGAAACTTTCCCCCGTTTTTGCCAATGTAAACAAAAGAACGTCTAAATTTCCAAGCAGAGGAAAAGAAAGGCTTTGCATCAGTAGCTGTCAGACTGTAAGACTCTCCTGGGGAGCCGTTAAAATGGCAACGTTCTGGCCCCACCCCTAGAGGCTCTGATCCAGAGGGATTGGCTGAGGCCTGAGGATCTGCGTCTTTACAAGCTCCCTGTGATTCTGATGTCAATGGTCCTTGGACCTCAGTTTAAGAAATTTCACAGTGTGTGTGTATATCAAAACAGCAAGTCATACACCTTAAATATATACAATGATATAATATTGTATATATTTAAGGTGTATATAGACTGATATACACAGTGTATGTGTATATCAAAACAGCAAGTCATATGCCTTAAATATATACAATTTTGTCCAAAGATGGGGAAAAAAGAGAAGTACAGCTTTGCCTCTTGGTCCAGATTTGGGTACTGTCCTCGCCTAAGAGGTGGAATGTAGATGCTGGGCTAGAAGGCTGGAGGAAGAACTCATCTGAACTTGACTCTCAGCACTTTGGACCCACTGCCCAGGGCTTAGTTAGGGTCCCACACAGAGACACCTGAGGCAGGGGAAACTCCCGAGTATGCATGCCTCCCAGGGTCTTGTCTCAGGTCCCAGGGAGAGAGTCACAGCTGTGTGAAGGAGGCAGGGGCCGGTGGGAGCGGTGGGCAGCCGCCATCACCGCCAGGCCTGTGACAAACACCTTTCATTCTCACCGAGAGGAATAAGGCATGTTTTGCGGTCCCAGATATCTTTTCTTAATTGGTGAGATGGGGCTGATTTATTTGTTAATTAAGAGATGGAGGCACATGCAATAATGTGGTTCGCTTTATTTATAATTGACAATGGTGGGTTTCTGGAGGAGCGCCTGGGGATGCAAGAACTGCCTGAAGAAGGGGCTGGGATAATGGATATGATGAGAAGATGAGTCATCCTGGATGGGAACCCTCAAGGCTACACCTGTTCCCCCAGGTGTATGCCACATTCCTCTCCTGATCTGGAAATCAGTGTCTCTTCCGGTTGGAAAATTTGTTTGATCAGGTGAAAAACCAAAGGTATTGTTTACTAAAAAGCTCAAAACTTCCTCCTTCTTCCATTATCTTCCAATAACTTCCATTATTTCTTAGTCTCTTCTTCCACAAATATTGAATGTCTACTATTACACATGCTAGGCACTGTTCTAGGTGCTGGGGAGCCAGCAGAGAACACCCCGGCCACCGCCCTTGCTTTCCGAGATCAGTGGCCCTCTTCTGTGGAGTGGAGTAACCCTAGAAGGGCTTCCTTTTTTAATTGAGGTATAATTGACACATAACACTTGTGTAGTTTAAAGTGAACAATGGGATGGTTTGGTACATTTATGTATGCGATATGATTACTACTATAACATTAGCCAATATCTTTACCAAGTCACATTTATCATTTCTCTTTTGTGTTAAGAACAGTTGAGTCTCTTAACATCTTTGAAGTTTATTATACAGTATGATAGACTGTAATCACTATGCTTTGCATTAGATCCCCAGAATTAATTTATCTACTAGTTGTCAGTTTGTACCCATGAACAGCATCTCCCCCACTTCCCCACCCGCAGCGCCTGGTAACCACCATTCTACTCTCTGTTTTTATAAGTTCAGAGTTTTTAGATTCTACGTATAAGTGATATCATACAGTTCTTGTCTTTCTCCATCTGACTTGTCTCACTTAGCATAATGCCTTCAAGGTCCATCTATTTTGTTGCAAATGGCAGGATTTCTTTTATTCTTGTGGCTGAATAATATTCTATTGTACGTATGTATATACATACATACATATATGTGATTATATATATACATATCTACTTTATACCTTCTTTATCCATTCATCCACTGACAGACACTTAAGTTTTTTCTATATCTTGGCTGTTGTAAATAATGCTGCAGTGAACATGGGTGTTTCTTTGGGATACTGATTTCAATTCCTTTGGATATATATCCAGGAGTGGTGTTGCTAGATCGTATAGTAGCTCAATTTTTAATTTTTTGAGGGAACTACATATTGTTCTCCATAGTGGTTGCACCTGTTTCATCCCACCAACAATGCACAAGCATTCCCTTTTCTCCACGTCCTTGCCAACACTTGTTATTTCTTGTAGGGTTTTTAAAATATTATTCATTTATTTATTTTTTAAATTTTTGGCTGCGTTGGGTCTTCGTTGCTGTGCGTGGACTTTCTCTACTTGAGGAGAGTGGGGGCTACTCTTCATTGCGGTGCGCGGGCTTCTCATTGTGGTGGCTTCTCTTGTTGCGGAGCATGGGCTCTAGGTGTGCAGGCTTCAGTAGTTGTGGCACGTGGACTTAGTTGCTCCGCAGCATATGGGATCTTCCCGGACCAGGGCTCAAACTTGTGTCCCCTGCATTGGCAGGCAGATTCTTAACCACTGTGCCACCAGGGAAGTCCCGTCTCTTATGTTTTAGATGATAGCCATCCTAACAGGTATGAAATGATATCTCGTTGTGGTTTTGATTTGTGTTTCCCTGATGATTTGTGATGTTGAGCAACTTTCATATACTTGTTGGCCATGTGTATGTATTTGGAAAAAATGTCCATTCTGGTCCTTTGCTAGAATGGCTGCTCTGTTTACCCTGTTCCTTCATGCTTAGTGTGAAGAAAACAGGGAACCACGACTGCAGGATGCACTCGGCTCTATGGCAGACCCAGCTACACTGAACACTTGGTAGATGCCTTCTCTGGCTGCACTGACCTATTGGGGAGAGTGAGTCATCCCCAATTCAATTCCAGTATAATTGGAAGTCCTTCCCTTGAGGAGCTCACACAAGGGCAGAAGCCTGGGCTTGCCTTCACTGAAGGGAATTTTTAAGTCCCTAACCTGGGATGCGGGCATCCTGGACATGCCTCACACCCAGGTCTATGCCTTTTAATTTCAAAGGTTGGGACCAGGTTTCCAAGGGATCCTTTGCCTTTGATCCATAGCTCAAATTCTCTTTAAGACTCTGGCCGGTAGATGGCCATGTCTGGGCTGAAAATCAGAAGTTAGGCAATGTCTACACATTTTGTAATTTGAAGTGCTTAGTGGTGTTCCTATTACGTTGTGCCTTAGCACATTTAATCCTCATAGCAAGCTTATGAGGTAAGTACTATTATCACCTTCATTTTACAGATGAGAAAACAGAGGTGGGAAGAGGTGACGTTCTCCTGGGAGATGAAGGTCTCCAGGCAGTTGAGGGGCAGAACTAGGCTCTGGTTCTAGAGCTGGTGTTCTTAACCACCTACCTCACGACCCCTCTCCCAGGATAGTGTAAGCCTTGTTCATGGCCAGATCCAGAGCTACACCCAAACCTAATCTACCTTCTCTCGCTCCCTTTCTGCACATGCTCACACCTAGAGGAGTATCAGGACACAGGTGGTCTTGAAGTCACGTACACTGCAGTGGGATGCCGATTTGCCTTTACATGGCTGTTTGTCCTTCCCACTCGACATTGCCATTCCCCCTCTTCTACGTATGGAGGAGAATGTGGACGGGATTTTCAAACAGGCTGAAAGAAGAACAATAGCCTCCAGTCAAAAGCGGTTGCAGGCAGGTAGCATAATGGCTGTGAGCTTAGGCTCTGGAGCCAATCTATCTGTGTCATAGGCCTGCTCGGCCGTGGACCAGCTGTGGGACCTCGGGCAACTCACCTCTTCAGGCCTCAATTTCTTCCTGGGTTAAATGGAGATAGCAGTAGTACCTGTCTCATATAGTTATTGTGGCAGTTAAGTTAGGTTATGCATATAAAGTGCTCATCACAGCCGGGGCAGAATAAGCAATGAATGAAGAGTGGCGATGGTGATGCCGATAAAGGTAATGATAATGGACATAACGAAGATGATGTCGATGAAGGAAGAGGAAGGGGCCAGGTCTCACGTGAAGGACTTTATAAACGTCCTCGCCACCAACTTTGGGGAGACTCTGCTCATCTCTCTGGGCCAGAGGAGGCTGCCTGACAGCTATAGAGGAAGCATCCCTTAGCAAATGTACAAGGAGAGGAGCAGTTTCAAATTGTTCCCCTCTTGGGGGTCAACCACATGTCCACGTACATGTGCATGCACCCTGTGCTCTGGGAGCACCTTGACAGTGGGCCATGCAGCGTTGCAGTGCTGGCTTCCAACTCCTTCTATTCAACTCTGCAGAGCTCTGCTTCAGTCTATGAAAACAGATGGTATAAGTAACTAGAAGGCCAAACAGCTTTGCTAAGACCCAAGAAGTTAGCTGTTTCTGCCAAGCATTCGTAACACCTACCATTGTGTCCCAATTAGGTGTCAGGTCCTCCACAAAACAGTCAAAGTGAAATCAGACCGTGTCCGTCTGCTGCTCCAGAGGGATCCCCATTTCACTAAAAAAGAAGGAAAAAACCCAACACCTTTTTGGCCTCTAAGGTCCTATGGCATCTGACCTCCCGTTCCCTCTTTGACCTCATCTCTTCCTAATCTTCCCCTGTCTCTCTCTGCTCCAGTCATACCGACCTGCTCTGTACTGCAGACATGTGAGGCACGCTCCCACCTCAGGGCATTTGCACTGTCTGTTTCCTCTGCCTGGAGTGCTCTCCTCCACGTATCCCCATGGCTCAGTCTCTCACTCCTTTCGGTCATTGTACAAAGATCCCCTTCTCTGTCAGGACCACCCTGACCACTTTAATTTGAATTGCAAACCCTTCACCACGCCCTTACTCTGTTCTTTTTTCTTAAAAAGCACTTACCTTCTACCATACTTGATAATTGTCTAATTTATTATATTTTATCTGATTTCCCAATTAGAATGTAAAATCTATGAAGTCAGGGATTTTTATCTGTTTTCTTTAATAGATCTTTATTGGAGTATAATTGTTTCACAATACTGTGTTAGTTTCTGTTGTACACCAGAGTGAATCAGCCATATGCATACACATGTCTCCGTATCCCCTCCCTCCTGAGCCTGCCTCCCACCCTCCCTATCCCACCCCTCTAGGTGGTCACAAATCACCGAGCTGATCTCCCTGTGCTATGCGGCTGCTTCCCACTAGCTAACTATTTTACATTCCGTATTGTATATATGTCGATGCTTTGTTTAACGAGGTAGTCCCGATGCTTGGACCAGCATCCAAGCCAGAGCTCAATAAACGTGTGTTTATGGATAGATAAGTACTTTATATGTATTCTCTTACTTAATACTTACAACAAACCTACAAAGTAGTAGTATTATTATCCCCATATTATCCTTCAGTTAAGGAAATAGAGGTCCTGAGAGATTAAGAAACTTTTTCAAGGCCACACAGCCAAAAAATGGTGGAGCTGATTTTGGAACCCAATATTACTTTAGAGCTGATGCTAGGGTCAGTTATACCATGCTGCTTCTTCCATCCATCTTTCCAGTCTGTCTCTCTCTCTTTCTCTCTCTCTCTCTGGCAAAATCTAGTTTGTACCAGGCACCATGATAGGCTTGTGGATCCAGAGAAGAAATGACACATAACTGAAGGATCATTGCCTTCAAGGGGTACACAGTACAGCAGCACAGGCCTGCAGGGGCTACATTCAGATCTGTAGGAAAGGAAGTTGGTTCTAAGCATGACTGAGCTGGAAAATTTGGAATGATTTTCTTTGTGATCCGGCTTCAAGTATTATAATCTTGTCTGTGTACGACAATATCTGCAAACTCTGCGTACAAATCTCTACATAGGAAGGCAGAAGTCTCATCTGAATATTTTATTTGGTGCCTGACACGATGTTGATCCCCTGAAAGCTCTTGGTAGAAATTATAGGAGGTGGGGGATGCCTGAAGCAAGAGTTTGTCATTATGTTGCTGCTTTAATTCAAGATCACCCTGGCTGAAAGTCACAATGGAAAAAAAGAATATGCTATTTATGTGAAATCCAAAAAGGTTAGTTTCTTAAAGTCTGGATCAGGGAAGTGTCCATATAAGAAAGTAATTGAACCTGGTTTCTTGGTATGAGAAGCAAGTTTTCTGAAATTCTTTCCTACTCATGAAATGTCCACACAATTGCATTTGTTATTATTATTCTTTGTAGGAATAATAGTGAACACTTGCTGTGCATTAATGCTGTGGCAAGCCTGTGCTAAGGGCTTTTACGTATATTATTTTATTTAATGATCACAAGACCTCTCCCCACATAGGCAGGTAACATTAGTTCCATTTTACATAAAAGGAAATACACTTGGAGAGATTAGTAATAGGACATGTTCAATCTAGCCCAGTGCCTGGGATATAGTGGGTGCTCAAACAATGTTAGTTCTCTCCTTGGCTACCCTTCTTAATAGAACACTATGGTTGTAGAAGCCTTGAACGTTCCTAGACACACCTGGAGTCCATTAGTGTTCGCTGCCTAAACCACCTCTTGGGTTAATGAGTTTTACAAGCTGACAGCCAGCTGTGCCAAGCGGTAGGTCTTCCTTTCATTTGTTTAAACTACCTATTTCAGGCTTCAAGTGGTGCCTCGGTAGATCCAGTGATTCAAGAGTTGATGAGCCCATTCATGCTCATCTTTGATAGCCTTTAATCTTGCAGCCATTTAATCAATGCACCTGCTAAGTGCCAGGCATTGTGCTACTCTCTGTGCGTCCAAAGAAGAAATATTCCCTGACCTTAAGGAGCTCTGACTTAAGAGACTGATTACTGGATGCTATAAGATAGAGGAAATGGAGTTCGGAGCCAAGTGAGCAGAGGCCCTACATTGAGGGTACGGGTGGCACACTGCACAACTCTATGTGGTGCCATCCCCATCGAGTACAGTTGGACACTGGATTTGTGCAGTGCACGACCTGTGCAACGGCATTCAGGCACCTTGCTGCTGCTGGGGGTCGGGGGTGGGGTGGGGTCACAAGCAACTTACTAGTATTTTCTTTAGAATTCTGTTTCCTTATCTGAAATATGATAATCCCACTCCCTTCCTCACAGAGTCGCCTTGAGGATTAAACAAGATCATGCACACCGAGTGAAGATTACAGGGTCTGGCACACAGGGGCTGCTGAGTAAATAGTAGCCTCTATCATCTCGTCTTTTCAGGGTCAAGAGTGTGCTTTGCTGTGAAGTGAGCTCTAAATGCAGCTGATCTTATCTGGGAAGGCTCAGGCCGATGGTCCTGCCTGAGAACACGCACGTGTTTTATTGAGACCTTGGCTCTAATCGATAGGAACAGTGTTCTGAACTGCTGCTGAAAGGTCAGAAACCTCATCTGAGAGTCAAAGGGTGACGTGGCTGCACAGAATCCTCCCCAGCTCTTTCTTGCAAAGCTTAGGCAAACTAACAATAAAATTATTGTTGTTGTTGTTTCTATTCAATAAATATTTGACATTGGTGGTTTGCTAAAATCTTTGAACAGCCGCTTTAGAGCTGGGTGATTCGCACAGATTTTCGTAATTCTTCCTAAGGTGGAGGTCAGGAGACTTGCATCGTCAGCCTCCCTGGCAGCTAAGGCCTGGGTCATGACTGAGGTTGGGTCAACCAGACTGGTCCACAGAGAATGAACAGCAAGCAAAGGTGACCGGCAGGGCAGGCGGCGGTGGTGATGATGAAGAATTAGTTTTCGGGTCAGCGCAATGGTTGACTGTTTGGGTCTCTGAGGGTGGTAGTGGCAGAGCGTCTAGTATTTAGTCCTGAGCTGATGGAGGCATCAACAGACCACTCACAGTGAGCTTAAACCTTGAACCTGACTGCATGGCCTTAGATGCTGGGTCTGTGTTGCTGGGAGCTACGGATATATATATTTTCTTTTTTTTGGCTGTACCCGGGCCTCTCACTGTTGTGGCCTCTCCCGTTGCGGAGCACAGGCTCCGGATGCACAGGCTCAGCGGCCATGGCTCACGGGCCTAGCCACTCCGCGGCATATGGGATCTTCCCGGACCAGGGCACGAACCCGTGTCTCCTGAATCAGCAGGCGGGCCCTCAACCACTGTGCCACCAGGGAAGGCCCGGGTATCTTTTAATAAATATCTTTTCTTTTTTTCTTCTTTTTTTGTGAGAACTAGCCAGAGTGAGTTGAGTTCTTTACACCTGAGAAGTCTGACTGATATTGTAGGAACGGAAATGATAATGTTTACGTTAGGAGAACTACAAGCCCCTTCTCATCCATCACCTTTGGCAGGAGTGACTGAGGATTCCAGAGTACCTGGAGCTCCCAGGAAGCACTCCCACCAGCACTGCTCACCGTTCTCTCCTCTCCACGCCCCGGCCTCACCACCCCTCGCTGGCTTCGTCTCTGGACCCTTCCTGTGCCTTTCATCCTCCTTTATGTCAATCACGGGAGAAGCCCTTTCACCCCCTGGCCCTGAGCTCTATTAGGCTCTGCACATCTCCTTTTCTGACTGAATTTTTCGGTCCCTCCCAGCCCTCGCTCTTGCCCTCTGGAACTCATGGCCAGCCATCGGCAAACCCCCTCTTTTCTCAGTCTCTTCTCTCAACAGTCCCTGGTTTGTCTTTGCTGCTTTCACGCTCTTCTCAGTCGCCTCTGGAAGCACCCCCAGCTTTGGAACTCATGTCATCAGGAGCTGCTGTAGGTGCCTAACGACTCTGGGAGACTTGCTCTCATTCCTTCGGGATTTGAGCTCCTGGCTCACTGTCACTCTCTCCAGTACTACCTTCTCAAAATTCTTGGTGGTTTCAATATCCATGATCTTTCCAGTACTTTGGCCTCTTAGTTCTTTGACGTCTTCCAATGTTCTCCATCCTGCCCCCCGCCACCCTGCCCCATGGCCATACCCTAAACTTTGTCATTGCCGATCACTGCTACCCTTCCAAGATATACATGTTAAGGACCTTCACTCCTTATTCTTCTAGCTCCCAGGCTCTAGTATCCCGACTCTAACGATCCTTCCCCTTATTGGAACCCACAATCCCTTTATCCAAATGCCCTTCTCAGGTCCTCCCTATTATCCGTATCCAGCTTAAATTCCCCAGTCCATCATGATTGTTCCTCCTTTGCTCCCCTTGTCTTTGCATTCCAGGAGCAAAACCCCACCTCAGATGAACTGCAACTCTCTGTTGACTTTGAGCTTACACGTGGGCAGCTGAACATGGCTGGAGAAAAGTGCATGCTCATCGTACGGGCCTTACTGCACATTCATGGGCACGTGCCCTGAGTTCTGCCCCACAACCCTATTGTGTTTCCCCACCTCTCACTCTCCCCCATGCCTGTCTCCTCGCTTTCCTCCTCCTCAGAGCTGTAGCACCTCCTCCCCTCTCTTCACTCTCAGCAGATGACTTTACCTCCCAAGTCGCCACCACATCTACCCACCTGGGCACCTTGCTCATATCTACCTGTCTCTCTCCTGTGACCGTGGGTGCACCGCCCATGCTCCTGGGCAAGTGTGTGATCTGTCCTGCCCCCACCAGATTCTCAAGGACATCACTCCGCAGTTCTTCCTGCTGTCCTCGTCTCATCAGTTTCCTCCGATCTGCTGCATCATTTATCTTAGCATAAAACATACTGTTATCTCTCTTATCTTTAGAAAGGCTCTCTCTTGACCCCAGGTCTCCCTTTAGCAAACTCCTCCGAAGAGATGTCTGTGCCTGTGCCTCCAGCTTCTCCTCTCATTCTCTCTCCAGCCCATTCCAATTAAACATCACTCCCACCTCTGAAACTGCCATTGTCAAGGTCACAAATGAGCTCTCAGTTGCTAAATCCAATGGTCAATTCTTCATCTTCATCCAACTTGACTCCTTGCCGTCAAATGTCAGCGATTTAACGTTTGACCCTTTCAAAACATTGTCTTCATTTGTCTTTCAGAATATCTTTCCTGTTTTCCTCTTTACTCACCAACTGCTTTTTAACTCCCAGTCCTCTTAATGATGGAGCGTCCCAGAGCTCAGTCCTTGGACCTCTTGTCTAGCTACCCTAAGTGACCTCAGCTGATCCTCAGCTGTTAACTTCACGGCAGATAAGACTCTCAGATATGTGCGTGTACAGTTCAGTTATCCCTCCTGAACTCCATACTCAGCTGCTTATCGACATCTCCACTTGGATGTCTAGAAATGAACCACTGACTCTTCACGCCAAACCTGCCATGACCAAGTGCCACAAACTAAGTGGCTTAAACAACAGAAATGTATTGTCTCATGGTTCTGGAGGTGAGAAGGCCGAATCAAGGTGTTGGCAGGGCCCTGCTGCCTCTGAAGGTGCCAGGAAAGAATCCGTTTTAGCCTCTCTCCTAGCTTCTCAATTCCTTGCCTTGTGGCAGCATAACTCCAATTTTCACATGACGTTTTCCCTGCTGTGTGAATCTGTGTCCAAATTTCCTGTTATCATAAGGACACGAGTCATATTGGATTAGGGCCCACCCTAATGACCTCACCTTAACTTGACTACATCTGCAAAGACCGTCTTTCCAAATAAGGTCACATTCTCGATTCTGGGGGTTAAGACTTCGACATCTCATTTTTGAGGGACACAGTTCAATCCGTAACACCTGCTCCTCCTACTATATCTCATTTTGGTAAATGGCAACTCTATTCTTTCTGCTTCTCAGGTCAAAAACCTTGGTGTCATCAGTGACTCCTTGCTTTCTTACACACTGACATCCAATCCATCAGCATATCTGGTTGGTTCTACCTTCAAAATATATCCAGAATCCAAATACACGTCATTACCTCCATTGCTGGCTCCCTGGTCCGAGCCACTATCTTCTGTCATCTGGATTAGTGGCAAGAGCCTACTAACTCGTCTCCTTGCTTCTGCTCCTGTAGTAGCCAGAGTGACTCTTTAAAAATGTTAAGACTTTGTCACTGCTTGGCCCAAAACCCCTCCCCACCACGGCAAGTAGAATAAAAGCCAATGACCTGCAAGGCCTTACAAGGCCCACCACCTGCTTTACCCCTCTGGACTCACCCCTTGCTACTCCCTCCTCCCTCCCTCTGCTGCATCTACTCTGGCCTCCTTGCTGCCTCTGCCTCAGGATCTTTGTACTTGCTGTTCCTCTGCTCAGAACACTCTTTCTCTGCATAACTGCTCTGCTTGCTCCCCTCCTTCCCTTAGAGCCTTGTCCAAATATCACCTTCTCTGTGTGGTCAGCCCTGAGCAGCCCTCCCACCCTCACTCCTTATACTTCCCTCCTCACTTTATTTTCTCTCTGGCGTTAAGCTTCATCTGATAAACTATGTATTTTACTTGTTTCTTGTCAGTCTGTCTCCCTCACTTGAATACATGCTCCTCGGAGACAGTGATATTATCTGTTTCAGTCACTGCTGTATCTCTATGCCTAGGACAGGGCTGGCACATAGTAGGTGATCAGGAAATACTTGTACCAGTAATTCATTAATTGAATTAATAGTCATTGTTATAATGGTGAACAGGCAGTGATTTGTAGCTTTCAAAGGATGGTCACCATTTAATTGATCCTCCAGGAGCCCGATGAGGTCGGTCTTATTATACTCCTGTTGCAGATGAGGAAACCGAAGCTAAATGTGATTATGTGACAGGTTCCAGGTCACGCTGCTAATAATAAAGCAAGAACTTGACTTTGGAATCAGACCATCCAGGTTCAAATGCTCACTCCGCCTCCTTCTGTATGTGTGTCCTTAAGCATTTTCCATAATCTCTTAAAGCCTCAATTTCTTTTTCCATATAATGGGGATAATAATAGTTCTCATTTCATAGAGGTGTTGAGAAAATAAAAATGAGATAATCTTTGGGAAATGACTGGCAAGCAGGAAGCACTTGCTAAATGTTACTTTTTATTGTTATTATTCTCCCTATTTATGATTGTGGTTGTACCTCACTGATGAAGCAAGAGATAAAATTGTGGAGGAGGGATTCTCTCTTGGAAACTTTATTTTCTTTTAGCATCAGCTCAGGATCCAACTCTAGCATTCTTCCACGAAATTTAGTATTTAAAAATAAAACAGGCCCAGTCTAGCCCCGTCTCAACAAGCGTATGTTAGTGTGTATGTGGGTGAGTGTGTGTTGCTTGTGCCTGTGTGTCTTTATTTTCCATTTACTTAGAAAATTGATAGATTTCCAATTTAGAGTAAGGGGGGACCGGGAGCGAGAAGGGAAATGGAGCTGCCCATCAAAATTAGCAGGGACGTGAGTAAAGGTCATTTGATCACAGCTTGGCTGCCTCTGAATTAACCTGCATAAGAGAGACTTGTTGAGTTTGCAGCTCTTTAAGGGGCATATTAACACCAGGAGTGAGGAAAGGAGATGCCCGGAGAGAAGGTCAATTTGTGGCTGCTCAGATCACCAGGGGTCCTGGAGAAACTTGTCTGGAGAAGCCAGCCCTGGGCCATTAGGGTGAGGGGCAAGGGAGGAAAGTCTGGTGCATGGAGGAGGCCTGGGTGCCTCTCCAAGGGCTGCCTCTGAAGTCTGGCTGGCCCTGTGAGATCCCAGCCATTGAAGCTGGGAGGGGCGTCCCCAGTGCTGGAGCTACAGCAGAAGGAGAATTAAGGAGATGTGAGCACAGCATCCAGCATGGCAATTGCAGCTTCATTAATCGTCTGTGAAGAAAAGAATAGGAGGCATTTATATGATAAAGATGCTGGGAAATTAGAGGGAGAAGCAGTGCTGTTTACTGTTTTTATTTTATTTTTATTATCATTAAATTGCTTCAAGTCACCTGTAATTTTCCAAGGCTGTCACAATGACAAATCTTTGAGGATTACACAAGACACACACAGTCAGAAAGGTATAGAATTTAAACTTTCAAAGGTCTCAGAGCCTCAGCTCTTTTTCATTACCTCCCTGGCAGCTGGCTCTGTTGGGTTGACTTAGGTGATCCCCCCGACCCTCACCCCCAAACCCAAGGCTGGTCCCAGCCCCTGAGCTTTGTGATTTTACTACCAACTTGGGGGTATAGTGGACCATGAGACAGCTGTACCCTGGAGGGAAGAGGCATGACCTGGGGCCAAGGACCCAACTTCATATTCCTGCTTTTCTCCAGAATGGCTCCCTGCCTACGGGGGAGTCACTTACCCTCCCTGTCTCTCAGTCTCCTCATCTGTAACATGGGATGTTGATATGTAACTTATAAGATTGTGGTTTGACTTATATAGGGCTATGGTTCCTGTGTTCTGACAATTCTCTGACACCCACTGAGTGTCCTGCAGTCCAAGTCAATTCTGACACTACCCGGTGTTAGCATCAGATCCCAGAGTTAAAGACCAAGGTCCCCAACAAGACTGCTCTTAACTCAGATGCCAGCCACAAATGGGGCTCTATCTTACCTGCACTTCGGTCTGACTTGGCTACAAATTCAGGGGTTCCCATAACCTCCCTTTAGGTTGGTTAATTTGCTAACTCCCTGAAAGTGCTATACTTACAATTACAGTTTTATTGTAAAGGATACAACTCAGGAACTTCCAAATGGTTTCAGGGTGGGGGGTGGCCAGAGCTTCCGTGGAATCAGGTCTAGTCACCTCCCAACACATAATATGTTCACCAACCAGGAAGGTCCACTGAGCTTCAGTGTCCAGAGTTTTTATATGAGTTTTATTATATAGGCACATTTGATTAAATCAATAGTTACATGATGGACCTCAATCTCCAGTCCCTCTCTCCTCCCCAGAGGTTAGGGGGTGGGACTGGTCATTCTGGCATGGCCATCCCCTCCCTTGGAACTATCTAATGGCTCACAATTAGCATAAACTCAGGAATGATCAAAAGAGGCTCATTATGAATAAGACACTCCTATCAGGAAATTCTAAGAATTTTTGAAGCTCTGTACCAGGAATTAGGGACAGAGACCAGATTATGAATTGCCAGTTTATAGTTTTCTTTAGAATCACCCCAGGGCATATTACACGTTCAGTTTCCAGGGTCCTGGCTCTCAAGATGATTGATATATCAGGTCATGGCTGAGACCTACAAATGTGCGTGCCTACCATACTCCCAAGTGATGTTGATGCTGGTGGTCTATGGCTCATACTTGGAGGAATGCTGATGTAATATCCTGTATGGTAATGTGCATGAAATTTCTCTGAACACCATGACATTCATCAAAAACATTAGGCACTATCGTGAGGATTGTCTCCTCCTTTGAACAGATCTGATCATTGGATATGTGTTAAGTGTAACTGTAATTAAATATCAGAGTTGAAGGAAGCCTAGAAGCCTTAGGAGTCTAGTTCTCTGGAGCTCCTAGAAGGGTTTTTAGGGGTTGGGAAAAGTTGGAAGATGAAGTCAGAATTGTGGGGTGTGCAAAGCCTAATGGAGATTAGAGTCGGGCCACTTGCAGTGTTTTCCTAGTGATTCCTGCAATCATCCCCCTTCCCTTCACCTGCTATTTCCTTGTTCATCCCAACGATGGGTGAGCCCCACTTACTGCCTCACGCCCACACTCCTAGGATGACTGTGAAGGATGTAGCCTGGGTCCTCTGCAAATCTGGGATCTCAGCTGTGACCCCCAAACTCCTGCGAGCTTCTAATTCAGTTTCTCCAACTGTGGTCTTGGGATATCTCCCAAAGAACCACCTGGAGAGTGATCCTGAATTGATATTGTTGTGGGGGAGGGAGTGGGCCAAGGAATTGACTTTCTAAATAAGTTCCCAAGGACCCTAACCCCCTCTCCCTGAGCAGATGGCCTTGCCTCCAAGTTGCTGGAAGTCTGATGCGGGGTAACAAGGGTCAGCTTCCTGTCTGGCAGGTAATAGGTACTCAGTGGATGTTTATGGAATGAATGAGAGTATGACAAAGAAGTTCAGTTTTCCATCTCTCCACCGTAAAGTTCTTCCTTTGTCTTTCTACTCCCAGCCCATGTCCTGACTGAGGCCCCATAAGGCTTCTGGCCTCGTGCAGGGTCTTGCTTTCTTGGTTATTCTCTTTCCTGTACCTTCAGCATCTTTCTTTCCACCATCTCTTTCTGCATAATGAGGTCTCCTCAGCCCTCCTTGCAAGGGACCTCCTGTTCTTTCTCCTTGTCTCTGATCAACATTTGCTACTTCCCGACTGAGATGATGGCATCACCCTTCTCTCAGCTCCCTTCCACCCCAGCCATCTTTGATTCCTCTCTCTCCCTCACCCCGCATCCAATCTGTGGCTCAGTCCTCTTTACTTTACCTCTGATCTTTGTCTTCTATCTCTTTATTTTCACTCCCCATGTTATTCCTTCTGTCAGGCGTTCATTTGCTCAAGTTGGGTCTCTTGCAGTAGCTTCTAGTCTCTGATATCTGCCTTCCAAATTACACTGAACCCTTGGCCAAATTCATCACTTTAAGTCTTAGGTATTTTCGTACCATTACTCTATTCAAAATGTTTCTCTGAGTCCCCACTGCTAGCAGAATAAGGTCCTCAGTCTTTAGCCTCCACAATTTGATCCTACCTATTTTTCCAAATTTATCTTCACTACTCTCCTAAACCTCGAGTCTTCCCAAAATTCTAAATTTCTACCTTCTTGGACCTAAATACTTGCTGTATTCTCTTGCCTCCCCATCCTTACCCTTGCTCTTTTCCCAGCATCATTGCCCCCACCATCTGTTCAACTCCTTCAACTGTAGTGACACCTGTTCTAGGAATCCTTCCATCATCCCCAGACATAAGGGCATTCCTGGAACCTCTATAGCCCTCCACTGGTCTCACTCTGCTTTGCTTTGTGGTTATGTGTATATGTGTCTTCTGAGATTATCAACTCCTTGAAGGCATGTAACAATATCAATAACAGCACACTGAATGACAGAGATGACTATAATTGATTGAGTACTTATTATGAGTAATAGGTCCTTCACATGCAATAGCTTATCACCATACTCCAATTTCATTGTTGTCTCCATTTTAGAGATATGGAAACTGGGGCTTAGAGAGGTAAGAGCCAAAAAGCTGACAAGTGGTAGGGATGAGATTCAAACCTAGACTGACTCCAAACCCACTCTCTTTCTACACCCAACGCAGCTCCCAAAGCAAAGAAGAAAACCCACATTCATTGAGCAGCTACTATGTGCCAGTCAGTGCTGGCCGGGGTCTGAAACTGGGCAAGATAATCCCATGAAATAATATACATGAAAGTGACTAGCACAGTGTTTGGCACATAGTAGGTGCTCAATATAATATAAATGCTAACTGAGAAATGGATAGACTTTGTGTCTACTCCACGCCTGAACTTGCTTCCAGAGTAGCGGCTGTGTCCTACTGTGGGGAGCTGTGGAAGGAACCCTGGGGCTGAGATCTCATTTGGGCTCAGCCAAATGCATTTCCGATGACCCTGAGCAAGTCTCACAGCCTCTCCAACCTCATTTCCTCACAGTGAAATGAAAAAGCCAGATGACCTTTTTTCTAAGGTCTTTCCAACTCTAAGAAGTGAGGTGATATAGGGGTCAATGAGTTGTAAACAGCAGAGCAAATACAAATGGAAGTGATTACTTTAATACTTTAGATCCTTGCTGCAGCAAGGGCATTTCTCTGGTTTTCAGGAATATAGGATAATTCCCTTCTCCAAAGCCGACTTTCTGAGGCTAAAGTCCCCAGCTCTCCTGGGCTGGCCGGGACAGAGGACAAATGGCCACCCCTCCCTGGTGCATGCAGGGGAGAGGAGGTACCACTTGGGTCCCCTTCTGTCTTATGGGGCACTGACTTCTGTGGGATCTGGCCATGCCTTGCAGAGAGTTAATTAATGTCTGCAGGGAAAGTTGGCAGAAATAACAGTTCCTTTGACTAAGGAGGGGAGGTGGCAATGAGCTTTGCTTTAAGCAAAATGTACAAAGAAGGAATAGGAAATCATCAACTTGGCCTCCTTTGCTGGGCCCACTAACCTTCCTCTGTGCTGGCTGCCAACCCCTCCAGTTTCCCCCAGGAAATGAGCACCCCCCCACCAGTCATATATATATGTGGGACCCTGGTTTTTGTTTTTGAAGGTAAGAGGATCAGTACTGCTGTGGGTTTGTGAATGTGAATTTGGACAGGAGCCCAAGATGACCGGGAAGAGGCAATGATGACAGAGCTGATGGAGCTGGATGCCGCCAAGAGCAAAACACATGGCAGTGACGGGGCTTACCCTCAACAGGGCTGCCGCAAGTGGGCGCTTTTCTAGGCGCTTTCCCTGCATTTTCTCATTTAATCTGAACCCTCTGGTTCAGGTCACTGGGCTTCTGAATAATGGAGCCAAGATTCCTATGCAGGTCTGTCTGTCTTGGGTGACAACATGATTACTCATTATAATATACCTCCTCCTGGGCAAATGGAATGCAAGGAGATGGAAACTATTGAGAAAAGAAGAGGAAAGTGGAACCAGAAACAGTGGGTTTAAGAGGGGAGAGAACTGAGCCTGACAGTCCTCAAACTTGCCAGGGTTGGCTGCTGGAAGCTTCTAGTGCTAACATTAGTTGAGCCCTACTAAGTGAGAGGCTAAGGGACATTGCACGTACCTGCTCATTGAATCATCGCAGTAACTGCACTGCTGTTATTTCTCATAGGAGGAGATGAAGACTGGAGAGGACAAACGTTTTGCTCAAATTACGCCACCAGTGAGAACTGCTAGAATTTGAACCCAGTTCTGTCTTACACCTAGAGTCCATGCTGGTTCCACCCTGTGGCACTGCCTCCCACTTTACGGAGCATCTCGGGATGCTGGTAAGTCCAGCCTTGGCAGGAAGCACACTTCTCACCCCCAAGGGCGGGAGAAGTGAGAAGGAGTGGGCGAGGGAACGAGGGACAAAGCTCTTGTTGAGTCCTTCCAAACCCTGCCACTTGTCTAGGCACTCCACCTGTGCTTAATCTCATTTCGTTCTCCTAACACTGGGTGGGAAAGGCATAATTGCCCACATTTTGCAGACGAGTGTATCGAGGCTCAGAAAAGGCAATTGATTTGCCGAAGGTCACAGAGCTGGTAAGTGGTGGACCAAGGATTCCCATCCAGATGGGCCCAACTTCAAAACCCAGGCAAATTAAAAATATAATTTTGTACCTAATCAAGTAGCATCTCATGCTAGATTCTATTAAAGGCGAGCTGTAGCAGAGGCCAACACTTAACAATAACTTTATAGTTGAAAAATTTATAATTAAGGCAATCACCAATTAACTTATTTTTCTGGGAATAGGGAAAGATTTGACGTTATTGAATTTTCGCTGCAGAAGAATCTGGAGCCTCATTGAAGAACCATGGAGTGTGTTCAGTAAAGCAGGAGTTAGAGAGAGCAGCTTAGGTAAGCTGACCTCGGCCACGTGCCCAGAAAGGGGACAAATGCAAGAGCTTTCTGGGCACAGAGAGCAGGCGGGAAGCACGGCCAGGTTCGCCGCTGCCTGGGAGAGTACTTTTGGCTTTAGTCTAGGCTATATGTAGTGTCTGCCAGAGGGGATCATATGTTCTCAAAAAAATAGGGACTGGGAACAAACTAATTTGATCATTTGTCTTCCCTGCTCAATAACCTTCAATGTCTCCCCATTGTATCCCAAATAAATCCCGTAAGCCCTACCTTGACATTCACAGCTTAGCACAATCTGGTCCCACTTTACATTCCCAATACTATGCCACACTCATCACCCCACATAAACTTCATGCTCAGGTTAAACTGGTTCGCTTTTTATTCCATTAACCCAATTTTGAGTCTTTCTCCTTTCCTCCCCTTTCCTTCCAAATCTACTTAGTAAAAATCCTGCTCTCCATTCTTCAATTTCCTCTCCTAGGTGACTCCTCCACAAAGTCTCCTCTGATTGCCCACCTAGAAGCAAACGCTCCCTCTCTTTACTTACACGTGGCATTGATCACACAGTGCCTTGAATTGAGATTATTCATGTACATGCCTCCTCTTTCCTACTAGGCACAAGCTCCTTGTGGGCAGAGGTGATTCCTCACGCCTGTGAGTGTAGGAATAAACCAGTAACTAATGAGCTAAAAGATTAATGTCTTATCTATGACGTCATTGTAGTTAAATAATGGTCAGTGTTTACGTTCAATAATTTGAAAGGACTTAGCTTGAACTGGCTTAAAAGTGTGTTAGAGACCTGAAACATTTTGAGAATTAGGTTTTTTTTGGAGTTCATAAATGATTAATATTCACTCATTCATTCAGTATCCTCAGTGTGGAATAATATTTTTTTCTGAAAACCTTTTTAGAGAGAGCTTGAGGGTACAAGTCTCCCCCGACACCAAGACTGGGTCTACCAGGAAGCACAATGCCACAGGTCCTTAGTGCTATTAGGACTGCCAGGCTGTGTGTCTGCACGTGCACACGTGCCCCATTTGCTGTATCCCCTCATTTGCTAGTCACTGTACTAGGGTCTTGAGTCTCATGGTTCCCTCCACGGCTGCAGAGTATGGCTCTCCAAGCAAGCTCCAAGTCTTGCCAGGCATCCGTCTCCTCCATAGTTAGGTCAAGCCAAGGGAGAGAAATTGAAGGATGCTGCTGTTAAAAATACTTGGTAACCAGCCAAGTCATTTCTCCAGCATTCAGCTCCGACACTGTACTCTGTTTATGACTGGGAGGGAGAGACATTCCCAACCAAGAAACACCTCTGGCCAGTTTGCACAGCAGCGCTGGCCCTTGTCTCTAGTTCACTTGTTAAGTTTGCAAAATTAAGTCAGCAAGGCCCCATCTTGGATCAGTCATAGCCAGTAGAAAGACGGCCCCTCTGACTCTGGCTAAAAGCCAAGTGCGGCTCCGCTCCATCCATCTACCCACAAATCTGGACTTACCTGAATGGGAAAAACATCAGTGTCCTCTTTGGGTCTCTCCGTTTTTGGAAAGTTGGAGAATGATCTCATTTTGAGTGGAAACCAAGATAACTTACTCTGCTTGCTGCATCCAGAGGCAGTTTACTCAGTGGTCCAGGATTCAGGGCTCTGGGGCCAGTGGGAACTCAGCTCACCCTTCAGCTGTGGGTTGTGTTTTGTGGGTGTGGTCAGGTTTCTTGACCTCTCTGTGCTTTGCCTCCTCATCTGCAAAGCAGGACTACTCACCGGACTTCGTAGTTGTCGAGAGAATTAAATGAGCTGAACATAGCAATGGACAAAGGAAGCGCTCCATGGGTGTCGTCTATTATTAGAATCACAACCGCCCACGGGGATGTGACAGGTTCAGCTGACCCGCTGTAGCCGCGTCGCTCCAAGGATGACACGCTCCTTCTTTTGCTTTTTCTCCCCTGGTTGATTCCTTAATCAAAATTCAAACCTAACCGTGAAGTTGATAGCATTTCCTGTCGAACGTGACCCTTGACTGGGGGTATGGGATGCTTCCTGTGTTATTCTGGTCTGTGCAATAGACATTCCCACACTGTTCCCTTCCAGAGAGGAGCTGTGCTAGGCGGCGGGAGGTGTAGGGATGAAAAGGTAGTGAAGACACTATTCTTGCCTTCGGGAGCTTGTCGTCTGGTTGGACTGAAAGAAAGGTGCCCGATTCCTATAAAACACCACCAAGTGTGAAAACTATTGAAAATGAGACGCAAACCCAATGACCAGGCTGTTGGCGCTAACCCGTGTCACTATCCTTCCTTATTTTAATTATGGTTTCCCTTCTCTGCTATCATCAAATTAAAAAATCCTTCACAGGGTAGTCTAGCAACATGGTTATGTTGTCATACTGCAAATCATGTGGAAAGAGCAAATTGTTTTCAGAGAAAGTTTCAAGTAAATTTATGAGCTTATGGACAAATTGCCCGTTAATTGCTTTTGAAAAAAAACACTGTCAATGGACTAATTTCAATCTTCAAAAAAAAAAAAAAAGAAAAAAGAATGCCATCTCCCATGTTTCTGGAGCTTTAAGGTTTATAAATCTCACTGTTGTGCATTTTCCCTCTGAGTCCTGACGGTGACTCTGTGATGGTGGGAGGGATTCTCAGTCTCAGGTTGGAAATGCAGGCAGAGGCTTGGACCGTGTCTTGCTCTGTTCACGTGCTGAGGGGGCTTGTGAGGTTTTGGAACCCAGGATCCCTGACTTCAAATCCAGAGCCCTTTTCGCTACCTTACTCTGTAGTCAAGTAGTTCTGCCCCATTTCACTAACATTTAATTAGCTAAAAGTGGAAACAGGTAACCTTGAAATTAATTCAAGTTAATGTTAAATGTTGCTAACTTTTTATTAGTTGAGTGTTTCCATTAACTTTTCCAGTGGCTGCTGTTTTGTACCCACTCACAGCAGTGAACGAAATCGAGTAAGTGCTCCGTAATTCTTTACTGAATAAACAAATAGCTTAGCTGGCTGGGTTTGGCTGCAGGGTGGGGTTAGAAGGTTGAGTCACGGAAGACAAAATTGAGTATTGAATTCACTCTTTGGTTTGTCAAGTATTAAGTCTCTGTTCTATGTACAGTGCTCCATGGAGTAGAGCATGGCACACGTGTGGTCCTTGGCAAGTTACTTAACGTCTCTGAGCCTCAGTTGCCTTGGCTTTAAAAATGAGGAATAATAATAGCACCCAATTCATGGGATTGTTATTAGCATCAAAGAAATTGATGTATATAAAGAGCTTGGTTCAGAGGCTATCACGGATTGTTGGTGCTCAGTAAGTGGTAAAGATAGTAATTATCAATCTCCGTGCTATGTATTTATACACGGTTCATACCCCAAGGTTCCACAGATTCAATGAAGTGGTCTGTTGCTCTCAATAGCAGCACACAATGCCCCTGTCGATTTGTTTTGGAGCAGAGGAGGGAAACGGAGGCCAGCTATGAAAGCAGAGCTGCGTTCCCGTGGTCCTGATGGAGGAAGAAAGGGTCTTCCTTCTTAATTTTAGGTGACAATTGGGGAAGGGACCCAGACAACTCACGTGCTAGACACACGCCACACTCCACATGGGGCCTCCACTCAGCATCCTTTGGGAATTCTGGGCCCCTGGGCCCTTCAGCCGATTGCCTGGGTCAGATGTATGTGCGGGGATGCAGGGATGGGGCCTTTGATACAGTGACCACTCTGGGTTCGAGCGACAGAATGACAAAGCTGGCAAAGCAGGGTGCAGGTAGATTGCTTCCCCTTCTGCAGTTCTGTGTCCTCTCTCTACAGTGGAAGGAAAGAGTCCTCCCTGGGGCCCTGGAGGGCTTCTACCTCAGTCCTCCCCTTGAGCAGGGCTCTTCTGAGGCTGAGCCCTGGGGACGGGAGGGGGCAGGGGAAAGGACTGGAGTGCTGGCCTCATCCCCAGGGACCCTTCCTGGGAGTGAATGTGGGCACAGAGACCTCCACTTTGACTCGCCCCAGACTGGGCTGCAGTCTGGGCCTGAGGCACAGCACTGAGTTGCTCTAATGAATGCAGCTGCTGGCCAGCTTGTTTACGACCTGACATTTTTGCTGGCCCTGCCAGCGGCTGCCTCCTACTCTAAGTGGGGAAAAGCCACTTAGGAAGACAGCAAAGCAACCTGCCACCAATCTGTCAGCAATTGGCTTCCATTAGGGATAGGACCGCAGTGAGGTCGGGGAGGGGCAGGCTGGGAGGGAGAATGAAAGAGAAAGACAGATCTGTCTGTTTCATCTCATCCGGTTTCCAAATCCCAAAGGGATGTTCGGGGGAGGAGACTTGGTAAACTGGCTGATTGTCTCTTTGGAGGTGGCAGCTGGGTTCAAAGGTGTCTTTACCTCTCTCTCTCATGGAAAGAAAAGAACCAAATGCCAATTTTGCTGATTGTATCAGTTTGTAGAAGTGTGACAGGTTTATCATAAACTGTCCTGGCTGCCCCCCAGGATGGTTTATCTGTCCCCACTTCTGTCTGATCTGTTGTATCTGTCTATTCTCATGTCTGTGTCTCCCAACTGACCATGGCTTTCCCCGAGTTTTTCTTCCCTAGTTGTATATATTCTTTTTAAACAAGCTTTATTGGAGTATAATTGCTTTACAATGTTGTGTTAGTTTCTGCTGTATAACAAAGCGAATCAGCTATACATGTACATATATCCCCATATCCCCTCCCTCTTGCGTCTCCCTCCCACCCTCCCTATCCCACCCCTCTAGGTGGACACAAAGCACCGAGCTGATCTCCCTGTGCTATGCAGCTGCTTCCCACTAGCTATCTTACATTTGGTAGTGTATATATGTCCATGCCACTCTCTCACTTCGTCCCAGCTTCCCCTTCTCCCTCCCCGTGTCCTCAAGTCCATTCCCTACTTTGAGCAGTGGTTCCCAAGTAGAGAGGCAGTATTGCACATGGGAGAGGCCGTGCGTAGAACCATGTGGGACTTTGGTTGTCTCCATGACTAAGGACTGCTCCTGGCTCTCAATAATCCCTGGGTCTGGACCAGGGATCATCTAAACATCCTGCAATGAGCCGGGACAGTCCTACACAGAAAGACTCATCCCACCCAAATGCCAGTACTTGTCCTGTTAAAAGTCTAGGGCAGAAGTCTGGGGTCATGTACCCCAATGTTCACTGAAACACTATTTACAATAGCCAGGACATGAAAGCAACCTAAATGTCCATGGACAAATGGATGGATAAAGAAGATGTGGCACTTATATACAATGGAATATTACTCAGCCATAAAAAAGAATGAATTAACGCCATTGCAGCAACATGGACGGACCTAGAGATTGTCATACTGAGTGAAATAAGTCAGACAGAGAAAGACAAATACCATATGATATCACTTATATGTGGAATCTAAAATAATGGTACAGATGAACTTATTTACAAAACAGAAATAGAGTCACAGATGTAGAAAACAAACTTACAGTTACCAATGGGAAAAGGGAGGGCGGGAGGGATAAACTGGGAGATTGGGATTGACATATACATACTACTATATATAAAATAGATAAGTAATAAGAACCTACTGTATAGCACAGGGAACTCTAATCAATACTCTGTAATGACCTATATGGGAAAAGAATCTAAAAACGAGTGGATATATGTATAACTGATTCACTTTGCTGTACAGCAGAAATTAACACAACATTGTAAATCAACTCGACTCCAATAAAAATTAATTTTAAAAGTCTAGGGTAAGAGGGACAAAGGTAACCAGGGGTAACTGGGCTCAAGGGGGCGTTGACTCATGCTAACTCAGCCCAGACTGATAAAAAAGAATTGCCCTGGAGGGGCAATTTACAGAGGGGCTGTTACTTTTTGGTGGACAGAGACTCCCTCTGCTCTTTGGAGCTCCTCCTTGTTCCAGAACGATAGGGAAAATGACTTATCGGTCCAAAGGTGAGCATGGACTGGGGGCTAGTGGAAGCCAGTGCACAGTGGGGCCCTATGAACCAATCATCACTTGTCATTGTCGCAAATGCCTCTCTTGAGTCTGGAATACTTGTGGCATCTGTGTCTCTCCCTTTCAGCCAGTGCTGGATAAACCCCAACAAACACTTGCTCCTGGGGCCCCTGCCACCTAGAGACGTTGCGCTGAGCTTGTGCTTCAGAGGGCCTTACTCTGGCCCTTCCCCTACCTGGGACTTTGGATTTCCTGACCCAACAGCCCCGAGCCGGCTCCCAGGGCCTCTACCCCAGATCCATTGGCAGGGTGCACATCCTGAGGCCAAGGATGCCCAAGGAACAGCTGTTTTGCAGGGGACAGGGGGAATCAAGAAGAACCCCCATAACACATAAAACCCTGGTGGTCCAGTGGTTAAGATTCCACGCTTCCACTGCAGGTTTGATCCCCAGTCAGGGAACTATGATCCCACATGCTGCACAGTGCACCCAAATAAACAAATAAATAAATAAAGCTGATCTTGTATTTATTTTAAAAAAACAAACAAAAAACTGGGTCTGACATGTGTAGGTGTGGGCATAACACATGCCAAGCTGTTAGCATCACATAGAGATAGCTGGGAATTCCAAAACCTGCATTGTTTTCCCATCCCTTCCCACTCCCTGTCTCCCAGACCTGAGCTCTCCGGTGACCTAAGGGGGTTCACTCCAGGGCCTTCCTTCTGGAAGCTGAGCCCATCCTGCTGTTGGACACCCTGCTTCCCGTGTCACACCAGGGGCAGAAGCCAGCTCTCTTGGGCATGCTGCTTAAACAGGAAAATTAAAAATACCATTTGGAACAGCAGTGGCAAACAGAGCCTTCTGTCTAAGGGTCTTTCTGCCATTCTCCCAGTTCTTGGGTACCTTCTCTACTAGAGATGGTTTTCCCGGGAGGGTGAAGGGATGGGGGGTGGAGATGGACACTACCCTTTTCTTTTTTTTTTTTTTTCTGCAGTACACAGGCCTCTCACTGTTGTGGCCTCTCCCACTGCGGAGCACAGGCCCCGGACGCGCAGGCTCAGCGGCCATGGCTCACCGGCCCAGCCGCTCCGCGGCACGTGGGATCCTCCCGGACCAGGGCACAAACCCGTGTCTCCTGCATCGGCAGGCGGACTCTCAACCACTGCGCCACCAGGGAAGCCTACCCTTTTCTTAAGAAGGTCTTTCTTGCTGTTGTTTCCATTTTTCTCGAAGGCTGAGAGCCCCTGCAGAGCTGTGAGGGCTACTCAGTGCCATGGAGACAACTGTGATATTAAAGGGGAGGATTATGGCTCCAGCGGGGAGGGAGGAGCACAAGTGCCAGCAGGAGCCGGCGACTGACAAGAGAAGATGACAAGTCACTTAGGCCCCATCTTGAGAGCCGGTGGCAGAGTGTGAGATGCAGAGACAGGCCTTGTCAATTCTGAAGGATTGCCAGTGTCACAGGAAACAACACTCTCTTTAAAAAGGTGCCTAGGAATAAACCTACCTAAGGAGACAGAAGACCTGTATGCAGAAAACTGTAAGACACTGATGAAAGAAATTAAAGATGATACAAACAGATGGAGAGATATACCATGTTCTTGGATTGGAAGATTCAACATTGTGAAAATGACTATACTACCCAAAGCAATCTACAGATTCAATGCAATCCCTATCAAACTATCAAGGGCATTTTTCACAGAACTAGAACAAAAAATTTCACAATTTGTATGGAGACACAAAAGACCCCGAATAGCCAAAGCCATCCTGAGAAAGAAAAACGGAGCTGGAGGAATCAGGCTTCCAGACTTCAGACTATACTACAAAGCTACAGTGTGGTACTGGCACACAAACAGAAATATAGATCAATGGAACGGGATAGAAAGCCCAGAGATAAACCCACGCACATATGGTCACCTTATTTTTGATAAAGGAGGCAAGAATATACGATGGAGAAAAGACAGCCTCTTCAATAAGTGGTGCTGGGAAAACTGGACAGCTACATGTAAAAGAATGAAATTAGAACACTTCCTAACACCATACACAAAAATAAATTCAAAATGGATTAAAGACCTAAATGTAAGGCCAGACACTATAAAACTCTTAGAGAAAAACATAGGCAGAACACTCTATGACATAAATCACAGCAAGATCCTTTTTGACCCACCTCCTAGAGTAATGAAAATAAAAACAAAAATAAACAAATGGGACCTAATGAAACTTAAAAGCTTTTGCACAGCAAAAGAAACCATAAACAAGATGAAAAGACAACTCTCAGAATGGGAGAAAATATTTGCAAATGAAGCAACTGACAAGGGATTAATCTCCAAAATTTACAAGCAGCTCATGCAGCTCAATATTAAAAAAACAAACAACCCAATCCAAAAATGGGCAGAAGACCTAGATAGACATTTCTCCAAAGAAGACATACAGATGGCCAAGATGCACATGAAAAGCTGCTCAACATCACTAATCATTAGAGAAATGCAAATCAAAACTACAATGAGGTGTCACCTCATACCGGTTAGAATGGGCATCATCAGAAAATCTATAAACAAATGCTGGAGAGGGTGTGGAGAAAAGGGAACCCTCTTGCACTGTTGGTGGGAATGTAAATTCATACAGCCACTGTGGAGAACAGTATGGAGGTTCCTTAAAAAACTAAAAATAGAACTACCATATGACCCAGCAATCCCACTACTGGGCATATACCCTGAGAAAACCATAATTCAAAAAGAGTCATGTACTACAATGTTCATTGCAGCTCTATTTACAATAGCCAGGACATGGAAGCAACCTAAATGTTTACTGACAGATGAATGGATAAAGAAGATGTGGCACATATATACAATGGAATATTACTCAGCCATAAAAAGAAATGAAATTGAGTTATTTGTAGTGAGGTGGATGGACCTAGACTCTGTCATACAGAGTGAAGTAAGTCAGAAAGAGAAACCATATGCTAACACATATATATGGAATCTAAAAAAAAAAAAATTGTTCTGAAGAACCTAGGGGCAGGACAGGAATAAAGACACAGACGTAGAGAATGGACTTGAGGACATGGGGAGGGGGAAGGGTAAACTGGGATGAAGTGAGAGAGTGGCATGGACTTATATACACTACCAAATGTAAAATAGCTAGCTAGTGGGAAGTAGCCACATAGCACAGGGAGATCAGCTCGGTGCTTTGTGACCACCTAGAGGGGTGGGATAGGGAGGGTGGGAGGGAGACGCAAGAGGGAAGAGATATGGGGGTATATGTATATGTATAGCTGATTCACTTTGTTATAAAGCAGAAACTAACACACCATTGTAAAGCAATTATACTCCAATAAAGATGTTAAAAAAAATAAAAAAGTAAAACGGAGCCGCCCCCCTGAAGTGGGGACACCTGGAAAGTAGCAGCTGGCAGTGGGGCTGGGGCTGGGGGTGGGGGCAGGACCAAGCAAATGGCGGGGGGCGGCCCTGGCAACACAGCACTGATGGAGGTGGGACAGGAAACAGACAAGGAAGGAGGGAGGGGTGAGGTCAGTCTGTTGGCCAAGGCAGAAGGAATGGATCCTCCAGAAGGGCGGGACTGAGGCTCCCAAGACGTGGGTATTCTGGAGCCAGAAGGTTTGGCTAGACCTGCGTATAGTAAGGGTTCAATAAGCAATTGCCATAGAGGACAGGCAACCTCAGAGGTGAGTCCCAGGGCTCAATCAATTGACCAGGATGTGTTGTGAGCTCACCTTGTGCCTGATGACAGGCTAGGCAACTTATCAGACACAGCAAATATTAGGCATGTCCCTGCCTTCCTGATTGGCTGCAAGTACATATCAATGACACATCCATTCCTGAGGGCCCAGAGCTCGTGGCAAGTAGGTGGGCAGGGAGTGGCTAGGCTGGAGGCACCCCTCAGGAGAACTGGCAGCAGGAAAGAAGGCAGAGGGGAGAACTGGTTAGTCCCATGGAAACAATCTACTTAATTTCTCTGGACCTCAGTTTCCTCATCTGTACAATGGAACACCTTGCACTGTAGGATGCTCATCAAAGACACTCTTCCTACCTTTCCACCAAGGTCCAGTTTCTTTTCTTCTGTAGCAGCAAGGAGCAGTCCCTGACATCCATATCTTTCAGAACAGAAATAACTCGGGCCATGATTTATCATCAAGCAGAGGAAGAAAGAATCTTTGAGGCAGGTGGTAACATCTTCCAAGAGCCCCCTGCACCAGTATCCCACCCCGCCACACCCAAAATAAATAGGGGAGACACATATTCCAGGCTCTCCCTGACACATCTAATGAATATCTGATGGAAACGTCCGCAAAGCAAACAGGAATCTAATCTATCCCTTCATTCAGCCAAATGGAAACAGCAGGATATCCATGGCTGAGCCTCCAGCTTCTGGCAGGGGACGCGAAGAGGGAAAATGGAAACAGATTACAGTCAGCCTGATATCCAAATAACAAATAGGTATCCTGGAGAGAAATGTGTTTTATTGATGTTCGGGAAGAGATCCGCTGATTTCCTTGTCTGCCCTCGCCACTTTAATTGAGGAAGGTGCTAGTTAAAAGTCAAAGGAAAAATAAAATGAAAGAGGGTGCTTAAAGGCTGGCAGTCATCTGCTCCCGAGCACATCCAATCACACGTATGCCCCACACACACTCTGTAATGAATTCTCCCAACAACCCAAAGTGTCCATTGAAACTGGCCAGTAATTGGGCACAGTTCATTTTCCCAGGGGTTGACAAGTGTCTGGGCTTCAAGGCAGAAGGATTGCACGGGAAGGAAGTAGCTTTGGGCCTGGTACTGGGGGCTGGGGATGTAGGTTTCTGTAGCGAAGAGCTGAGATTGGCCTGGGGTTCAAGCAGAAAGGGGATGTGGCCTCCCAGAGGCCAGGGAGGGGCAATGGGATCTTCACAACAACCCTCACAAAAATCTCAGCTCTGGAGCCAAAAAAATAGTAGAGGGAAGGGAAAATGAGGCAAAATCGTGGAAGGAAGGCAAAACAGCTCAAAGGAAAGGAAAGAAGAAAAGGTATTAAAAAGGGGACAAAGTGGCCAGGCCTAGTGCCGCTCCAGCCCTGGATGCTTCATTCTCATCAGGACCACCATCTACCTCTGACGATGCCAGGTAGGAGGGAGATTTTTGTGATACTATAAATATAGTTTATAGGCTTTGGTTTATCTTTATGACAGACCCAATAAATAATTTACTGCTCAGTAAAAGATCAAAGAAACTGCTAGAACTGCAGCTTGAAATATCAAAACCTCTAATGTTTGTATGGAAGCGATACCAACCCTGCAAATTTACTGTTTGATGGGATAAGTTTATGGTCCTGTGTCCAGGGCCCCAAAAGGTAAAACTTTTGGTTTGTTTTTGTTTTTTGCGGTACGCGGGCCTCTCACTGCTGTGGCCTCTCCCGTTGCGGAGCACAGGCTCCGGACGCGCAGGCTCAGCGGCCATGGCCCACGGGCCCAGCTGCTCCGCGGCATGTGGGATCTTCCCGGACCGGGTCACGAACCCGTGTCCCCTGCATCAGCAGGCGGACTCTCAACCACTGCGCCACCAGGGAAGCCCAAAAGGTAAAACTTTTAAGAAAACAGAATAAACAAAACCATGGGCCAAATAGACATAGGAACAGACATAATAAGAAGAGAGCTGGAATAAAGCAGCTGACATCACGACATCGTTGTTACTGTGGGAAGTTACAATGACCCAGTCCCACCCCATTCCCTCACAAAGGACCCCAGAGGGATGTGAATAGTCATAACAGCCAACAAAATACATGTGATCAACCTTCTAAGAAATCACTGGAGAGAAACCCCAGATCTGAGTGAGTGAAGAATCAATGGTCCCAAATCCAGTCAAGGTAACACAGGCATTTTTCCCAGGAAGACTGGATATGATCATAGTTAAGGTCTGGGAATCCCAGGGGAGAAAGGCTGTACTAATAGGAGACGCCAGGCCTGGATCCTGGAAGAGAAAGCGCAAAGCAAGCCCCACCCATTTTCTTCCCGCCTCGGCTCTGTCCTAGAGCTCAAGACAACTGTCCAAGCTCTCAGTTTCCTCATCTGTGAAGTGGAATAAAATGATCTTACTTGCTACCTTATTATAGAATCACACAAGGAGATGGATGTGAAAATCCCTTCTGAAGTGTGAAGTATGAAGAATTATTTGTAACCTTCTTTTATACCCAAGTGTGTCTATCACTTAGGGGAGAAGGAATAGGATAGAATTTGCCTTAAATGCTCAGAAAAGGTTTCCAGGCTGCCAAAATCCCTTATTGTCCCTTCCTTGCCAATCCCTTCATCCCTAACTTGCTTTGGCTTCACAAATTCCCCCAAACTGTGTTGCTGCTCCTTGCAGACACCCCACCCCCAGGACAATCGCAGACACCATGCCTGGTAAACAAGGAAGCCTCCTGGGGATCTGGCTCCCCCATCCTCCTCTCCTGTAATTATTCTTCCATTTGCAGGTCTCACCAATCTGAATTTTGACTTGTTAGGGAGTCAAGTAGAGTAGGATGGAGCCCTCTGCACCTGAAGCCTGACCCTGGGGTCCCTCAGCCTTTCTCCCTAAGGCCAGTGAGCTGACTGTTCCAGACAGTCTGCCCTTGGCAATTCCCAGCAGGAGTCTCTTGGCCCCAGCCCAGACTTTCACCTGGTTTCTATTTCTGCCTTATCTGTGGATTTCTCCTGCAGAGCATGGGCAGTGTGGGAGGAGAGAGGCAGGGCCACACCCAACCAAACCAGCTGGGGCTCCAGCCTGGCTCTGGGATGTTCTGTTGGAATATTAACACTGGAGGAAGCCAGTGATTACCTCTCAGACTTGCAAGTGAGTTGGGCAAATCGGCTTTGCCGAGAGCTAGACAGACCGCTGGACAGAGTGAGCTATAGCAGCGAGGGCCGCACATGGTGATGAAGGAGGAGATTTGCTCCCCCAGAAAGCGGGCTCTCCAGGGGCTGCCTCCTGGTGGGGGGTCTTTTAAGTGAATTCATTTTGGCAGCTTCTGCCTTCCTTCAGAGAGGTCCCTGGGCATTGCTTTTGTCGTCTCTCTCCGAGGACTCAAGGGAGAGAATGCACGAGGTGATAGGGAAGCACACACTCACCCAGGTACTCCACAGGTGGCTGGGAACATTTCTTTCAGTCATTCGTTCATTCCTTCAACTAACTGGTACTGTGCACTCTTTCTGAGTCAGGCACTAGGCTGGGTTCTGGGAACATAGCAGTGAGAAAGACATTCATTCTGTACCCTTTACTCCACACCGGATGTGGTCAGGGACCAGGATGGAGGTTAGACTCCCCATAGCTGCTCAGTTTGCCTTCATCAGACCCAGGTCACTTTTCTATCCCCAGTCGAGGACATGTCACATGGACACAGGTGGGGATGGTTTAGCCCTCTGACCAGCTTTGTATTCCCAGCACCATTTCTCTAAAGAAGAGAACCCAAGGTCACATAGGTGAACCAGACATTCTGGGTATCACAGCACTGCCCTCAGCTCCTATAAACAAGGGCTCCTTCCTCAAGACACGTCACTGCCATCTGCTGGAAAACTGTCACAGTGAATGTACAACTCTGCATGATGACAGTGTGAATGGTGCCCCCCTAGATTTGTTCAGTACTCCACCTGCCTACCCATGTGGTCGTGGTCTGTTGTTTATTGTATGAACGCTGCTGCAGGTCCACAGGGCAGCAGCTACTGTCAAAACATCTCAAGAGAAAGATGCTATGGAGTCCCAAACCCCTGAGATGGTAAAAGACATCTTTGTTTGCTATTAGCATATATTTCTAAAGTTTTATTAGATGGAGGGTGAGTGAGGGTGGAAATTTACAGTATTCCAAACTACATGTGAGAATCTGACTAATGAAGAGGTGGAAGGTTATGTATGAGCATCTTACTTTCTTTTCCCTCTTTCTTATCCATTTCTCTTCTCTATTCCATCCTGGGGACACAAAGCATCACCACTTAGGGAAGTGCCAAACTCTTGGCCAGAACAATTCCCAGCTCCTTGGCTCCCCATACTCACACATTCTCAGAGGAACTCTGGAGTATTTTTGTTTAAGAGTCATTGCCTTATAGTTTAACTTAAAGGGTAAATCTCTGGCCTCAAAGCCCTTTGTCCCCAGAGGTGGTAGATAAGCAAAGAAATGGATTTAATCCACCAGAAATGGAAATGCAGGGCTGCCTTGAAGAATATTGAGTACCTCTATTTCCAATCCCATAGGGGCTGCAGCACACACACACACACACACACACACACACACACACAAACGTCTGCACCTGTGTGTGCAGGGATTGGAGTAGATGAACCAGTATCTAACTCAGTGCCTTTTGCCCACTGTCAAAAAATGTTGGTTGATGAAATTGTTGGTGGTGCCTCTAATGCCTGGGGCCTTCCCTTCCTTGAGCTTTGCGGCCCTCGTAGGTAACAAAAAGGTGTTAGCTCTGTGTGGTGTGGTTAGCTCTGTTTGCTATGCTATAACAAAAATACCATAGACTGGGTGGCTTAAACAACAAATATTTATTTCTCAGAGTTCTGGAGGCTGGGAAGTCCAAGGTGAAGATGCTGGAAGATTTGGTGTCTGGCGATGTTACCAAGTCCAATCTCACTCTGCTCGCTGCAGGACAGGCCACTAAATCAGAGATGAGGTGTTGAGACAAGGAAGACGACTTTATTCGGAAAGCTGGCAGACGGAGAAGATGGCGGACTAGAGTCTGAAAATAACAATCTTATTGGGGTTTGGATGCCAGTTTCTTTTATAGCACAGAGAGGGGGAGGAGATGAGGAAGTAAAGTAAAAAGGCCATAAGTTTTGCAAATATCTCCTGGCATGGCCAGACTCGGGAAGGGGATGTGTTAATTTCTTCTTTCTTATAGCCACCCACAGGTGGACAGGGTCCGGATGTTTGTCTGAACAAAGGCACTTTGGTTTAACATTCAGGCAGAGGGGCGGGGTTCCCCGGGGCAGCCCATTGTGTATAGACAGTAACGTTTTAGTGAACAAGAGCAGCAGAGAGCAAAAGTTAAAGTAAGAGAAACAGATGCAACATGTAGTCAGATGTGGCTCTTCCCTGTTACAGCGAGAGCCTACTTCCTACTTCCTGGTTCACAGACGGCTGTTTTCTTGCTGTGTTCTCATGTGGCAGAAGGGGTCAGGGAGCTCTCTGGGGTCTCTTTTATAAGGACACTAATCCCATTCATGAGGGCTTCACCCTCATGGCCTAATTCCCTCTCAAAGACCCCACCTCCAAATGCTATAACATTGGGGGTTAGGATTTCAACATACCCTTAGAACGGTATGAGCCCTCAGGACTGCACTACAGAGTAAACACAACCTCCATATGGTGGCAAATGTATGTGTCTTTGTTTCATTTGTGGTTGGAGACAAAGTTGATGTTTTTGTGTCATCCCTCCATTGAGCCACTCAGGTGCTGAATAAATACGAAGTCTCCCTGTGTGCAGGGCTCTGTGTTGTGGGCTATAGGGGCTACGCAGATGAAAGAGACATGATTCCATCCTGAAAAGCTTACACAAACCCAGCATAGGGCTGAACATGGTACTCAAATGCCACAAGCTTCCAGGCTGTGAGCTCTGGCTGCAGTGCCCACTGTGGGGACAGAGTGAGAGAAGGTGGGATGGGGAAGGGGGACTGGGGACTGGTCAGCAAGGGCCTTCCCTCGTGATCGAGGGAGTCGTGTCAACCAGGGTTGGTGTGGTCGACAGACAATGCTCCCGAAGATGTCTGTGTCCTAATCCCTAGAACCCGTGACTATCTTACCACACGTGGTAAAAAGGGACTTTGCAACTGTGATTAAATCAAACCTTTGAGGTGGGGAGATTACCCTGGATTATCCAGGTGGGCTCTGTTAAAAAAATAAAGTTTAAGGGACTTCCCTGGTGGGCCAGTGATTAAGAATCCGCCTTCCAATGCAGGGGACTCAGGTTCGATCCCTGATCAGAGAACTAAGATCCCACATGCCGCAGGGCAACTAAGCCCGCATGCTGCAACTATTGAGCCTGTGCGCCTCAACTACAGAGCCCGAGTGCCACAAACTACAGAGCCTACGTGCTCTGGAGCCTGCACACCACAACTAGAGAGAAGCCCACACGCCGCAATGAAGAGCGTGCATGCCGCATCAAAGATCCTGTGTGCTGCAACTAAGACCTGACGCAGCCAAAAATAAATAAAATAAAACAAAATCCAACAGAGTAAATTTGAAGGTCTAATTGGCTTTATTAAGCCATTTATGAATCAGGTAGCATCTCATCTAGCAAGTAGTAGGATGATATTCCGAGGATGTGTACAAAATGGAAGGTTTTTATAGGCAGAAGGAGGGTAGGGCAAGGAAGTTTTTAGCAAGAGAAAAGAAAGAATTGTTTCCAGCCAGGTCATCTTCTTTTGAGGCGAAGGGAGTGACAGGGGTCTTATTGCGCAAATTGCTTTGCTAGTGCTGATCAGGAAATTTCAGGTTGTCTGTTTAAAGACCACATTCCTAGGAGAGGTTGAAACTGCAATTAAGTCTTGGTTTGATGTCATGGGGGCCAATGAGTTTATTTTGTGCCTGTTGTTTCTTGTCTTTAAGAGCTCGATGTAGTCACAAGGGTCCTCATAAGAGGGAGGCAGGTCCTCATAACAGGAGTCAAAGGGAGGAGAAGGCCATGCACGATGAAAGCAGAAATTGGAGTGATGTAGCCACAAGCCAAGGAATGATGGCAGCCTTGAGAAGCTTAAAGAGACAAGGAAGAGATTCTCCCCTGGAACCTCCACAAGGAACAAGGTGGAGACCCACCTTGATTTTAGCCCCATAAGAATCATTTTGAACTTCTGACCTCTAGAACTGTGAAAGAATAAATTTGTTTTGTTTCAAGCCACTAAATTGGTACAGGCACCAAGCAACATTAGGAAACTAATACAGTTGGAAATTCCTCCAGCTGTTATGGTTTCTAACCTAAGGCAAGTTATTCAAAATTTCTACCAGATGCCAGTCTCCTCACCTTTTAAGGAGTTTAACAGTATTACTTAACTTGTAGGATTTTAAGGATGAACTGAGATAACAAGTGAAGCACCTGCACATAGACAGCTTGTTAGGATTGGCGTGCCTACAGGCTATGTGGGGCTCAATAACCCACTCTCGCCTTCCCTTCCTCTCCCCATCCTGGCCTTTCTCAGTACGGTTTTTCTTCTTGATCACTCTCCCCTCCTGTAGCTGTGTTACCAGAAGAGGGACCCCTTCCAGGGCCCAAGAGTGGACTCTTGTCTAACACTTGGAAATGAATTGTCCGAGGAGACACATGTGTTGACAATGCAAAAGGCTGCTGGGTGTGTGACTTTCTTCTGATTGGTTGGTAGTGAGGTAACAGGGTGAATCTGCCCTTTGGTATTCAGGAAGGTCTAGGAGGCTGAAACCCTTTTCCTACAAACAAGAAATGGAAGAAGTGGAAAGGATTCGTACCCAGGAGGGCCCCGCAGGTCCTGCTTGGTTTCAGTTATTGATAAGCTATTAACATTTAAAAATTAGGGACTTCCCTGGTGACACAGTGGTTAAGAATCTGCCTGCCAGTGCAGGGGACACGGGTTCGAGCCCTGGTCCGGGAAGATCCCACATGCCGCGGAGCAACTAAGCCCGTGTACCACAACTACTGAGCCTGCGTTCTAGACCCCACGAGCCACAACTACTGAAGCCTGCGTGCCTAGAGCCCGTGCTCCGCAACAAGAGAAGCCACCGCAATGAGAAGCCCGTGCACCACAGCAAAGAGTAGCCACCGCTTGTCACAAGTAGAGAAAGCCCGCACGCAGCAACAAAGGCCCAACGCAGCCAAAAATAAAATAAATAAATAAATAAAATAAAATAAAAATTAGTTATCTATTTTATTGTAAGCACGTGTAAAAAATGTCCATTTTGTGTACAACATTTAATGAGGTTAACAAGGGAATCTTTGAGATCCATATGTGGCTGGATGTGACTAAGCTTAGGCTTTAGAAGGTACGCATGAATTTTCTTAGAATTCTGTCCCTGATTGTTGGAAGTCTGTCATTTCTAACAACGACAGACCCAGAAACACACGTTGCTTTTACGCACATATCTTTTTCACAGCTTTATTGAGGTATAACGACATGTAAGTAACCGCACGTATTTAAAATGTCCAATTTGGTAAGTTTTGACATATCTATCTACCTGTGAAATCGTCACCATAATGAGGATGATAAACATATCCATCACTCCACCCCGATTTCCTTATGCCCCTTTGTGATCCATTCCTCCTGCCCCTGTCTGTCCTCCTCTATCCCTTCTGGCCCATTCTCCCTACAGGCAAGCCATGGATCTGCTTTCTATCACTAGAGATCAGTCTGCATTTTTATAATTGTATATAAATGGAATCCTGCAGTATGTGTTCTTTTTGTCTAGTGTCTTTCACTCAATATAAGGTTCATCCAGGGTGTCAATAGTTCATTCGTTTTTATTACTGAGTAGTATTCCATTGTATGGATATACACAGTTTGTTTATTCATTCCCCAGATGATGAACATTTGGGTTGTTTCCAGTTTGAGGCTAGTACAAATAAACTGCTCTAGACAGTCGTAAGAGTCTTTGTATGGAATCTGCTTTCATGTCTCTTGGGCAAATACCTAAAATAGAAATGGCTGGGCCATATGGTAGGTGTATGTATAACTTTTTAAGAAACTGTCAAACTTTTCCCAAGTGGTTGTACCATTTTACATTCCCAACAGCAATGTATGAGAGTTCCCTACCAATACTCTCTCAGGTCAGCCTTTTCATGTTAATCATTCTGTTAGTGGTATCTCATTGTGGTTTTAATTTAAATTTCCATAATGACTAAAGATGTTGAGCATCTTCTCATGTGCTCATCCATACATCTCCTTTGGTGAAATGTCTTCCAATCTTTTGCTCATTTGGAAAAATTGTGTTGTTTGTATTATTGAATTTTTAAAGCTCCTTATTCACCCTGGATCCAAGTCCTTTATAAGACATATTCTAAGATTTTCTCCCTGTCCTTGGCTTCTCTTTTCATTCAACACTATCTTTTGAAGAGGAGAAATTTTTAATTTTGATGAAGTTCAAATTATCAATTTTTTTTAAATGAATGGTGTTTTTGGTGTCGTGTCAAAAAAAAGTCTTTGCCTACTCTAAGTTCACAGAGATTTACTCTTATATTTTCTTCCAGAAGTTTTGTTGTTTTAGGTTTTACATTTAGGACTACGATTCATTTTGAGTAAGTTTTTGTAAATGGTGGATATATGAATAGAAGTTAATATTTTAAAATATGAATAGCCAATTGTCCCAGCACCATTTGTCGAAAAGACCACCCTTTTTCCACTGGAGTGCCTTTGCACCTTTGTCAAAAATTAGTTGACCGTATATGTGTGGATTCTCATAAATATTTTAATGTACTCTTTCAAGTATAAAATAAGTGGTATATTTAAAATTGCACATTGTATAAATTCTAAGATTATTTTCAGAAAGTTTGTTAACAAATGCTCATAAATGAACACGATAAATTTACCTGTCAACGATTTGTGTCAATATTTATAAAGGCACTGTTTCCTACGTTTATTAGTACTTTTGCTGGAATGAGTCATGAAAACCACACCTAGCTAAGCCTTGGGGAAACACACCTCAGTGTTTTATAAATGTCTCACGGTAAACATTTGATATTAAACTGGTGCCTGTCCAGTTCTTTAACCCCCTCACTTCTCCGCTTCACCGTTCCAGTGGCAGCAGCACCTTCTCCGCACTGCTCTTAGGGTAGGGACCATACAGAGAGAACAAAGAGTCCCTTTCCTGGCTTTTGAGCTCTTAAGTAGCCTTTTGTAAATCTATTGTAGAGGCGATGGTATTGAGAGCCATGGATTTCAATTCTAAGGGCAAGGTGCTTGAGAGAAAAAAGGGTATTTTTGAATTTCAAAAGCTTGGCTTTAAATATCAAAAGCCAAAGCCAGAGGGCTCAGAGCACAGATTTTATATCATAAACCAGACTGTGGAGAATAACAGTCTCTTTCTCAGCCCAAAAAGAGATAAGATTTCAACCAGGGGGTGAGGTGGAGTGGAGGAGGGAGAATTGGAAGGAACTCGATTAAAGTTTAAACTGAAACTGGTGGGTCCCTGGGAAGGGGCTTAGCACTCCATCCACTGGGCCCAGGCTGCGATGTTGACTGGAGCCCAGACAGGCCTGAGGGGCCTCAAGGAGAGGGGTGATTGCCTGACCACCCTGAGTGAAGCTTGCATTCTCCAGAACCACAGCTCAGCAGTGTGGGAACAGAGGTTGAAGATGTTTAGGCCTGAAGGGCCCCCAGACTCCCAGAATCCTTATGCTCCAGTATCAGGTGGGCACTCCTAAGAAGGGCCTGTCGGTGGCCATCAGGGCCAGCAGCCTGGAAGAAGCGTTCTGATTAGGATGAGAAGGATGTGGAGTCAGGGTCACCGACAAGGGGATGCCATTGCTGGACCACAGGAGAGAATCTTGCTTCCCTCTTCCAAGGTAAGCATTCCAGAGGCAGCAGGGTACTGCTGGAGTGGGAGAAAAATGTGACACTCTTACCAAACCTAACTTGGGTCTACTTGCTGCACAGCAAACCAGTCTACTGATACCAGGTTGTGGTAAAGGAAAGTACAGTGTTTATTGCAGGCACCAGGCAGGGAGATTGGGCAGCTCAGACTCAGAAGACCCAAGCTCCCCAATGGCTTTTAGGGGAGGGTTTAAAAGGCAACAGTTGGGGTGAAGGTTGCAGTTTGTGGACTTTCTTCTAATTGGCTGGTGGTGAGGTAACAGGGTGGTGTTTCAGGAATCTTAATCATCAACATTCTGGTTCCTATTACTCTGGGGTTTAGTGCTTGTGGTCAGCATCCTCCACCTGGATGGGAATCTTTGTTTCCGCAGAACAACCCGAAAGATATGCATTAGATTGTTATGTATATTCCTTGAGGAGGAACTAGGATTCTGTTTTATTGCCAAACTGTTAACTACTTTTCTTGCTTAATTGCTTTCCCTTTGTTTCTGCATTCCCTCACTTCCCTAATTGGTAACTGCTTGAGTCTGCTCTTTGGAACTGAGGGAAGGCCTTGGAGACTAAAGCCTTTTTCTACAAGACAAGAAACAGGGGACACAGGGGGCCTTTTGTACCCAGGAGGGGCCCACAGGGTCCTGCTCGATTTCAACACCAAATCAAATTATTATTGCCAAATGTTCAGACTGAAACCGTGCGTCTCAGATTGGGACTTGAATCCATGCTCTAGGACTCAAACCCAGCCAAAACCTAGATTGGGACTTGAACCCATGGTCTTTTAATTGAGATCGCACACCTGGTCTCAGGATTTAATGAAGCTCAGATTCTTGATGTCTCATTGTGGAAAGAATTCAGTGAGAGACAAAAGTGATAGGTAAGAAGTGGATTTATTTAGAGAGAAACATACTCCACAGACAGAGTGTGGGCCATCTGGGAAGGTGAGAGCGGCACCAGGGTATGGGGTTGTCAGTTTTTATAGGGGTGGGTGATTTCATAGGCTAATGAGTGGGAGGAGTATTCCAGCTATTTTGGGGAAAGGGTGGGGATTTCCAGAAATTGGGCCACTGCCCACATTTTGAACTTTATGGTCAGCCTTGGAGCTGTCATGGCACCTGTGGGTGTGTCATTTAGTGTACTGATATGTTACAATGAGTGTATACTGAGGCCTAAGTTCTAGTGGAAGTCCACCGTCTTGGAACTATTTGGTTCTAATCAGTTTATGTTGTGTCCTCGGGCTATGTCATTCTTTTAAAGGCTGTGCCCTGCCCCTTTCCCTCCTGTTTCAAAACATCCGAACGGAGATTGTATTCACAGCTCCAACTGCAAGTGGGACCTTCTATTTCAGAGCTTCTTGACAGGTGGGAGTAGACATGGAGTCCCTCATCTTTCAGAGTGGCTGACTGAGGCCTGGGGCATGTTTGAGCCCCAGGGCAGTGCCCCCAGCTTTGGGTGCCTTTGCCCATTTATCTCACTGTACTATATAAATACTATTTTCTCTTCACGCTTTGATAGAATGCTAGGAAGTTACTTTATTAGTTTTCTACTGCTGTGTAATGCATTACCACAAACTTAGTGCCTTAAAACAATACGCATTTATTATCTCACAGTTTCCATAGGTGAGGAGCCTGGGCACGGGTTCTCTGCTCAGGGTCTCACAAGGCTGAAATTAAGGTGTCTGCTGTTGGGTTCTCATTTAAAGCTTGGGAGCCTCTTCCAAACTGTTGGCAGAATTCAGTTCCTTGTGGTTGTAGGACTGATATCCCCATTTTCTTGCTGACAGTCAGCCTGGGTCCTTAGCTCCTAGCAGGAGAGTCTCCATCCAGTCTGCTATGAAGGAGCCTTACGTAGTGTGACATACTCACAGGAGTAACTATCCCAGCATATTCACATGTCCTGCCCACGCTCAAGGGGAGGGAATTTTACAGAATGTGTGCACCAGTGGGCTGCAGTCTTGGAGGTCATCTTAGGACTCTGCCCACCATGGCCACCCAGCTATGGAACACGCCCGGAACCAAGATTATCATTACAGGCAAAGGGAAAACTGCCCCTATGGAATGAATCATACAGGGACAGTGGGAAACAAAAATGTTATGACTATATCCATGAATTGTTCTTGTTCATAATCCAGTTACATATTTGGGGAAGGGGAAAATTTCTTTTCCCCCTTCCCTTCTTTGGTTCTTTTGGCTGGTCAAATAATTAAAACGACATGAGACAGATTAGCATGAGGAAATTAATACTAATTTGTATGTACAGGAACCCCACATACATGAGAGGTTCAGAGACACAAAGGTAAAATGAGGTATATATGCCATCCTGAGCTAAGGAATGGGAGAGGGGCCTGCGGACCTCAAAGACAGGAGGGTCATTCACAGGATACAAGAAGAAGAGCAGATGTTGGGTAATTAGATGTTTGCCATAAGATGGACCCACCTAGGTAAAATTTATCTGTGGGAGTTTTAACTCTTTTTCTGGGAAAAATTCAAATTCTTCTAGGTAGTAGAAGGGCAGTAACTTCTTTTGAGTCCACAAGGTCTTGATTGTCTTTAGCTCAAAATAATACACTTGCCAAAGTGGCTTACTGTGGGGAGGCCTGTTCTGAACCCCTATACATGCGACGTAAACATTTTTACTTGGGCTTGGTTTTCATGAGATGGCTCAAGCCTGTCAATCGCAAGTAACCAATGATCCTGTGTGAGGGCTCCAGAATTTCTGCATTGGATGGACTTCAGGGAGGTAACTTGGTTGAAGAGAATGGACAAGGAATTTTTCTTAAGTCACAAACCGTTTGTATTTAGAATGAATGATTAGGGCTTCCCTGGTGGCACAGTGGTTAAGAATCCACCTGCCAATGCAGGGGACACGGGTTCAAGCCCTCCCGTGCGACACAACTACTGAGCCTGTGCTCTAGAGCCCGTGCTCCGCAACAAGGGAAGCCACCGCAATGAGAAACCTTCACACTGCAACGAAGAGTAGCCCCCGCTCACCGCAACCAGAGAAAAGCCCTTGCACAGCAACAAAGATCCAATGCAGCCAAAAATGAAATAAATAAATTTATATAAAAAAAAAGAATGAATGATTATTGGACATGCCTTCGGAAATCATTGAAGGGGAAGATGGTAAAGCCATCTCTAAGTCAATTTTTGTATATTCCACCAGTGAATGTATCAGTGAACTTTGGAGAAATATGCCTAACCCTTCTAGATGCATAGGTTGAGTTCTGGGTATCCTGGTACATGATATCACCGAGGTTGACACGATGAGAAGTGAAAAGTGCATCAGAATCACAAGCCCGGGTTCTAGTTCCAGGTCTGTCTGCCTGTGGCTGGCTGTGTGACTTTGGGCAAATCACTGTCCCTCTCTGAGTTTCTATAAAACAAGGGGTTAAGACAAAATGTTTTCCAAGGGCCAGCCCATCATGCTCTTCTCTATGTCCTTGATGCAAAGGCATCCTGGATTTCCCCAAAATCTGAACACTCAGGAACGAGAGACTCCCAGGCTGTCAGGCCATTCTGAGGACACTTGTCTCTAGTTAAGTCAATATTCATTCTGATGCAGCCAGACTGGGCTCTTTTCTGCTTGTGAATGTCTCTACAAAGAGATGCCATGGCCTCTTCCTCTACTTGTATTTCACCATCACCCACACCAGTTCCACTCCTAGGATGATTCCCCATTATCCCACCAATGCCACTTGGCCGCATATGACACTGTATTACACCAACATCTGAATTAGTAGCTGGAAACGCAGTAAAATTTGTAGCTGCCATAGTGGGCTCGCAGGGTGGGAACAGGGTAGAATACATTTATTTAACAGAGATAAACTTCTTCCAACCAGCATTGCCTGAGTGTCTCCTATACAAGGAGCACTAGCTTAGGTCCTGCTAGATATAGATATATAAACACAAAACCCTGGCCTTTGTCCTTAGAAGCTTCTAATCTCTGGGAACGGTGGAGCAGAAAAGCAGAATGGGCTTCTAGGGCTCCCCAGGCCCGTTTAACTCCATAGAGAGGACCAACCTCTGGACTGAGCATCCATTCCAGGTTTATAGGAGCTTCTGGTAAACAGGCCGAGGCAGAGGACTGGGTCCTTAGGGAGCCACCTCATCTGTGTGATGGTCTCTTTCATGTGCCAACTTGGCTAGACTACAGTCTCCAGTGATTCAGTCAAACACTAATCTAGGTGTTGCTGTGAAGGTCTAATGTAGATGTGATTAAAATACATACTCAGGTGACTTTAAGTAGGGGAGGTTATCTTAGATAATCTGGGCAGGCCTGATGCAATCCACTGAAAGGCACTTAAAGGCAGAACTGAGGATTCCCTTAGAGAGGAAGACCGTCCACCCGTGGGCAGCAGCTTCAGGCCATGCTCCAGAGTTCCAGCCTGCCCTACACATTTCAGACTTGCCTAGCCAGCCGCTACAGTCTTGTAAGCCAATTCCTGGCAATAAATCTCTTAATATACACCTTCTACTGGTTCTGCTTCTCTGGTTAAACCCTGACTAATGTAGAGTTTGGTACCACCAGTGGGGTGAACGCATTTGTGTTTTGCTTGTTGGATGGACATGTATCTTTGGGCATCAGAAGGCAGACTAGTAGGCAGAACAATGTCCCCCAACCTCCATTGAAGATGTCCACACTCTGATCCCTGGAACCTGTGAATATACCATTTAATATGGCCAACGGGAATTAAAATTGCACATGGAATTAAGGCTTCTAATGAGCTGACCTGAGAATAGGGAGATTATTCTGGATTATTCAAGTGGGTCCAATGTAATCATCAGGGCTCTTAAAGGTAGAAGAAAGAGCAAAAGGGGACAAACCAGAGAGATTGCAGCTTGAGAAAAACTTGGCCCAGTGTTACTGGTTTTGAGGGTGGAGGAGCTAAGGAAAGTGGGCAGCTTCTAGAAGCTGCAAAAGGCCAGGGAATGGATTCTCCCCTAGACCTTCCAGGAGGGAATGCAGCTCTGCTGACACCTTGGTTTTAGCCCCGTGAAACCCATTTTGAACTTCTGACCTCCAGAACTGTAAGATAACAAATCTGTGCTGTTTTAAGCCACTAAACTTGTGGTAATTTGTTATAGCAGCGATAGGAAACTAATATAATTCCCCTCTCTCTCAGCAGTGAACCATCAACTGCCTCACCGCCATTGCCATCGGGCCCTGCCACCCACAGGTCAGTCAGCCCACCCTCCAGCGTCTGCCTTCACCCTGCCTCAGCAGCGCCCCTCCCAGGGCACTCGGTGCAGTGCTCAGCTCTTTGACACAGCCTTACCCACGCCACAGTCTGGACAGATCTGGAAAGGTCCAGAGCCTGTAGCTGTAGTATCAGAGTTGGAACTTTATCAATATTTGTGGAAAAGAGGGAGGAAGGAAAGGAGTGCAGTGAACATCACCCTATTCTTTACTCTCCCCACCAAGACAGTTCCCACACCAGATGCACTGTCTATTATTATTGACACCAGAAGACACTTAAGAGAAATTAGACAGGGCGGCCTCTTATAATTTTTTTTTTAAAGTGTTTCATTCTCCCTCCAAGCTTACGAGGCCATTGGGATACTCTAGCTTTATAGCCTCATGTTATTTTGTTATTGGAAGGAAACATTTCTTCAGCTTCACTCACTTGCTCTTTCAGGAGAATGCATCAAGTGCATGTTTATAACACTCTCTGGAAGGAATCTTCTCTTCCCATATGCAGAGCCTAAAAACCCATGACAACTGTCTAGACGGAGAGCAAGGGGTAAAAGGCAGTTTCATTTTTTTCCTCTTCCCCTTCCCTCCTTTCCTTCCTTCCACAACTATTGATAAAGTTCCAACTCTGGTTCTGACACTGTTGTCAAATGTGTACTTGTATTCGTTTCCCAAGGCTTCTGGAAAACATTCATCTCACGTGGAGAGCAGCAGGGCCTCAGGGAGTGTCCAGGCTTGGACACTGCGTCCAGCTCCATCCTGCCATTGAGAACCCAGGTCCTTCCCATCTTCCTGCTCTGCGGTCCTCAGCATGTTGGCCGTGACCCCTCACAGTGGGAGATGGCTACTTGCACAGACGGGACAGCCTTCGGTGGAACAGGAGGACACGTCTTTTCCTGTATGTCTCTCTTTATCAGCAAGGAAACCCTTCCTTGAAGACCCCAGCAGATGTCCTCCTATTCCTCACTGGCCAGGTTTGGGTCCCCTGCCCCTTCCTAAATGAATCACTGACAAGGGGAAGGAATTTACCATGATTGGCTCTGGTGAATCCAGACTTACCTTTGCACCACGTGGGAGAGAGTTGGACACCTGAAAGGCAACTCTGGGTAGGCAACAAACAGCATCTTCTATAGAAGATCTTGTAGTGGCTCTTGCGGGAATTCAGCCTAGAAAGCCTGGTGGCCTGGGTTGAGAGATTACCAGCAAGACAACAAGGAGAAAGAGATTATAAACTATTAAGGAGACAGCATGACCAGAACTTGGTGACTCATCAGGTGAGGAGGTTAGAGAGCAGAAGAGGGCGACCAGGTTTTCGCATGAGCAACTGGAAGGGAGGCCAACTGGGGCAGCTTCTCTCTTGCCTCTTCATTCCACACTCAACGAATATTACTACTCATGTTTCATGAGCCAGGCACTTCCACTGTAGTATTTTTTTTTTTTTTTTGGCTACGTTGGGTCTTTGTTGCTGCGCGCAGGCTTTCTCTAGTTGTGGCGAGCGGGGGCTACTCTTCCTTGCGGTGCGCAGGTTCCTCATTGTGGTGGCTTCTCTTGTGGAGCACGGGCTCTAGGTGTGCAGGCTTCAGTAGTTGCGGCACGCGGGCTCAGTAGTTGTGGCGCACGGGCTTGGTTGCTCCGCAGCATGTGGGATCTTCCCTGACCAGGGCTCGAACCCGTGTCCCCTGCATTGGCAGGCAGATTCTTAACCACTGTGCCACCAGGGAAGTCCCTGGAGTATTTTTAGAGATGATATTTTTAGATGTGGAAATGGAAGCTTAACAAAATGAAGCAATTTATCCAAGGTCACTCCACTGGTGAGTGAGCAGTGTCCCTGGATTTGAATCTAGGTCTTTCTGTCTGACTCTAAAACCCATTTTATCGCCACAATTCCATCCTGCCTCTGCTAAGTGAGCATAAATCACAGTCCTTGCACCATAAAGAACAAGATAGATAAGTACACAAGTAAATATACTAAATGGCAGAACGTGATAAGCACTGAAAAGGAATTAGAAGGAGCTCATGTTTTTGAAATCCTACTATACCAATACATCAGTTGTCTCTTAATCCTTGTGACAACCCTAGGGGGTGGTTTTACTCTCCCCTCCACAGATAAAGAACCATTCTGGGCAGACTATAATAATGGTCAGGAACTGGGTGACATGCTTTGTGTGTAAGCCTCACGACCACCCATGAAGGATGTGCCCACCCAATTTGAGAGGCCAAGAAATGCTCCTAGGGGCACAGAGCTCAGGTCCATCTTGAATCTTTTCACGCCCCGTCCCTGGGGTGCAGAGTTTACAAAACACGTTCCCTGCTTCTCAGCTCACTTGATCCTCTCGAAAACCTCTTGCACTGAGAATTATTATTATCCTATTTCATAAATTTTCACACTGACATTTTTTCTCACTTTAACATTTCTGACATCGGGGTGGGTCTTACAATTGAGGGCATGTCATAGTTCAATTGGTAGCATTTACTTTTTTTTCTTAGTGGTAAATAAAACAATGATGGGTCTTAAAATCAACGGTGTGTTAGAGTTAAGAAAATACAGAATCATGCCTATTTTGCAGATAATGAGGCTGAAGTTCAGAGAGATTTGGTGGCTTTTCACGGTCACATGGCTCTGTTGTTGTCAACGCAGGCTGGAGGAGCCATGGGAAAGTCAGGGCCATGCAAAAAGCCACAGTACCCCTGGCCAGAGCATCTTCTCTGCTCTCAGGGGATTTGATTTCCAAGCACATCACAGCTTGCTGCTCTCACTTTTCTACAGGGAAAGGAAGCTCTGCCCTGTCCCAGGATGAGCTTCAAAGGGAATCTGTTCCCTCCTCATTCCTCCCCACCACGGGAAGAGCGGGAGTGTGGCTAAGACCAGAGTTATGCGCATCTGGGATCAAAAGAGTCCCCGTCTCTCCGGAGCACCCAGGGGTCTTGACTGAACTCCAACTCCGGTCTGCTGAGTAATCAGTTGACAAAATACATCTGGGCGAGGAGGAGGTCTCTGTGATCAGCTGTCGTCTCCCCTAAACATCTCTGATACATTTTCTCTCTTCATTACCCATGAGGTGTCAACCCTTCTGTGGTGATCCACAACCTGACACACCCGCTTCCCTGTGGCTGGAAGGAAGTCATGCTGCCGGGGAAGGACGTGGAAGTAGGGAAGGCATCCTGTCTGGAGACCAAGAGAGAGGGAAGAGGAGGGAAAGGAGAAGAAAGCTGCTGGAGGGAAAGGTATGAACTGGCAGCTGGTGTTGCCTCGTCTTTATACCAAGTCTAATTCCAAAGCTGAGCCCTGGACCCAAAGCCAGGTGTGGGGTGAACACAGAGAGCACACCGTAAGCATGGCTATTCTTGTCCAGCACCTAGCCCTGCACGCACACACACTCTCTCTCTCTCTCTCTCTCTCTCTCTCTCTCTCACTCGCACGCACGCACTGCCTGAGTCAATCTCTTTCCTTGCTTCCTACCTGGAACTCTCCCCCTGGTTATGAGAGTATTTGCTGTTCTCTTTTTGGATTTTCCATAGATAATGCGAGATCCCAAGGGTCACCTTACCTAGATGCAATCCTCCACCTCCACTGTATCTATATCTCTTCAGCTCTAGAGTTCCTCCAGAAAAATTCCCAAACTCCTTTGTCCAATATTCAACTCTCCCCTACAATCTAGCCCCTATCTCTATTCCCCAATGTAATAAGTAATACTCTTTAAGCTTAATATTGCAGTCCGATAGAACATATTTCCCAACTGGACCAGAAGCATGCTATACAAAAATTCCACCTCTGTGTCTTTTCTAACTCCATTCTTCTGCCAATAATGCCCTTCTCTCTTGTTCTAGCTTATCCTGCCCACAGCTGGAGTTCTGGTCCTTCCCATGAAGGAGGCCTCACCCTGTGTCCAGGCCAGAGGGAATCCAGTGTCCAGGGCTACTCCAAAGGGACCCAGGGGAGAACCCTCCGCAATCCTCTTTGCTGGCCCCGCCTCGATGCCATGTACCAGTTCTGATGACATTGTTTATGCACCTGAATTCTAGTTCTGGCAGGAGAGAGCTCTGTCCCTTGGTACCCGCTTGTTCACCAGACTGAGCCTCAAATGTCATTATCCTCAGCTGGGTCAGCTTCCGCAGCACCTAGCCCACCCGAGGGGCACATAAGTGCTGGCTCCCTGCTCCATCCTGCCCTCGCCATCCTGCTCTCAGAGACTGACTCTGCTCTGCTCTGGCAAATCCCAACAGCCCATGAAGCCCTCTGACTGCTGTGGTCACCAGGGCTTTCTCCATGCCATTCTCTTGCCTCTTAAGTGATGAGTATAGGAAGCAATGCTATCTTTGTACAGACATGTCCTGCTCCCTCGACTTCCTTGTACATTCCTTGAGATCAGAGACCCTCTGCGAACCCCCCGCCTCATACACAGTGGGTGCAGTGAATGCACATTGACGATGCAAATGTTGAAATCCTCAGCAAGTCCTTGCTGATCCATCGCCTAAACTCTTCCTTCTCTGATGATTCACTCCACTCTCGGCCTTCAGCTCCCACTTGTCCTTTTCCTTCTTGAGGACTCCTCTTCCCTTTCTGCCATCATTCACAATTAACTCTTAGTGGGTTAGATAAGAATTTTCTAGGGCAGGAACTGTGGGTTGCTCGTGTCTGTCTCCTAGTGTCTGGCATGGTACCTGTCATAGCAGATAACCGGAGAGCAGCTGACTTGAATTGTGAAGTTGAGCTCAAGAAACATGTCTTGAGCCCCTAACATGTGCAAAGCATGTGCTAAGTATCTTAGGTTCCAGAAAGATAATAAAACCAAGGTTAGGGTATCTAACTTTCAGGAAACTGGGCAAGGCCAAGGCAATAATAGTTCCCAATTAATTGCAAAAAAGTGCCACATGGGTTGAAGTTTCCTTTTAGATAAGGAATATCAAGTGGTGAGATAGAGATGGTAATCTCAGAAGAATGTGGGACTCCTTTGTGGTTATTGGGACATGAACAGAATTCTCCATGCGCACTTAGCTGCCCTTCTGGGGACACACGAACCCTTTGCTTCTCTCCTGGTGAAGTCCAAGGTCTTCAGTACTGTGACTGGCAGGTCATGGTTAGGGAAAGGCCAAGAGCCGCGCACCTTGGAGGACCCCAGCCCCCGCTGGCCCCAGCTTTTCCTCTTCCCTCAGGTGGAGACTGAGGAGTCTGATGGGAGGAGACAGCCTGCCAGTGGCCGCCTGAGTGGCAGCAGGCAGTCTTGTCAGCCATTACCCTGCTGGAGTAATCCTCGAACCCGCACGCCTCTTCATTTGATCTGCCCGAGCCTGCAGGAGACCGTCAAATGCTTTTGGCTGATATCATATGCATGCATAATTAGATGGTAGCGATTACCATCTGGGCTCCTAGCTCTTGTTCCAACATCCAGGCCCTGGGCAAGGAGCTGGTGGGAGTGAGGAAGGGAGGTCTCCCCGAGCCCTGCCCATCCTCTGTCAGCCTCCCAGAGAGCAGATTGGAAGCCTGGAGCCTGGGACTGCAGCCCCGTGCAAGGGCAGTGATGATCAACGGAGAGTGACAACGGGCAGGTGACAGAGGGGCTCTCGCCACGGTAGTGTCTCTGCCAGCTCGTGGGTTGGCATGGCACCGCGGGCCGGTGGGTTGCCATGGACATGGGGGATGAAGGTTCGTGGGCAGCCCTTGTATCAGTGAGGAAGCCAAGAGTAGGTGGGAGGGTTCTCAGAGCAGTGGCGGGGCCGATGACATGCCACCTGCCCCACCCCTGGCACCGGGTTCTTCCACTTCCCAACAGCTGGAGCTCCCCGTGGTGCCAATGACACAGGCATATGCTTGGCCAGGCCTGGCTGACATTTTCCTGAGGCTGGTGCTCAGGCTTCCCGGATGCACAGGACAGGTGGAGATGAAGGGGATCAAGGCAGCCCTGAGGGGAGGCTCTTCGGTGCCGAAGAGGCTGAAGAGCGTGGACAAGCAAGGCCCCGAGCCCTCAGACGTTTCACTATTTTGTATCCCTTGACATGGGGAGGGTCCAACAAGGGCAGGTTGGTACAGTCCCATGCCACCTGCTGTGCCCACGTTTAATCAACCAGTCGATTCAAGTGGGCATCCAGCAGCTTCTGCCCAGAGGCGGTGAGACAAAGATCATTCATGGCCCTTGGAGTAGGTGGGGCTGGGTCTGAAGCCCAGCTCTGCCTTTTCCAGCTGAACGCCCTAGGTTAAGTTACTTAACTACCCTGTGATTCTTGCAGGAAAATGAAGTTGTGGGAACTGAAGGGGTACCTGGCACATAGATACTCAGAAAATGTTAGCTTGAGTTTTCCTTTCCTTCAGTGTAGGATTGCATCTGTTAAGGCTTTTGCATTTTCTGTCCTTTCCTGATTGGCAAAGGAATAAAGTGAAAAAAAAAAAAGAAATAGCCCCTAGAGAGCTCTAGGCTCAGCTGTTTGTCTTCAGGAGACTGTGTGTGGTCCATTTTGGCCAAAGAATCACCCAGCACTTCCAATGACCTGCTCTCCACTACTTGCCCCAAGGCAGAACATGGGCTCCCCTTGTGCTGTCCCATAGTACCATAGGTACGTATCCATCATGGCACCGAGCACTTGGTCATTGTTTGTGTTGGAAGCCTTAGTGTCTTGCACAATTCCTGGCAAATGGTAAGAGTTTGAGAAATGTTTCTAAAGTGGCTGACTGTGGTCTAACTGAGCTGATCTCACCATAGACTCAAGCTGGGCTGTCAGAAGCAGACTAAAGGAAAATGGGAAGAAACCAAGCTGAAGATGGAAGGGAACCAGGAGACTTCTGAAGTCCAACACATCATAGTGGGAAAAGCATGGATTTTAGACTCAGCTGCCCAAAAGGTTGGCTCTGACAAAATAGTTGTATGATCTTGGGGAAGTTATTTTAATTAATTAATTAGGCTGCATTGGGTCTTCGTTGCTGTGCACGGGCTTTCTCTAGTTGCGGTGAGCGTGGGCTACTCTTCATTGCGGTGTGTGGGCTTCTCATTGCGGTGGCTTCTCTTGTTAGGGAGCACGGGCTCTAGGTGCACGGGCTTCAGTAGTTGTGGCACGCCGGCTCTAGAGCGCAGGCTCAGTAGTTGTGGCGCACGGGCTTAGTTGCTCCGCGGCATGTGGGATCTTCCCGGACCAGGGCTCAAAGCCATGTCCCCTGCATTGGCAGGCAGATTCTTAACCACTGTGCCACCAGGGAAGTCCCTTGGGGAAGTTATTTAACCACTCTGAACCTCAGTTTCCTCATCACTATGATGGGTATAGTACCTAGCTCACAGGGTTATATAGGCTTAAAAAAACAAACTATGCAAAATTTACCACATAGTCGGTACTCAGTAAAATGGTGGCTATAACGATTATACTTTAAGCTATGAGCTGGGACCTCCTGACCCTTAGAGGTCTGTTAAAGTTGACCAGGACTTCAAATCTGTGGCCTGTGCGATGAACCTGTGATTTCTTGATCTCCTTCACTTAGTGTTTCATGCCTCAGATGCTCCACTTCCAGGCCTGTCTGCATCCTCTCCTTGGCTGGTGTCCATATGCCATCTAATCACTTCCGGGATTTGCTGAGTTTTTGTAGACTTGATGAAGGTTAGAGGAGGCAGGGATTGAAGAGATGGTTCACTTTCAACTTTTGGCCATCTTGCCAGCTCTTTCTGTTTCCTTTCTCTTTTTCTCTTCCCTCTTCAGAGTATCCAGCAAATTCCTGCCTCAAGTAGAATAGTTCTGTTCATTTCCAGACCTCCTGGGGGGGACTCAACTTCTCTTGAGCATTCCGGAGAATGAAGAGTTCTCCATCTGTTGCCCTGAAGGTTGTCATCTCACTCAGCAGTGTGGATGGTCCTTGATAAAAGGACAACTAGACCCTCCATTCATAAGTTCTAAGAAGTCTTGGGATGATTTTTCGCCTTTATTCAAATTGGTGTCAGAGAGTAGGGCCAGCTATAGGGTTGGGTAAGGAGTTGTCAGTGCTGGAAGTCAGGTTTTATTGTGGATACAAATGATGCATCTGGTCGATGTAGGGACCCAGCCGGCAAATCGGAGTTCTAGGGAATTGCAACCAGAACCATGCATGGGGCAGGGAGTTGGCAAGAGCTAGGCAGGGGTGCATTAGGACTCCAGCCAAACAGGGCATGGCTTTACTGCCACAGAGAACTGAAAGAATGAGCAGGAAACAGGCTGAAGACCAAGTCTTAGAGTGGGCTAGGCCCGCTTAGACTAGGAAAACAGCCCTTTGCTTTTAAATTCTGTGTTTCTTGCTCATGTGAGAGGCTAAGGGATTACATTTCTCTACGCTCGTGACGCTGAGGTGTGAGATGTGCTTCTTCCTAGAGATATTTGCTGGCTATTCCCTGCCTTAATTACCCAGGCAAGAGGTCGGTTCTGGGACAGAACCTAGAAATCAGAAGGCAAGTTTTAGAGAGCTTGGAGGGTAAATCTCATCTCACTTACTTGGACATGGACCTCCAGGATCCCGGAAGAGAGGGGAAAGGCAGTTTCTGGCAAGAGTCCAAGCCGGGGTCCATCCTGGTGCGGGGCAACTGTGTGAGGGCTCCACAATGAACATGAACCAATTGTAGGTCTTGAACCAGATCATCTGGTTTTGTATTACTTTGGGTTTATCCCCTTTTGTTCCTCCTGAGCTTCGGTAAAGTTTTCTGTAACATTCTAGCTTGATCTCACTACACTGTAGAGAGTAAAGAAAATGTTCCTCCCTACACTTGGGGTTGCAAGGTAAAGTGGGGAATCACCCTGAGCTCCAGGCTCCATCTTCTCCAGAGGCCTAGGTGGTCCAGGGCACCATGCGATCCCAGTTCCCTTTCACCTCAGCAGTTCTCCCATCACAAACTGTGGCAGATTGGAGTTTCAGTATGCTAGGGAAGATGGTCGTTTCTTGATCGTTGGCGGTGGCGAGGCTGTGACTCAGAGTATACGGGCTTCTTGAGCACAATATTTATTGAGTCTGTAGCAGCTCAATCCATCCCTTTGGCGACTGAGGCCCTGAAGCTCTTTGCACCCTGATGAGGCTCATCTTCAGAACATGGGTTGGGGGCTGGGTCTACCGTGGAAGGACCTCGGGCTGCGGCTGGGCAGGGATGCAGTGGGCAGGGGGCGTGGAATCAACCCCCCATCCCCTCCCTGGCTACCCAAGCTCAGCTCCCAGCATGGACTGCAGTTCCCAGCAGCCTGCCCTTCTCTGAGTTCTGGGTCTGTGCTCTCTGCCTGCACTGAGGGGTCTCAGAAATGTCCTTCTCTGTGCCAGCCCAACCCGAGCTGGCCTTGAGTGTCAAGGACCAGAGGAGGACCTCTAAACACAGAGCCCTTTCCAGGAGAACTCATCACAAGTCCACATTCAATTAGGGAGAGCAGGCTGGATGAGACAATGGTCCATACCCCCTGTTAAGTAACATCCCTAATTGATGACAGGGATGGTGTAGCAGCTTGGAAGCCGGCTCAGATTGTTTTTAAAATTCTCCTTTCTCCTGGGCCGCCTGCCAGAACTCCATGGCATGGCTCTTCAGGAGAACAAAGGAGGCTTTGAAAATCTTTCTCCCCCCTCCTTCAAATGCTTATCTGAAAGGACATCTTTTCCCCTTAGTTGCCACAATCATAAAAGCACAGGTGATAAACTGCTTCTTTGTAATCATCAATTGTGAGGGTTTTCCCCCTCCCCCCCAAAAAGCAGGAATTGGGGCAGCAGCAGCAAGAGAGAGAGGGCCATCTTGGCACACACACTGTTGCCTGTCAAGCCTCCGGAAAGGAGAGGGAGGGGGAAAATGAACTTTGTTCAGTGACAACTTTTATCTCCAGGTCTTGGGCTGTTGAAATGTCAAGCCAGGGCTGGATAGGATTTCCTGACAGTGGCTGTGCTGCTTCCTGACTCAGGGGGATGGAGGGCTGGCGGTGGGTGGTAGGGCGCCTGAAGTGATCAGAACACATCTTGAATTCTTGAAGCTAGAGTTGGGTCTTGGTGGGGCTATGTTTCTAGGGAGGAAGGCTGCAGGGAGAGGCCGTCAGATCTCGTGTTTGCAATGACCTTGAGAAATGATCTCTGAAAGAACAGTGTCTAAACCGTTTGAGAGGAGAATCTGTCCGGTTTTTAAACTCCCCAGAAGTGTAACTGTAGAAGTGAGAGGTAGTTAGGCCTGGGGCTTGGATTGGTTCTAAACTCCTGGTCCCCAGGTCAACTTGTGCCCTGGCTCCTCTACTTAGTTCACAGTTCATCTGCTGACCTTCGCTCTCTGCCCTGTGATACACAGGCCACCCCGGGCAGTGTGGAGGGGAGCCCAAGGATAGGATCATTTACAGCTAAGAGCAGTGCCGCAAGCTCAGCTTGATTCAGTAACATATCAGATTTTCCAGATGACATCTGAGCCGGCCATTTTATTCTTAAAAAATTCATAGAAAAAAAAAAAAAAAAAAATTCATAGAGCACCTACTAAGTAGTGCATACTGGTCTAAGTGCATCATGCATGTTTTACCCTCATAATAATCCTGTGAAACAGAGGAGGATATTGAAGTACAGAGAAGTTAAGTGATTTATCTAAGATCACACAGCAATTGGCAGAATCAGAATTCAAATCCAGGAACACTGGGTCAAAAACCTTGTACTTGTTTAACTACTACTTTTTGCTGGCTTTCATGCTGCTGTGCTGGGCACTGAAGGATGAATAGGAGTTTGCCAGGTTGATAATGGGAAGGAGAGAATATTTGGCAGGAGTAAAGGCCAAATATTTTCTCTAGAAATAAAAGAAAAGGGGATTAGTGTTTGTTGAGTACCTATCTTGGGCCAGACACTGTGGAGACAATTTCACACATTTAGTACCTAATTTTATTTTCAGATAAACCTGTAAAGTAGTTGTCACTTTCCTTTTCCAAGTGGGGAAACTGAGGCTCAGAGAGGTTATATTAATTGCTCAAAGTCACATAGCTCCTGAGTGGTCACCTTCCACACTGGATTGATTTGAACCAATCAAGACTCCCTTAGAAAAGGCTTGGCTTTTGTATTTCCTGAATGTTCCCACGTCACTAGTATTTCCCTGTTTAGAACATGATGTGTAATTAATGTTCAATATTTACAGTGGTCTGTAAACTCCATGAGGACAGAGTCACTGTCTGTGTTAATGGCCAGTGTTTCTCCAACACACAGCATTGTGCTGGGCACGCTGTAGGCAGGTAAGTATCTCCCAAATTAATGACTGGAAAATGCAGACTGTGCTGTGACCAGGTGCTCAGTTCTTTATTTTCCCCGTTACCTAACCCATACTTCTCTAAGCAGCATCCCGGGTCTCATCTCGCTGGCTGATCTCCTCATCCCCACGGGTAAGACCACCAGATGAGGACACAGTGGTCACACCCAGATGATCAGAGGTGCTTTGACTGAGAGAGGGCGCGGCCTGGTGTCAACCACGGTCAGGGCAACGCATGTCCCCGTTTGCTAGGGAGAGTCCAGGTTGGCACCTGCGGTGCCGGTGAATAATTAATCGTGCTCCCTTTCACTCTTGAAAGAGCCCTGGTTTGCAAAATAAATTCTACGGTGACCCTAGGCGGGTGACTGCCCACCAAGAGGCTTCTGTTCTTCCCAGTACTGACAGAAATCCGCTGGGGAAGGGCAGAAGCAAAGTGGAGCTTGGGGATAGGAGCACATGGAAAATTCCAGCGATTGTCCTCTTCCCCAAAGCCCTCACCTTCTCCCCTCAGATTGGCCCTCCTTGGGGTGGGGATAATCACCGCCCTCTGCTGGAAGGCAGGTGTCTTAGTCAGAAGATCTGGCCCCTGGGCAGCTGTGACCTTGCGCTCTGGGGTTTGGGTTCTCTATCTGAGTCTGAAGAGGTTTGTCACCTGTGCTCTGTACAAGCCCTCTGTCCATTTAGGGGAGGGGCCAGCGGAGGACGTGAATCAGATGCCTGGACAGTCAAGGAGGTGGCTTCTGCCGCCCAAGTTCTCAGAGCCTGCAGGGGGCTCAGGATTGAGGCTCATGGGTGGCATAGCCCTGCATCGTTGGGAAGATGTGCCCACGCCACCCCTTCCCTATCCTTGGATCTCGAATTCAGGGCCACTGGGTGGCCAGGCTGCGTAGAGGAGTGGCTCTGTGGGGCGACTACAGGACCTGGGGAGGAGGTGAGAAGTCCCTGGCTGAAAGGTCTCCAACAGTAATCGATTTATTAGCCAATCAATTCACACGTCTATTTATCAAGCTTTTAGTAAGGGCACAGGGGGCCCGGCTCTGAACTAAAGGGGTGCCTGTCAGGGAGTGTGTGTCGGGGCTGCTTCCTCGTTTACTCCCAGCCCCATCTCCTGCCTGTGCTCACTTGGGGGCCCTGCGTCCTGGGGTTGGGGCGGACTGCAGGGAAGGGCTGGGCCAGGAGCGCTGAGGGCAGGAAGGTGGGCTCTGAAGCCTGCCAAGGGCTGAGGGACATGAGTGGGGGTCTGACTCTTTCTCTGGGCACCTGGCGCTTCGTGGTCTGGGGA